>NC_134357.1:199893612-200220907 GCF_048569485.1 Anomaloglossus baeobatrachus | reverse complement strand
TCTCCTTTCTTTCTCTTCTTTCTCCTCTTTTTCCTCTCTCTCTTCTCTCTTCTTTCTCTCTCTCTCTCATTTCTTTCTCTCTCTCCTTTCTTTGTCTCTCTCCTTTCTCTTTCCCCTTTCTCTCTCTCCTTTCTTTCTCTCCTTTCTCTCTCCTTTCTCTCTCTCCTTTCTCTCTCTCTTTCTCTCTCTCCTTTCTTTCTCTCCATTCTTTCTCTTCTTCCTCTTCTTTCTCCTCTTTCTCTTCTCTCTCTCTTTCTCTCCTTCCTTTCTCTCTCTTCTTTCCCTCTCTCTCTCTTTCTCTCTCTCCTTTCTTTCTCTTCATTTTTTCTCTTCTTCCTCTTTTTTCTCTTCTTTCTCCTCTTTCTCTTCTCTCTCTTCTTTCTCTCTCTCTCTTCTTTCTCTCTCTCTCTTCTTTCTCTCTCTCTCTTCTTTCTCTCTCTCCTTTCTCTCTCTCTCTCCTATCTCTCTCCCCTTTCTTTCTCTCTCTCCTTTCTTTCTCTCTCTCTCTTTCTCTCTCTCCTTTCTCTCTCCTTTCTCTCTCTCCTTTCTCTCTCTCCTTTCTCTCTCTCTCCTTTCTCTCTTTTCTCTTCTCTCTCTTCTTTCTCTCTTTCTCTCTCTCTTCTTTCTCTCTCTCCTTTCTCTCTCTCCTTTCTTTCTCTCCTCTCTCCTTTCTCTCTCTCCTTTCTCTCTCTCCTTTCTTTCTCTCCTTTCTCTCTTTCCTTTCTCTCTCTTTTTTTTCTCTCCTTTCTCTCCTTTCTCTATCTCTCCTTTCTCTCGCTCCTTTCTTTCTCTCCTTTCCCTCTTTCCTTTCTTTCTCCCCCTTTCTCTCTGTGCTTTCCCTCTCTTCTTTCTCTCCTTTCTCTCTCCTTTCTTTCTCTCCTTTCTCTCTCTCCTTTCTTTCTCTCCTTTCTCTCTCCTTTCTCTCTCTCTCTCTCCTTTCTCTCTCTCCTTTCCCTCTTTCCTTTCTTTCTCCCCTTTCTCTCTCTCTGCTTTCCCTTTCTTCTTTCTCTCCTTTCTCTCTCTCCTTTCCCTCTCTTCTTTCTCTCCTTTCTCTCTCTCTCCTCTCTCTCTCCTTTCTTTCTCTCCTTTCTTTCTCTTCTTTCTCCTCTTTTTCCTCTCTCTCTTCTCTCTTCTTTCTCTCTCTCTCTCATTTCTTTCTCTCTCTCCTTTCTTTGTCTCTCTCCTTTCTCTTTCCCCTTTCTCTCTCTCCTTTCTTTCTCTCCTTTCTCTCTCTCCTTTCTCTCTCTCCTTTCTCTCTCTCTTTCTCTCTCTCCTTTCTTTCTCTCCATTCTTTCTCTTCTTCCTCTTCTTTCTCCTCTTTCTCTTCTCTCTCTTCTTTCTCTCTCTTCTTTCTCTCTCTCTTTCCTTTCTTTCTCTCTCTCCTTTCTCTCTCTCTCTCTCTCGTCTATCTCTCTCCCCTTTCTTTCTCTCCTTTCTCTCTCTCCTTTCTCTCTCTCTCTTTCTCTCTCTCTTTCTCTCTCTCTCCTTTCTCTCTCTCCTTTCTTTCTCTTCTCTCTCTTCTTTCTCTCTTTCTCTCTCTTCTTTCTCTCTCTTCTTTCTCTCTCTCCTTTCTCTCTCTCCTTTCTTTCTCTCCTCTCTCTCCTTTCTCTCTCATGTTTCTCTCTCTCCTTTCTCTCTCTCCTTTCTTTCTCTCCTTTCTCTATTTCCTTTCTCTCTCTCCTTTCACTCTCTCTCCTTTTCTCTTCTTTCTCTCTCTCCTTTCTCTCTCTCCTTTCCCTTTCCTTTCTTTCTCCCCTTTCTCTCTCTCTCCTTTCTCTCTCCTTTCTTTCTCTCCTTTCTCTCTCTCCTTTCTTTCTCTCCTTTCTCTCTCCTTTCTCTCACTCCTTTCTCTCTCTCTCCTTTCACTCTCTCTCCTTTCACTCTCTCCTTTCTTTCTCTCTCTCTTTCGCTCTCTCTCCTTTTCTCTCCGTTCTCTCTCCTTTCTGTCTCTCCTTTTTTTTCTCTCCTTTCCCTCTTTCCTTTCTTTCTCCCCTTTCTCTCTCTCTGCTTTCCCTCTCTTCTTTCTCTCCTTTCTCTCTCTCCTTTCCCTCTCTCCTTTCTTTCTCTCCTTTCTCTCTCTCTCCTCTCTCTCTCCTTTCTTTCTCTCCTTTCTCTCCTTTCTTCTCTTCTTTCTCTTCTTTCTCCTCTCTCTCTTATTTCTCTCTCTCTCATTTCTTTCTCTCTCCTTTCTCTCTCTCCTTTCTCTCTCCTTTCTTTGTCTCTCTCCTTTCTCTCTCCCCTTTCTCTCTCTCCTTTCTTTCTCTCCTTTCTTTCTCTCCTTTCTCTCTCCTTTCTCTCTCTCCTTTCTTTCTCTCCTCTCTCTCCTTTCTCGTTCTCTCTCTCTCTCTTTTTCTCCTTTCTCTCTCCTTTCTGTCTCTCCTTTCTCTCTCTCTCCTTTCTTTCTCTCTTTCTCTCTCTTCTTTCTCTCTTTCTCTCTTCCTTCTCTCTTTCTCCTCTTTCGCTTCTTTCTCTCTTCTTTCTCTTTCTCTCTCTCTTCTTTCTCTCTCTTCTTTCTCTCTTTCTCTCTCTCTCTTCTTTCTCTCTCTTCTTTCTCTCTTTCTCTCTCTCTTTCTCAGACCTGGCGATGATCAGCTGATGCGGTTACCTGACGGAATCAGCTGACACTATAAGTCGAGCGGTGAGGCCGGCTTTTTACCGCCCGGCCGGCTAAACTATCAGCTGATGCTGTCGGACAGGAGTCTGCACTGAAGTGTGTAGTTTGTTTTGGGGTTTTTTTGCACTGATGCATCAGCTGATTGTATAAAAGCCGTTTATACAATCAGCTGCTGTGTCATGTGATTCAGGCCCTTGAACCTGACACATCATCTGATCGCTTTGCCTTCCAGCAAACCAATCAGTTGATATTGGATCTGGATTGGACGGCGCGGGACCCTTGACCCAGGATTACTGTGGAGGGGGGGAGGTTATTTCAATAAAGATGGAGTCACTAATTGTGTTGTGTTTTATTTATAATAAAAATATTTTTCTGTGTGTTGTGGTTCTTTTATCGGTACTAGAAATTCATGGTGGCCATGTCTAATATTGGCGTGACACCATGAATTTTGGGCTTAGGGCCAGTTGATAATATACAGCTAGCCCTAACCCCATTATTACCCAGCAATCCACCCGTCACCAGGGCAGCTGGAAGAGTTGCATACAGCGCCAGAAGATGGCGCTTCTATGAAAGCGCCATTTTCTGGGTCGGCTGCGGACTGCAATTCGCAGCAGAGGGGGGGCCTAGAAAGCTAAGGCCAACCTGTGCTGTGGATTCCAATCCCCAGCTGCCTAGTTGTACCTGGCTGGACACAAAACTATGGCGAAGCCCACATCATCTTTTTTAACCCCTTCACGACCGCGGGCATTTTAACGTGATTTAACGACTAGGGACGTAACTTTACTGCCTAAAGTGCATTTGATTGCCGTGGCCATAGCAACGGCTTTCAAATGATGTCCCCTGCTGTTTCTTACAGCAGGGGACCTTTGCTTGACCCCAGGGGGGTGGCATCGCCACCCCCCATCGACGATCGATGTGATTGGCTGTTCAAATCTAAACCGCCAACCACATCGTTCGCACTAATTTCGGCAAAAATAATGCCAGAATTAGTGCAATACTGTGAGATCAGGCTATGAAATGCTGTAGCAGCTGCAGCATATCATAGGTGGACCTCAAACATGTTGCCCTCAGCCCCTGCAGCACTGATTGGAGCGATCGTGCTATGACGCGCAATCGCTCCAATCAGCGTGCAGTGGGGCGGTCTGATCTGCAGGTTGCCACCCTCCCCAGGCCTGTGCTGGTCTGGGGAGCCTCCCCCAACATGTCTGCAGCGTGGACTGGCTGGTACTTATGGTACCATGCCACCGCTGCTGCTGCCGCCGCTGATGTGACTGCTTCTGCTCCACGTGAGTACTGTGCTCACCTTGCAGCCCGTGCGCGCTCCCGTTATGGCCCTCTGCGCGCTCTCGTTATGGCCCCTGCGTGCTCCCATGATGGCCCCTGCCCATGCCCCCCTGCAATCTGCCCGCCACGCCCCGATCTGCCCCCCGACATCCCGATCTGCTACCCCCGCGATCTGCCTGCCTCCTCTGTGATCTCTATTCTACTTACTTCCTAATTTGCTTCTCCGGTATCCCCCTCTGCTCTCCCTCTCCCCCTCCCCCTTTGCTGTCCCCCTGACGTCATCTTACCTCTCTTCACCAGGTCGTCCGAGGTCTTCACTGGCCCAATCACATCTGCCTCCATCGCTGGGTCCTTCCTGGGTATTCTGCAGAGCTGTCCAACGTCCTGCCTGCTGCTCCTGTAAAGCTGTCCATCTCGCTTGCCTTCTGTTCCTCCTGCAGTTCTTCTGGTCAGTGATCCTCCTCTGCTAATCCTCTGGGTACTGTGAGTATAACTTTTTTTTTTTTTTTCTTTCTGTATCCCCTGTCCATTTTTACACCTCATCCGTCCGTGCGTCCCCGACGCTTTTTGTATCGCATCTGTCCGTGCGTCCCGCCGAGCGCTGATCAGGGATGCACATAACGGATCGGCATCCCTGCTCAATTTTGGCGTGACTGTTTTTTTTTTTTGCCGTATCCCTGATGCTTTTTGTATTTCATCTGACCGTGTGTCCTGCAGCGGCCGATCAGTGCACCGCGTCTGTGCGTTTGATAAGTGAAATGGCGTTCCTTCTCTTCTGAGCCCCGCCATGCGCCCAAACAATTGATTTTCACCCCATATGAGATATCTGCGTACTCAGGAAAAATTGCACAATTTATGGTGCATTTTTTTCTTGATACCGTTGTAAAAAAAAAAGCTACCTTATTGATGCAAAAATTTTGTGGTAAAAAAAAAAATAGTAATTTTCACGGTTCAATGTTATCAACTTCTGTGGAGCCCCTGGGGTTACAAGGGGCTCACCAAACATCCAGATAAATTCCTTGAGGGGTCTATTTCCAAAATGGGGTAATTTGTAGGGGAGCTCCACTGTTTAGGCACCATAGGGGGTCTCCAAACGTGACATGGCGTTCGCTAATGATTCCAACCAATTTTGCTGTCAAATGGTGCTCCTTCTCTTCTGAGCCCCGCCATGAGCCCAAACAATTACTTTCCACCACATGTGAGGTATCTGCGTACTCAGGAGAAATTGCACAATACGTTTTATGGTGCATTTTTTCCTGATACCCTTGTGAAAAAAAAGCTACCTGGTTCAAGTAACAGGTTTGTGGTGAAAAAAAAAAATGTATTCATGCCTCAACATTATCAACTTCTGTGGAGCCCCTTGGGGCTCGCTAAACATCTAGATAAATTCCTTGAGGGGTCTAATTTCCAAAATGGGGTCAATTGTGGGGGGAGCTCCACTGTTTAGGCACCATAGGCGGTCTCCAAACGTGACATGGCGTCCGCTAATGATTCCAACCAATTTTGCTGTCAAATGGTGCTCCTTCTCTTCTGAGCCCCAGCATGCACCCAAACAATTACTTTACACCACATATGAGGTATTGTCGTACTCAGGAAAAAATGCACTATAAATTTCATGCTGCATTTTTTCCTGATACCCTTGTGAAAAAAAAGCTACCTAGTTTTGTGGTGGAATTTTTTTTTTTATATTTTCACGGCTCAACGTTATAACCTTCTGTGAAGCCCCCAGGGGTTCAAAGTGCTCACCAAACATCTAGAAAAATGATTTGAGGGCTCTAGTTTCCAAAATGGGGTCACTTGTGGGGGAGCTCCATTGTTTAGGCACCTCTGGGGGTCTTCAAACCCGACATGGCGTTCGCTAATGAGTCCAGCTAATTTTGCGTTCAAAAATTCAAATGGCGCTCCTTCCCTTCCGAGCTCTGCTGTGCGCCCAAACAATTGATTTTTACCACTTTTGGGGTATCAGCGTACTCAGGAGAAAATGCACAATAAATTGTATGGTGCGCTTTCTCTTTTCTCCCTTGTGAAAATGAAAATTTTATGGCTAAAGTAACATTTTTGTGTTAAAAAGTAAAATTTTCATTTTTTCCTTCCACATTGCTTTGGTTCCTGTAAAGCACCTAAAGGGTTAATAAACTTCTTGGATATGGTTTTGAGCAGTGTGAGGAGTGCAGTTTTTAGAATGGGGTCACTTTTGGGTATTTTCTGTCACCTCGGCCTCTCAAAGTCACTTCAAATGTGATGTGGTCCCTAAAAAAATTATTTTGTAAATTTTGTTGGAAAAATGAGAAATTGCTGATGAACTTTGACCCCTTCTAACTTCTTAACGAAAAAAAAATTTGTTTCAAAAATTGCGCTGATGTAAAGTAGACATGTGGGAAATTTTATTTAGCAACTATTTTGTGTGACATATCTCTCAGAGTTTTGGGCATACAGTTTCAAAGTTTGATAATTGCAAAATTTTCAAAATTTTCGCAAATAAACGCAAAAAATATCGGCCTAAATTTACCACTGACATGAAGTACAATATGTCATGAAAAAACAATCTCAGAATCGCCAGGATCCGTTGAAGCGTTCCAGAGTTATAACCTGTCAATTGACACTGGTCAGAATTGCAAAAAATGGCCCGGTCATTAGGGTGTTTTAGTGGCCGGGGGTGAAGGGGTTATTTCATGAAATTCATGAAATAATAAAAAAAGGGCTTCCCTATATTTTTGGTTCCCAGCCGGGTACAATTAGGCAGCTGGGGGTTGGGGGCAACCCGTAGCTGCCTGCTGTACCTGGCTAGTATACAAAAACATGGCGAAGCCAACGTCATTTTTTTGGTGGGCAAAAAACTCCTGCATACATTCCTTAATGGAGTATGCTGAGCCTTGTAGTTCTGCAGCTGCTGTCTGTCTGTATGGAGGAGAGCAGATAGCAGCAGCAGAACGACAAGGCTCAGCATGCTCCATTGACTAGTGTATGCAGGAGAGCAGACAGCAGCTGCAGAACTACAAGGCTCAACATACTCCATCCAGGACTGTATGCAGGAGTTTCTTGCCCACCAAAAAATGACGTTGGCTTCGCCATGTTTTTATATGCTAGCCAGGTACAGCAGGCAGCTACGGGCTGCCCCCAACCCCCAGCTGCCTATTTGTACCCGGCTGGGAACCAAAAATATAGGGAAGCCCGTTTTTTTTTAATTATTTCACTTATTTCATGAAATAATTAAAAAACAAATGACGTGGGCTTCGCCATATTTTTGTGTCCAGCCAGGTACAACTAGGCAGCTGGGGATTGGAATCCGCAGCATAGCTTAGCCCGAGGTTTCTGGGAACCTCTGATGCGAATTGCAATCCACAGCCGCCCCAGAAAATGACGCTTTCATAGAAGCGCCATCATCTGGCGCTGTATCCAACTCTTCCAACAGCCCTGGAGTTGGGTGGCTTACTGGGTAATCATGAGTTAATACTAGCTTTGTTTTACTAGCTAGTATTAGGCCAGAGATTCTTTATGTCAGGCAAGTTTGACCCGGCGATTAAGGGTTACAAAAAGGACACCACACAGAGAAAAAATACTTTAATAGAAATAAATACACAGACACACTTAGAGACTCCATGTGTATTACTCCCTCTTATACCTCCATGATCCATGGTCTTCTGTCTTCTTTCTCCTTCCGTTCATGCAGCTATCAGCAACGCTGCATGTTAGGAAGGACGCTGCTGTTCCCGTGCAGTATTTTCACTCTGTGAGTGAGAAGAAGCTCCGTGCTGTTTGCGGTGATGTCACCGCTGACCGGCGCGTTGCTATCGCAATGGTGATCTCTGTTATTGACCGGCTGTGGCAGCCAGTGAACAACGGAATGGGGAAGCAGAATGGGGAGTCGACCATTTGCCAGAGCATGTCACCGGTACATGGAGATACACAAACGATCACCGCGAACTGGAGAGATACACTGACAGGACCTAGCATGACGTCAAAGCCATGTGACCAGTCTGTAGCCAATGAGATAACAGACACGTGACTGGTCACATGCTATTTTGATGTCACGATAGGTCCTATCATCAGTGCTGGTTACCGGGAGGACGCAGCGATCATCGGAAGGAATAGAGGCAGGAGACAGAGTGTAGGACGGATCGCGGGGACCGGTAAGTGTAATGGTAATGTTTATTAACTGTATGTGTACATTTATAATGTGTTTTTATGTGTTTGTGATTGCCTCCCATTGTTTTCAATGGGGTTCGAGAGGTTCGTCGAACGGCTCGCCGAACCGAACTCAAACGCGGCCTCCATTCGACAAACCGAATTCGAGCCTCTAGAGGCTCGCTCATCTCTATTGGCTACCCCATGTATAAAGTTAAAGTTTACACTGTTGATAATGCTGCCATTGTTAATGTTTATATACCAATGCTGATTTATATGCTTACAAATAGACCCAATACCTAACCTGATTAATGTTTGCATTCAGTGAATGGACCCAGTTTTATTCCCTCCGTTATTAGGGGGGACCAGGGTGATGTGGAATATATAAGGGTGGTGTCGAATTTTGTGGATTGGTGCCAAGGGAACTATCTACAACTAAATGTTAAGAAAACTAAGGAGTTGGTGGCCAACTATAGCAGGACAAAGATGGAATGTTTACCGATCACTATTGCTGGTCAGGAGGTAGAGCAGGTGGAGAGTTACAAATATTTGGGGGTCCACCTGGATAGCAAACTGGACTGGAGATGCCACTCAGAGAGGGTCTACAAGAAGGGGTTGAGCAAACTGTATTTCCTAAGGAAACTGAGGTCTTTTAATGTGTGCAGCAAAATGTTAATGTTCTACCAGCTTGTAGTGGCAAGTGCCATCTTTTTTGCACTCATATGCTGGGGTAGTAGTGTGTTGGTTTCTGATGCTACTAAGCTGAATAAGCTTATCAAGAAGCCAAGCTCTGCTGTTGGCTGCAATCTTGACTCTTTTGAGGAGGTAGTGGAGAGAAGAACTCTGAAAAAGTGTATGGCGATTATGAATAATAAGGCACATCCATTATATGAGCTATTCATGAGACAGAAGAGCACCTTCAGTAACCGGCTAATCCTTCTGAGGTGTAAGAAGGAAAAATATAGGAAATCATTTGTGCCAACTGCTATGGGAATGTACAACAATAACATTAGTGTTAAATCAACAAGGTGAATGTTTACTTCTTTATTTCTTCTACTTTTCAGTTTACCCACTGTGTATGACAGACCTGGGCAACGGGCGGCCCGCGGGCCACATCCGGCCCGCCTGCTCTCTGTGACCGGCCCGCCCGTCTTCAGCCGGTGCAGTGGAGCCGGGCTGCAGCATGCCGAGTAGGGAGAGATCCTGTGCAGGTCCGCACAGTCAGTGCAGGAGAAGGAGCAGCACAGCAGAGCAGACGGAATAATTCATCTTCCAGGACCTGCGATGATGTCACGCCCATGTGACTGTGTGGGAGGAGACAGGATTGCCGGGGAGAAAGCAAGACATGCTGAATGCTGAAGGAGATGTGGACACATGATGACTGGTAATAAGAAAAGAGGGGACATGAGGGGGAGGGGGGCTGCAGGGTGAGTGCATATGAGGGAAGATGGAGCTACAGGGTGAGTGGCATATGAGGGCTGCAGACTGACAAAAGGATGTGAAGGGGTGCAGAGTGTTTGAGAGGGGTAAGTTGGGGTACAGGCAGGGTGAGATATGTGGGCAGGGTGTGTGACATATGGGGGTGTAGTGTGTGTGATATGGGGGTGCAGGCTGTATGGGGTGTAGTGTGTGTGATATGGGGGTGCAGGTGTAGTATATTACAGGTGTGCTATATGGAGGTGTATATAGTGGTGTAGTATATGGGGGTATAGTGATGTAGTATATTACAGGTGTGCTATATGGAGGTGTAGTATATTACAGGTGTGCTATATGGAGGTGTAGTATATTACAGGTGTGCTATATGGAGGTGTAGTATATTACAGGTGTGCTATATGGAGGTGTAGTATATTACAGGTGTGCTATATGGAGGTGTAGTATATTACAGGTGTACTATATGGAGGTGTAGTATATTACAGGTGTGCTATATGGAGGTGTATATTACAGGTGTGCTCTATGGAGGTGTAGTATATTACAGGTGTGCTATATGGAGGTGTAGTATATTACAGGTGTGCTATATGGAGGTGTATATTACAGGTGTGCTCTATGGAGGTGTAGTATATTACAGGTGTGCTATATGGAGGTGTAGTATATTATAGGTGTGCTATATAGGGGTGTAGTGATGTAGTATATTACAGGTGTGCTATATGGAGGTGTAGTATATTACAGGTGTGCTATATGGAAGTGTAGTATATTACAGGTGTGCTATATTGAGGTGTAGTATATTACAGGTGTGCTATATTGAGGTGTAGTATATTACAGGTGTGCTATATGGAGGTGTAGTATATTACAGGTGTGCTATATAGGGGTGTAGTGATGTAGTATATTACAGGTGTGCTATATGGAGGTGTAGTATATTACAGGTGTGCTATATTGAGGTGTAGTATATTACAGGTGTACTATATGGAGGTGTAGTATATTACAGGTGTGCTATATTGAGGTGTAGTATATTACAGGTGTATATAGGGGTGTAGTGATGTAGTATATTACAGGTGTATATAGGGGTGTAGTGATGTAGTATATTACAGGTGTATATAGGGGTGTAGTGATGTAGTATATTACAGGTGTACTATATGGAGTTGTAGTATATTACAGGTGTGCTATATGGAGGTGTAGTATATTACAGGTGTGCTATATGGAGGTGTATATTACAGGTGTGCTATATGGAGGTGTAGTATATTACAGGTGTGCTATATAGGGGTGTAGTGATGTAGTATATTACAGGTGTGCTATATGGAGGTGTAGTATATTACAGGTGTGCTATATTGAGGTGTAGTATATTACAGGTGTGCTATATGGAGGTGTAGTATATTACAGGTGTGCTATATAGGGGTGTAGTGATGTAGTATATTACAGGTGTGCTATATGGAGGTGTAGTATATTACAGTTGTGCTATATTGAGGTGTAGTATATTACAGGTGTGCTATATGGAGGTGTAGTATATTACAGGTGTACTATATGGAGGTGTAGTATATTACAGGTGTGCTATATTGAGGTGTAGTATATTACAGGTGTACTATATGGAGGTGTAGTATATTACAGGTGTGCTATATGGAGGTGTAGTATATTACAGGTGTGCTATATTGAGGTGTAGTATATTACAGGTGTACTATATGGAGGTGTAGTATATTACAGGTGTGCTATATTGAGGTGTAGTATATTACAGGTGTACTATATGGAGGTGTAGTATATTACAGGTGTGCTATATTGAGGTGTAGTATATTACAGGTGTACTATATGGAGGTGTAGTATATTACAGGTGTGCTATATTGAGGTGTAGTATATTACAGGTGTAGTATATGGGGTGTAGTGATGTAGTATATTACAGGTGTATATAGGGGTGTAGTGATGTAGTATATTACAGGTGTATATAGGGGTGTAGTGATGTAGTATATTACAGGTGTACTATATGGAGTTGTAGTATATTACAGGTGTGCTATATGGGATGTAGTGATGTAGTATATTACAGGTGTGCTATATGGAGGTGTAGTATATTACAGGTGTAGTATATGGGGTGTAATGATGTAGTATATCGGAGGTGTATTATATAGTGGTGTAGTATAATACAGGTGTATATGGGGGTGTAGTATATTACAGGTATATGGAGGGAGTGTAGTATAATACAGGTATAGTATATAGGGGTGTAGTGGTGTAGTTTATTACAGGTGTAGTATATGGAGGGGGTGTAGTGATGTAGTATATTGGGTAGAACTGAGGTAATTATATTAGTCCGGCCCTCTAAACCAATCCCAATTTCTCATGCGGCCCCATGGGAAAATTAATTGCCCACCCCTGGTGTATGACCTAATCTAATGTCAACTCTACTGTCTTGTCAATTAAGTAATTCATGTTATTATTTAATTTTTAAAACAATGTTTGTGTTTCTCTTCACTTTCACCCCTATAATTCTTAATTTCCTACGGCTCCTTCTGATCCCTAAACCCTAAACCTTCTCCTCAGATCTGTTCCTCCACATTACATCCTGTGTCTCCAGACCCAAATGGCCACCTCATGGCCTCTCCTGCTCCCACCTGCTAACACTCTACTTCTCACTGCTGGAGATATCTCTCCAAATCCTGCCTCCGCGCCACATCCTCACAGACATTTCTAATCCCTATCCATGATCTACCACAAATGTTCGCAACTTGACCCCCTAAAAGGAGCTCTATGGAACGCTCGCTCTGTCTGCAGCAAACTTTCATACATCCATGACCATTTCATCACCAACAAACTTTTCTTCCTCGGCATCAGTGAAACCTGGCTCACCCCTTCTGACACAGCCTCTGATGCTGCACTTTCTTATGGTGGGTTTCTTCTATCTCACAACCCACACCCCAGTAACAAGCACGGTGGAGGAGTTGGTTTTCTTCTGTCTAACAAATGCTCCTTTACCCCAAGTCTAATCCCACCCTCTTTTACTCTCCCCCCTTTTTGAGGTACTCTTTTTCCGCATTAACTCCCTCCAACCTAAGACTCAGAGGCAAAAAAAGAACCTGTGGAAAAGAAAGCGCATAGGGTCTTACCCTGACAAACAGGGGGTAAAGAAGAGTAATCCTACTCACCAATTAGGGTTGTGACAGGCACAACTCCTGTAGCAGCATGTGTGTGGATCACGGCAGCAGTACCCCAAGCGGCAGATAACAGAGAGAGGTAGTGGAACGGGGCTTTTAAAAACCGCGCCAAAGATCCCAGATGTAATCTTGAATTAATGTATTTTTATTTTGGCACAGGTCTACGCGTTTCAGGAGGCTCAGCTCCCTTCCTCAGGACCAGCAAGCACAAGATACATCAAATCTCAAAGATTTGATGTATCTTGTGCTTGCTGGTCCTGAGGAAGGGAGCTGAGCCTCCTGAAACGCGTAGACCTGTGCCAAAATAAAAATACATTAATTCAAGATTACATCTGGGATCTTTGGCGCGGTTTTTAAAAGCCCCGTTCCACTACCTCTCTCTGTTATCCAACCTAAGACTGGCTGTTATTTACCACCCCTCATGGCTGGCCACCACCTTTTTTGACCACTTCACCACCTGGATGCTTCATTTCCTTTCCACTGACATCCCCACTATCATCATGGGGGATTTCAACTTCTCCATTGTCACTTCCCACTCATCTGCCTCTAAACTTTTAACACCTACTACTGCCTTTGGCCTGACTCATTCGTCCTTTGTAGCTACTCACAAAGATGGCCATATGAAGGACCTCATCTTCACTCGCCTTTGTTCCCTATCTAACCTCTCTAACTCGCCTCTCCCCCTGTCTGACCACAACCTACTCACATTTTCTTCCCTCTTTTCTCCAAGTACACAACCCCCCCTCCACAAACTTTCACACCCACACAGTATTTCTCAAACACCTTTACTTACATTCACTCTCTGGGTCCCTTCTCCCTCTTGCAGACATAGCTTCCTTATATGATGCAGATGCTGCTGCCACTTTATATAACACATCAATCTCTGCAGCTCTCGAATTGGCCGTCCCCTTACACATACCAAAACTGGCACAATGAACAGGCTACTTTGGCACACGAAACAGACTAAAGGCCACTTTACACGCTGCGATCTCGCTAGCGAGATCGCTAGCGAGTGTACCCGCCCCCGTCGGTTGTGCGTCACGGGCAAATCGCTGCCCGTGGCGCACAACATCTCTTGGACCCATCACACTACTTACCTGCCTAGCAACATCGCTGTGACCGGCAAACAGCCTCCTTTCTAAGGGGGCGGTTCGTTCGGCGTCACACCGACGTTACTAAGTGGCCGCCCAATAGAAGCGGAGGGGCGAGATGAGCGGGACAAACATCTCGCCCACCTCCTTCCTTCCTCATTGCGGGCGGCCGCAGGTAAGGTGATGTTCCTCGTTCCTGCGGTGTCACACATAGCGATGTGTGCTGCCGCAGGAACGATGAACAACATCGTACCTGCAACAGCAACGATATTTGGGAAATGGACAGCGTGTCAACGACCAACGATAAGGTAAGTATTTTTGCTCGTTAGCGGACACTAACGTTAGCGATGTTGTTGTGTGTAAAGCGGCCTTAAAGAACTGAAACGAGCTTCTAGAATTGCTGAGTGGAGATGGAAGAGGTCTCACTCCACTAAGCACTTCATTGCATACTAACAATCCCTAACCAATTTCAAGCCCACAGTCAATGCTGCAAAACAAACCTACTTCACATCTCTCATATCCGCAGGATGGCCCCATCACAAGGGCCTCCAATGACAGATGGTAGTTAGGCTGGACTAGGAGTACTGTCCTGGTTTGTGTATTGCACAATGTGCATAGTGTTTACAAAAATTAGCCCTATGGGCTGAGTCATGGTTGACGCAGGATAGAAAAAGCTTTATATGGCAAGGGGTGGACGTTAATTGCAGTGGAGCAGTGGCCAAAATGAACAATTTGGGGGAATTTAGTTTTGCTTGCTCTCATCTGGAGGGATTGCAAACTGAGGAGATATCCAGTCCTTGTTGAATTTAATCAGCGTAAGTCTGTCTGCCTTTTCTGTGGCGAGGCGCGAGCGCCTATCAGTGATGATTGCCCCAGCAGAACTAAAAACACGCTCTGACATCACACTTGCAGGCAGACAGGCCAGCATCTCCAAGGTGTATAAGGAGAGGTTGGGCCAAGTGTACAGCTTCGACACCCAATAATTAAAGGGAACTGAAGCATCAGAAAGGACGCTGGTATGTTCACTTAAATACCCCTTGACCATGTTGTGCAACTTCTCCCTCCTTGCTAGTTTATTGAAAATGGCCCAGTTTGCGCACATTTTCCCCTCACCTTTGTTGGACCTGGTGTTGGTGTCTCTCCCCTATAATCCTTGGTGTTGAAAAGAGTCGGTAACTTTGCCACCAGCGTTGCCTGAAGGTGATGTTTTGATCAACTGATCTACAATGACCCTGTTGAAGGATTCCATTGTGATACCCTTTGGTGACTCCAAAAGAAGAGAAGGAAATTTCTCCTTGTACTGTGGGTCCAAAAAGTTGGCCAACGAGTGTACGTTGTTAGGCAAAATGTGTATCATGCAAGGGTCTTACCACAGATGCTCACACATGAACTGTGCGCCAAGCTGCAAAACAGGCAAAGTTTCTGTGTCCCCACCAGGAGGTACAATACCCATCCTCTCCTCACGCTGACTCCCCTCCTCCTCTCCATTCCATCCATGCTGGACAGACATGAATCTGGGGTTGAGAGTCCCCTGTGTAGCATTGGGAGTCCCCTGGATAGAACAGAAAAAAGTCTTCTTCCTCCTCATCATCACTCAATGTTGCCTCAGAATATTGGCTGGGCTGGGTAGTATCACCCATTGGGAAATCTGGCTCCATAGCCTCATACTGGGCACTCAAAGCTTCCTTTGAGATTATGCAGTGATTGTTTCAACAGACAGAGCAGTGCGATGGTTAAGATGATAATGGCCAGATCACCACTCATGAGCTTGATGCAGTATTCAAAGTTCTCAAGAACCTCAGAAATGTCAGCGATCCACACCCACTCCACATCAGGCAAAGACTAAGGACAAGGGAGTCCGAAACATATCTGATGACCAATTGCCCAACGGGGCTTTTTCTTCACATTGAATGCAGTGATTTTATATATTTTTCAAATAATTTCAAGCTTTTAAGGACTTTTGTTGCTGGAGGTCAACATTTTTGTACACTCGACAGTTGCTATTTGTGGTGGCTGACTCTCAGTCTGACGGGCATGTTGAGGCTGGTATTCAGCTACTGCCCTCTTCTGCTCAGTAATCCTCACCAACATATAGAGTATAGAGTTCCACCACGTGGGCAGTTCACACACGAGTCGGTGACTTGGCAAATTGAAGCACTTTTGCAGAGCTGTAAGACCAGCGGTAGATGAATGGGGGAAATGGACACTAATACGGCGCACATTCTCAAGTAGGTATGGCAAGACAAGGTATGTTTTTATAAATTTCTGAACAACTAGGTTAAGCATGTGAGCCAAGCATGGCACATGTACCAGCTTGCTGATCTTTAAAGCCGCCACCAGGTTGTGCACCATTGTCGCAAACGATCAGGCCAGGTTGGAGGTGCAGCGGGGAGAGCCACTCATTGGTCTGTTCTTTTATACCTTGCCACAGCTCTGCTGCAGTGTGTGATTTGTGACCTAAATAGATTAGCTTCAGCAGAGCATGTTGCCACTTTGCCAATACGCTGCTGTACAGCTCCCAGCTTGGTAGTGATGGGGAAGGTAATTCAGCAGAGGATGAGGAGCATGAGCAGGAGCGGAGACAAAAAGTGTCATATGATGAGGCAGAAACACTGGTAGAATTGAGTCCACTATTCTTGGCGTGGGTAAGATGTGTGATGTTATAGTTTACGATTTTGTCCCAGCCTCCAACAGGTGCACCCAGTGTGCCGTGAAAAATATGTATTGGGCGTGTCCACAACAACTTGTCCACGTGTCTGTTGTTAGGTGGACCTTCCAGGTTACGGCGTTGGTCAGAGCTCGGTTGATATTGTTTAACACATGATTTCTACAAGTCTAAAGAGGAACATCTCTATGGCTATCAATTTGGCAATGTGCGAGTTTAGGTTTTGTGCCTGTGGGGCGTGCCTGGGTATTTATGCTTCCTTTCCAAGATCTCAGGCACGGACAACTGGATGCTTCCCTGGGATAAGGAAGTGGATTTGGTTGATGTTTGCTGTGTCTGTGCAATTGCACCTTGTGGGCAGGATGTATGAGCGCCTGTTTCCTGGACAGCAGATTGTGAATGATGTAGCACAGGCGACATGGCAGTGGTTTGACCCACAGAAACAAATTTGGTACCCTGGTATTCTGCCCACCTACTGGGGGGCTTGGCTGCCATGTGGTTCCGCATATTGATGGTGCTCAGGTTGCCTTTGCCCTGGCTTCTGCTGAACCTGGTATGGCAGATGCTACAGATTACAATGTTTTTTTCTGAAGGACTTTCAGAGAAAAATTTTCAAACAGAGGCTGAATGCCCCCCTTCCCCTGACTTAGGCCACAGTGGGGGTGCTCTTGGGAACAGTTGGCCCAGTTCTCACTCTGGGCAAACCACTACCCTTTGGTACCTATGTTGGTGTTACATATCTATCTTTCTCTGTGTTACTGAGCTGACTATCCATATCAACAGTCCAGGTCTGATCAGTGGACTCATGATCGACCACTTTGTCTTCGATCTCATCCTCCTTCCCGCTTGAGATTGTAGGCTGACCTGATGGCAACTGTGTCTCATCGTCATAAGCTCCACCTCTGGAGACAGTAAATCATGTTCCTCAAAGTGGCTTTCTTCTGGCCGTAGGTCCTCAAATACTTGTGCATCAACTCATGCCACCTCAGAGTGGATGCATCAAGCTTCTTCTGTCCGGACACAGACTTAGTGCCTTGTTGCCCACCACTTACAACACTTTGCCCACATCCATGTCCCTGTCACGTAACAACTGAAATTTTTGTCATTTTGCTGAAATATTTGCATTTGTTGATAGCCCAAGCAAAGCAAACTTTGACCCCAACATTTTTGTGGAGAAAGTACAAGTGAGTACTTTGTACCAGGCAGCACAAAATGGTAGAGTCCTGCTTTGTATTTGCAAAAGCAGTTAGCACCATATTAATGTGGCTGATGTGAAAAGACGGCACAAGTCAGGCGCTGAACCCCTAAATATTGTGGAAACACGTCCTGATTCCCTACCTAATCTAATATCTTTCCCTCCCTCCTGTGAATTTGCTCAGTGCTGTCAGCTCTTAAACAAGCTGTTGTATTCTGAGTTTTGGACAGTACCATGGAGGTAGTGACTAGAGATGAGCGATGTTCGAGGCTCGAGGTTCACCAATTTCATGTTCGAATGATTTTGGGGGGTGTTCGAGACTAGAGTTGAGCGTGGTTCGAGGTTCGGCAGTTCTAGGTTCGAGTGATTTTCAGGGGTGTTCTAGATAGAACTAGAACTTGAGCTTTTTGCTAAAAGTTCGGCAGCTCGAGTTACGTTCAAGAACGGTTCTATCAGCAAAAAGCCTAGCTAATTACTAGCTGGCTTTTCACTGTAATAGTGTGAGTCACTCTGTGATTCACACTATTATCAAATTTCAGCGTATAGTGTCCTTGCATTATAAATACAGCCATTTTCCCTCAGGACGCCATTATCTGCCTTCTGCGTCTGGGTGACAGTCACCGCTCACGCAGCTCCTGTCGCCAGTCCTGCTGTGTACGCTATACACACAGCACTCTACAGATTAGGGACAGAAGTTTATTTCAGCCCTTTAGAGGGCTCATTTCCTCAGGCTCAGAGCCATAGGTGACAGTCAGGTCCGTGGAAACACTGTATACAGCTTCAGATAACAGCGTCTGTGTACCTTAAGTCAGGGACTTCCTTGCTGCATTTCACCAGCAGGAGGGATAGAAAGTGAGGCTTCCTTTCCTCTACACTGAACCACATCCCGGCCACTGTACCCTCCTGCCCTTTTTTGCAAAGCAATTTTAATTGCAGAGTGCTGCCAGTTAGTGCCATCCAAAAAGTGGCTGCTGTACTCCATTAGTGTGCCAAAAAAAACATATGCTTGAATGGATCTCAAGTGCTCCAACAAGTGCCCTCTCCTCCACCTCAACTACCACATCCAAAAAAAACCAGTCCTCTGAGTTGTCATCCCAATCACACTTGCTTTCTCCCAGCTCTCAAGTCTCCATCCGCCCTGCACAGTATGGTGGAACAGAGATGGCTGAGTCTGCCTAGCTGTTCAGTCACACTATATCCTGGGAATCAGAGGTATGTGTGGCGCCCCTGAGGCTTCCGTCACCACAGGAACATTGCACCCCATCCAGCGGTGTGATGTCCCATCCTGGGTAAGGAAAGGGGTGAACGCCGGTCCATAGGCAAATTTGCAATACACCATTGTTAGGTACACACAGGGACCAGGGACAGTGGCAGCAACCCTCCCATGCTGCATGCTGGGAGGGGCCGTAAGACCCATCCCTGCTCCCACTGCTCCCATAGGGTGGTAGCTTAGCAACTGGGGGGGTGGGAGGAGCCACCCTAGAGCAGAGTAGTAAGGAAGGTCAGAGTTTAGGCAGTCTGCAAGAGAGAAGGGAGAGAAGAGAGAGAAGGAAGGAGTGTGAAGAGGTCTGCAGGAGGCAGAGGAGAAGGAGAGACAGTAGGAAAGAGCTCTAGTCAGTCAGGAGCAAGAAGAAGAAAGCGACGCTTCCTGGTGAAGATCCTGGGACCTGGTAGGTCCAGGTGACACCAAATAGAACAGAAGGGATTCCAGGGCCACAGACAGCTTTCAGGCTAGTGGCCTGTTCCACAGAAACATCGGTGGAGGGATCAGGCCGCATACATGGGACGGTCCCTAGAAGCTGGAGGACATAAAGTCAGATCCAAAGGCAAAAACTGCGGCCCAGGGTAGCTGCACACGCCCAGGGCTACAGCCCACAGCAGAACCTCTAGAAAGGGGGTAAACTACCGACAGGCAAGCCCCTGGCCTGGAGGCTGTAGTGGAGGCCAAGCCAGGTCCATCCATAAAAGGCGAGGCTTAGAAGACGACCGAGAAAGTGACACAATAGAGGGGTGTACCGGCTTTTGCCCTCAGATCTACCCAGGATCGGCGGAGGTCCCTGACAGTGGGTCTCAGCAGTCCAGATGCACCAGTGTGCACCTACCAGGAACTGTGAGTAAACACCTAGAAATTGCACCTTCTGGAGTTGCCTCAGTTATTCCGCCAGCACTACATTAACACTTACAAGCACCAACTGTTGCCCCGGGGTCCAGCTCCACCTGTGGGGAGCAGTGCCACTATTGCTGCCGTTCCATCACCCCGGAGGCCCCATACAGCAGCGGCGGCTTAATAGCCGCAAACCACAGGTGGCGTCACAAATACAAACTTTAATCACCCCCAAGTCACCAGACATATTAATTGACCCCACCAGGGTACGGAGTCGGGCCCAGCCACCACTGACGATCCCCGGACTAGTCCAGCCCGGCACCGGGTGTCCCATAGCCCTGGGGTGGGCGAGTCATATGCTCCCGAGCTACAGTGAGTACAGACCAGGAAATGGTCTGCAGTGATGCCCAGAACCTTTGTGACTCAGATTCAGGCCGTGATGACCAAGTTTCTAAGCATAATGTTGACCCTTATTCACAAACTGTAACACCTGTTGGTAGAGACAATGAGGAACATAATGATGACGATGAGACACAGATACCAGATTGGGATGACAACTTAAATATTCGGTCAGGGCAGGAAGAGGCTAGGTCTGAGGGTGAGGGGAGTGTAAACACAACGCTTGATGAGGAAGTTCTAGATCCCACCTACTGTCAACCCACAGTCAGGCACTCGAGGAGGTCAATAGGGGCGGTGGAGGAGGATGCAACTGATGACGAAGTTACCTTGCGCCTTCCTAGACAGAGGAGGAGTACTGGTAGCACGTCTACAACTGCATCCTCAGCCACCACTCTGCCTCTGATCACTAGTCGGCGTGGCTCAGCAGGTCGCATGTCCTCTAAGCCTTGCCTAGCCTGGCCCTTTTTTGACCTTGCAAAGGATCGCCCAAATCATGTGATCTGTAAAATTTGTCGGGAATCTGTAAGTAGAGGCAAAAACCTCAGCAGTTTGACAACTTCTTCCATGAATCGTCATATGAATAAATATCATATGTCTCAGTGGGAAGCTCACCGTGCTGCAATGCGGCCCAGCAGGGTGGACTATCCACTGCCTGCCCCTTCCAGTGCATCCGCGCGCTCTTCATCTTCTAGGACTGTGGGAACAGCTGTCACACCTGGTTTTCCACGCACAACTTCCCCCACTATAACCGCAACAGGCAGTTTTCTTGGTAGGTCATCAGTTGGTTTGGAAGGTGAAACAAGTGAGTGTGTACAGCTCTATCAGACATCGACCGCACCAACTTTGGATGAAGGCAACATCATGTCTCCGACTGCACTTTCCTCACAAATCTGCATTTTTCCAGGGACACACTACTCACCACCGTCTCCACACAGCAGCCAGATCTCTGTCCCTCAGATGTGGACAAATAAAAGGTCATTTCCTCCGACCCATGACAAAGCTAAGAGGTTGACTTTATCCCTCTGTAAGCTCTTGGCTACCGAAATGCTGCCTTTCCGCCTGGTGGACACACAGGATTTTAGAGACCTTATGTCCGGCGCTGTGCCCCAGTACCAGATGCCCAGTCGCCACTACTTCTCTAAGAAAGGTGTGCCTGTGCTACACCAGCATGTCGCACACAACATCACCGCTTCCTTGAGAAACTCTGTGTGTCATCTGGTGCATTTCACCACCGATACTTGGACCAGTAAGCATGGACAGGGACGTTACATGTTGCTGACATGTTACATGTTGGTGATAGATGGTGAAGGGTCTGCTGCACAAGTCTTGCCGTCCCCACGACTTGTGCGTCAATCCTCTGTATGTCCAAATTCCTCCAACGCTTCTGCCTCTTCAACCTTAACTAGGTCCTCCACCTCCGCCACAAGCCTGCCTGGTCAGGCCACCAGTGTTGTAACTGCGCACAAGGAATCACGCACACCTCATTACTTTGCTGGCAGCAGAGTGCAACGGCATCAGGCGGTCTTTAGCTTGAAATGTCTTGGA
Source organism: Anomaloglossus baeobatrachus (assembly GCF_048569485.1). Lineage (NCBI taxonomy): Eukaryota > Metazoa > Chordata > Amphibia > Anura > Aromobatidae > Anomaloglossus > Anomaloglossus baeobatrachus. Next base: position 200,199,317 of record NC_134357.1, on the reverse strand, counting down.
AATAAGAGTCACACAGCGGCTGAGTTGTGGGCAGCTCTGGAGACTGAGTTTGGTAAATGGTTGTCTCCACTCAACCTGCAGCCAGGTAAGGCCGTGTGTAACAATGCTGCAAACCTGGGTGCGGCCCTTCGCCTGGGCAAGGTGACACACGTGCTTTGTATGGCTCACGTGTTGAACCTTGTTGTCCAGCAATTTTTAACACACTATCCCGGCCTAGATGGCCTTCTGCACAGGGCACGAAAACTGTCTGCTCACTTTCGCCGTTCAAGCGCCGCAGCTGACCGACTTGCATTGCTCCAGAAGTCATTTGGCCTGACGGTTCATCGCCTGAAATGCGATGTGCCGACACGCTGGAATTCGACTCTCCACATGTTACAGTGACTGTGGCAGCACCGGCGAGCACTGGTGCAATATGTCATGACGTATAGCCTGGGCCAACGAGATGCAGAGGTGGGGAAGATCACCCTGATGGAGGGGTCTCAGATCAAGGACCTACAGTCAGGGGCAGAAATATTTGGACAGTGACACAAGTTTTGTTATTTTAGCTGTTTACAAAAACATGTTCAGAAATACAATTATATATATAATATGGGCTGAAAGTGCACACTCCCAGCTGCAATATGAGAGTTTTCACATCCAAATCGGAGAAAGGGTTTAGGAATCATAGCTCTGTAATGCATAGCCTCCTCTTTTTCAAGAGACCAAAAGTAATTGGACAAGGGACTCTAAGGGCTGCAATTAACTCTGAAGGCGTCTCCCTCATTAACCTGTAATCAATGAAGTAGTTAAAAGGTCTGAGGTTGATTACAGGTGTGTGGTTTTGCATTTGGAAGCTGTTGCTGTGACCAGACAACATGCGGTCTAAGGAACTCTCAATTGAGGTGAAGCAGAACATCCTGAGGCTGAAAAAAAAGAAAAAATCCATCAGAGAGATAGCAGACATGCTTGGAGTAGCAAAATCAACAGTCGGGTACATTCTGAGAAAAAAGGAATTGACTGGTGAGCTTGGGAACTCAAAAAGGCCTGGGCGTCCACGGATGACAACAGTGGTGGATGATCGCCGCATACTTTCTTTGGTGAAGAAGAACCCGTTCACAACATCAACTGAAGTCCAGAACACTCTCAGTGAAGTAGGTGTATCTGTCTCTAAGTCAACAGTAAAGAGAAGACTCCATGAAAGTAAATACAAAGGGTTCACATCTAGATGCAAACCATTCATCAATTCCAAAAATAGACAGGCCAGAGTTAAATTTGCTGAAAAACACCTCATGAAGCCAGCTCAGTTCTGGAAAAGTATTCTATGGACAGATGAGACAAAGATCAACCTGTACCAGAATGATGGGAAGAAAAAAGTTTGGAGAAGAAAGGGAACGGCACATGATCCAAGGCACACCACATCCTCTGTAAAACATGGTGGAGGCAACGTGATGGCATGGGCTTGCATGGCTTTCAATGGCACTGGGTCACTTGTGTTTATTGATGACATAACAGCAGACAATTGTAGCCGGATGAATTCTGAAGTGTACCGGGATATACTTTCAGCCCAGATTCAGCCAAATGCCGCAAAGTTGATCGGACGGCGCTTCATAGTACAGATGGACAATGACCCCAAGCATACAGCCAAAGCTACCCAGGAGTTCATGAGTGCAAAAAAGTGGAACATTCTGCAATGGCCAAGTCAATCACCAGATCTTAACCCAATTGAGCATGCATTTCACTTGCTCAAATCCAGACTTAAGACGGAAAGACCCACAAACAAGCAAGACCTGAAGGCTACGGCTGTAAAGGCCTGGCAAAGCATTAAGAAGGAGGAAACCCAGCGTTTGGTGATGTCCATGGGTTCCAGACTTAAGGCAGTGATTGCCTCCAAAGGATTCGCAACAAAATATTGAAAATAAAAATATTTTGTTTGGGTTTGGTTTATTTGTCCAATTACTTTTGACCTCCTAAAATGTGGAGTGTTTGTAAAGAAATGTGTACAATTACTACAATTTCTATCAGATATTTTTGTTCAAACCTTCAAATTAAACGTTACAATCTGCACTTGAATTCTGATGTAGAGGTTTCATTTCAAATCCAATGTGGTGGCATGCAGAGCCCAACTCCCGAAAATTGTGTCACTGTCCAAATATTTCTGGACCTAACTGTATGCATCCTTCTGCACAGTTTCGACGAATATGTTTAGCACTGACAATGCCATTATCAGCATGACAATTCCAGTCATTTACATGCTGGAGCACATGCTAAACACTATTCGGAGTCAGGGGGTGGGACAACAGGAAGGGGAAAAAGTACAGGAGGATTCATATGCGCAAGGGACAACAACATCACCAAGGTCCAGACGTTCATCATCCCCAAGGCGGCAGACATGGGACCATGGGGGACAGGGATCAACAAGGGCGCATGATAGCAGGCAAAATGTTGAGGAAGGTGAAGGAGAACATGAAGAAATGGAGGACGAACTGTCCATGGACATGAAAGACTCAGCGGATGAGGGAGACCTTGGTCAAATTTCAGTTGAAAGAGGTTGGGGGGAGATGTCAGAGGAAGAAAGAACAGTTAGCACCTCTATGCCACAAACAGAGCGCGGACTTGGTCCGCATGGCTGCGCAAGACACATGAGCGCCTTCTTGCTGCACTACCTACAACATGACACTCGTATTGTCAAAATTAGAAGTGATGATGGCTACTGCTTGCCACACTGTTAGATCCCCGGTACAAGTCCAAATTTTGTGACATAATTCCAGCCATAGAAAGGGACGCACGTATGCAGGAGTATCAGCAGAAGTTGTTACTCGATCTTAGCTCGGCTTTTCCACCAAACCACAGTGGTGCACGGAGTGAATCTCCCAGTTGTAACTTGACAAACATGGGACTGTCTCGTCATCAACAGTCTAACCGTACCAGCAGCACCATATCTGGTGCTGGTAACAGCAATTTTATTGAATCTTTCCATAATTTTTTTAGACCGTCCTTTGCAAGGCCACCAGAGACAATAAGTCTGACACATAGTCAACGGCTGGAGAGGATGATACAGTAATATCTCCAAATGAACATCGATGCCATGACTTTGCAAATGGAGCCTTGCTCATTTTGGGCTTCAAATCTTGAAAAATGGCCTGAGCTCTCAACTTACGCCTTGGATATCTTGTGTCCAGCTGCCAGCGTTGTCTCAGAATGTGTCTTCAGTGCTGCTGGGTGTGTGCTGACAGATAAGCGCACGTGTCTGTCCACTGACAATGTGGACAGACTAACGTTCATCAAGATGAACAAGTCATGGATCCGCAAGGACTTTACTACCCCTGTGTCATCCTGTGGAGAATAAAGGCTTGTGGATATGGAATGTGCTTGATGCTAATGTACCTCTCAAGTTTACAACTGGGGCACAAGTTCTGCCACTGAAGGGGTGTCTGTGTGGCCCAATTTTTGGAAAAAAGGGAGACTCCGCTTGGAGTAACCCTTGCTTGCAGTGTTTCTAAAAATGATCCAAGATGAACAGATCTGGGATTAGCAAAGACTTTGCTACCTACCCCGGTGTCATCCTGGGGACGGTTAAGGATGGCGTATTTTTGAATGTGCTTGATGCAAATCTACGTGTGAAGTGTACAACTGGGGCACAAGTGCTGCCACTGAAGGGGTGTCTGTGTGGCCCAATTTTTGGAAAAAGGGAGACTCTGCTTGGAGTAACCCTTGATGTGTTTTTAAAAAGGAGCCAAGATGAACAAGTCATGGTTCAGCAAAGACTTTGCTACCTACCCCGGTGTCATCCTGGGGACGATTAAGGATGGCGTATTTTTAAATGTGCTTGATGCAAATCTACTTGTGAAGTGTACAACTGGGGCACAAGTGCTGCCACTGAAGGGGTTGCGGTGTTTAACATGATTTTAGAAGGGCATGCCATGCCTATATCTGTGTCTCGTCCTCCTTTTCCTCGTAACGCTGTTTTGTTTTCGCATGAGAATTTGTTCTTGTCACTTTCCCATGTGTTTGTGTTGTGTTGTGAGTTGTTTGTCACCTTTTGGACACCTTTGAGGGTGTTTTCTAGGTGTTTTTATGTGTTTGTGATTGCCTCCCATTGTTTCCTATGGGGTTCGAGTGGTTCGTCGAACCGGTTCGCCGAACCAAACTCAAACGAGAGAGTTCGAGTAGCGTTCGAGAACGGTTCGATCACCAAAAGCGTGGCTTTTTACAGCTACGTGTGCAGGGAGCCATCCCTGGCAGCCTGCAGTAAGCTGGTAACCAGGGTAAATATCGGGTATCCAAGCAAAGTGCTTTGCTTAGTAACCCAATGTTTTCTCTGGCTACGTGTGCAAAAATCCTCGAAAGCCACACAGAAGCACTTCCGTGTGACTTCTGTCGGATGCCGCTGCAGTCTGTGTCCCGCTCCAGCCCCAGCCCCACGGCTGCCCGCTCAGCAGTGTCCACAGCTGCCCGCACTATACAGTGTCCGCAGCTGCCCAGACTGCAGTACCAGCAGCCGCGGGGATGACAAGCTCTGCCGTCAGGAGGTTAGTGAAGTTCCTTACCTACGGTGATGAAGTCCTGACCTCCCGACGTCAGCACTGTCACTGTCCTCCATGGCCGCCGCTTGTCACATCTCCTCTCGCTGCCGACCCGAGACTGTCACTAGCGGTGATGTCACAGGCACCTGCGATACTTGGTTGTGAAGGCGGCGGTCATTGAACTCAGTGACAGCTCTGCTATCAGGAGTGCAGCAATCACCGCAGGTAATGTACCTCGCTATGCTCCTGACAGCAGCACTTGTCATGCCCTGCAGTGACAGCTCTGCTATCAGGAGTGCAGCGATCACCGCAGGTAATGTACCTCGCTATCCTCCTGACAGCAGCACTTGTCATGCCCTGCAGTGACAGCTCTGCTATCTGGAGTGCAGCGTTCACCGCAGGTAATGTACCTCGCTATCGTCCTGACAGCAGCACTTGTCATGCCCTGCAGTGACAGCTCTGCTATCAGGAGTGAAGCGATCACCGCTGGTAATGTACCTCGCTATCCTCCTGACAGCAGCACTTGTCATGCCTGCACTGACAGCTCTGCTATCAGGAGTGCAGCGATCACCGCTGGTAATGTACCTCGCTATCCTCCTGACAGCAGCACTTGTCATGCCCTGCAGTGACAGCTCTGCTATCAGGAGTGAAGCGATCACCGCTGGTAATGTACCTCGCTATCCTCCTAACAGCAGCACTTGTCATGCCTGCACTGACAGCTCTGCTATCAGGAGTGCAGCGATCACAGCAGGTAATGTACCTCGCTATCCTCCTGACAGCAGCATTTGGCATGCCCTGCAGGGACAGCTCTGCTATCAGGAGTGAAGCAATCACCACAGGTAATGTACCTCACTATCCTACTGACAGCAGCACTTGTCATGCCCTGCAGTGACCTGGGCTGACCTACTGATGTTAGCTCAGGTCACTGCATTGCTCTCCCAGCCAATATGGAACATTCTGTTCTTCATTGACTGGTACATTGACTATGGTATGACTCATCCTGGGACCCCCTTGGATTACACCAGACCTGGATTTGTTTTTCTTTCTAATAAATTGGTGAAAGAGGGAATGTTTTTGGGAGTGTTTTTTCAAATAAAAATGTGTTTGTCGGCTATTTTTTTTATTACTGACTGGGTTTGTGATGTCGGGTATCTGACAGACGCCTGACATAATGAACCCTAGGGCTTGATGCCAGGTGACATTACACATCTGGTATTAACCCCATATATTACCCCGTTTGCTACCGCACCAGGGCAATGGGATGAGCTGGAGCAAAGCACCAGGATTGGAGCATCTAATGGATGCGCCACTTCTGGGGCAGCTGCGGCCTGCTATTTTGAGGCTGGGGAGAGTCCAATAACCATGGACCTCCCTAGTCTGAGAATATCAGACCCCAGCTATCCGCTTCACCTTGGCTGGTGATCCAATTTTGGTGGGACCCCCACGTGTTGTTTTTTTTTTAAATGATTTAATTAATTTAAAACAACAGCATGGAGTTCCGTCAGTTTTGGATTACCAGCCAAGGTGAAGCTGCCAGCTGTGGTCTGCAGGCTGCAGCCATCTGGTTTACCCTAGCTGGCTATCAAAAATAGGGGGATTTTTTTTTATTTATTTATTTTTTTGGCTAAATACAAGGCTAAGCACCCCTTAGTGCCACATAAAAGGCACCAAAGGGTGCAAAATTACAAAATGCAGGAGAGTGGGACATTATGTGTCTTTCTGCCATTATAGTGACAGAAAAGACTGATATGAAGTGTACAAGCACAGGAAAATCACCAGAGCGCTCTACGCTGTGAAAAGCAGTAAAAAATGGCACTGGAGTGAACATGTGACCGCCTCATGTAGGTTGAAGCTATGGATCCTGGGTAAATTTATGTATTTTCCCTCCTTCAGTGTTTTTGCAGTTCGCAAAAAAATAGAAAGCACACAGATGACGAACGGATGACATACGGACCATATATGGAACGGAAACAAATGCCACAAGGATGCATCCGTGAAAAAAATGGACCATTTTCTGGGAACCGCAAAAACAGATCGGTCGTGTGAATATAGCCTTATTCTGATCTGCCGTTTATAAACAGCAGGAAGAAATAAGCGTCATAAAATCTCCAGCGTTTCAGGGGGTAGCTGAGACCCTGGAGATCATGATTCAGGCCGGTTTTTCCAGTCCCTGCTCACGTGATCACCGGTATACACCGTATACCGATGATCCCGTTACAGTAAATGACAACGCTGGTAAAAAATTATTTATCTCCCATCTGGCAGGAACAAACATCTCAGATGGGAGATTAATCTCCTCCCCGGTCCCCTCCGGTCCCCCGGTGTCGTCAAAGTGCCGCCTCCCCATGACCCCCTCCCGGAAATCCAAGATGGCCGCGCGCACAGCAGCGCTCCGGCCGCATTCAGCCTACTCCTCTAATTTCTGTCGCATGTGCCATGACACATGCGACAGAAAACTCCTCCCCAGGCCCTGTCAGGTCACCCCCTATAACCCCACCGGTGTTCCCCGGTGTCCCACGGTACCTGTGCAGCGTTGATCCCCTGCGGTCTCCTCCTTCACAATAGTTGCTGCTGCATGCACAGAGTGGCTGTCAGCTCAGCTTCCTGTGTTCAGACACAGTGAGTGGCATCTGTAAGCTACTACAATGCCCTGCTCATGAGGTAAGGAACATAGTTGATCAGGAGAGCTATGCTACATTTCCAAATGGAGGTATTTGATTTTATAGTTGCCCTGCTGAACGACTACCAAACATGAGAGTCCGTTATACGCCACAAGAAAACATGTCTAAATAGCGAACTCTGTTGTTTAGTATTCATTCAGCTGGATAACTGGACTTAAAGGGGTATTCCATCTCCAAGATCCTATCCCCAATATATAGTAGGTGGAATAGCAATAATATCAGCAAATACCAATATTTGGAAATGTAGAATAGTTCGCCTGATTAGGCATGCCCTTCCCTCATGAGCAGGACATTGCAGCCTTGGTAGCAAAAGTTACAACATGGACTCTGCTGCTGTGGACCCGGGGAGAGTGGGTGCTGATTCATTGCGCCCACACTCCTCACATGGTGGGTCTGCACTCCTAGAAAATGGGGGATACATTCCCTGAGCGTGTCCCCCCATATTCTAGACGGTCCAGAGTCGTCGTAGGACGCCCTTATTTTTTTTCCTTACAATAAATTGGTGAAAGAGGGAATGTTTTGGGAAGTGTTTTTTCAAATACATTTTTTTTGTCTACTTTTTTTGTTTGTACTGACAGTTTGTGATGTCGGGTATCTGATAGACGCCATGACATCACAAACTGCTGGGCTTCATGTCAGGTGACCTTACAGCTAGTATCAACCCCATTTATTACCCCGTTTGCCACTGCACCAGAGCATGAGATGAGCTGGGGTGAAGCGCCAGGATTGGCATATCTAGTGGATGCACCACTTCTGGGGCGCCTTCGGCCTGATATTTTTAGGCTGTGAAGGGCCAATAACTATGGACCTTCCCACCCTGAGAGCTGTGGTTTTCAGGCTACAGCTGTCTGCTTTACCCTAGCTGGCTATCAAAAATGGGGGGGGCCCACGCCATTTTTTTTTTAACTATTTTTTTAAATTAAAAAAATTAATGGGCTTCCCTGTATTTTGATTGCCAGCCAAGGTAATGCCAGGCACATGGGGGTGGCAATCCGTAGCTGTCTGCTTTATCTGCGCTGAGAATCAAAAATACTGCGGAGCGCTATGTCATTTTTTTTTATTGATTTACTTTTACAGTACTGTGATTTCAGGCAATCAAAATACAGGGAAACCCATTTTTTTTTTTTAGTTATTGAAATAAATATTTAAAAAAAAAATAAATGGGCTCCCGCTGCATTTTTTGTATTGCTAGCTAAGGGTAATCCAAGCAGCTACTGGCTGCTAATTCCCACTGCTTGGTGTTACCTTCACTGGCAATGGAAAATCCAGGGAAGCATTTTTTATTTTTTTTGCCAAAAAACTAAAAAAAAAATGACGTGAGCTTTGCCATGTTTTTGTATGCTAGCCAGGTACAGCAGGCAGGTGCGGCTGCCCCCAACCACCAGCTGCCTATTTGTACCCGGCTGGGAACTAAAAATATAGGGAAGCCCTTTTTTTAATTTCATGAATTTCATGAAATAATTAAAAAAAAACCGATGTGGGCTTCACCCATTTTTGTGTCCAGCCAGGTAAAACTAGGCAACTGGGGATTGGAATCCGCAGCACAGGTTGGCCTGATCTTTCTGGGCCCCTCTGCTGGAATTGCAGACCACAGCCGCCCCAGAAAATGGCGCTTTCATAGAAGCGCCATCATCTGGCTCTGTATCCAACTCTTCCAGCAGCTCTGAAGCTGGGTGGCTTGCTGGGTAATAATGAGTTAATACTAGCTTTGTTTTAGTAGCTAGTATTTAGCCAGAGATTCTTAATGTCAGGCAAGTTTGAACCGACCATTAGGAATCTCCAATAAAGGGTTAAAAAAGAACACCACACAGAGAAAAAATACTTTAATAGAAATAAATACACAGAAACATTAGAGACTCCATGTTTATTACTCCCTGTCAGCCCTCCATGATCCATGGTCTTCTGTCTTCTTTCTCCTTCAACCCATGTAGCGCTGTTACATCAGACAGCACTGCATGGGAGGAAGACACTGCTGCTTTCCGTGCAGTCTATTTGTACCGCGCCCACGGAGATGTTAACCCCTCCGTGGGCAGTGATGGTGGCCCCGAGCCCCGTTTGGGAAGTGTGTAGTGGCTGTGTGGTGCAGGGCGGTGCGCGGCCGGATGGCACTGTTGTACTCACGATTATTGATACACGCAAGTCTCTGGTAAACCAAGTTGATGGTGGTCGGTGCCCGCAGCCGGCTGCGTCTTGTCCCCCACCCGGGTTGGTGGTCCTGGTCTTTCTCCTGCACATCTTTATGTTCGTGTTGACTGCCTATGTCTCAGCAATGGGAGTCCGCTCCCCGGCTATATACAGTTAGGTCCAGAAATATTTGGACAGTGACACAAGTTTTGTTATTTTAGCTGTTTACAAAAACATGTTCAGAAATACAATTATATATATAATATGGGCTGAAAGTGCACACTCCCAGCTGCAATATGAGAGTTTTCACATCCAAATCGGAGAAAGGGTTTAGGAATCATAGCTCTGTAATGCATAGCCTCCTCTTTTTCAAGGGACCAAAAGTAATTGGACAAGGGACTCTAAGGGCTGCAATTAACTCTGAAGGCGTCTCCCTTGTTAACCTGTAATCAATGAAGTAGTTAAAAGGTCTGGGGTTGATTACAGGTGTGTGGCTTTGCATTTGGAAGCTGTTGCTGTGACCAGACAACATGCGGTCTAAGGAACTCTCAATTGAGGTGAAGCAAAACATCCTGAGGCTGAAAAAAAAGAAAAAATTCATCAGAGAGATAGCAGACATGCTTGGAGTAGCAAAATCAACAGTCGGGTACATTCTGAGAAAAAAGGAATTGACTGGTGAGCTTGGGAACTCAAAAAGGCCTGGGCGTCCACGGATGACAACAGTGGTGGATGATCGCCGCATACTTTCTTTGGTGAAGAAGAACCCGTTCACAACATCAACTGAAGTCCAGAACACTCTCAGTGAAGTAGGTGTATCTGTCTCTAAGTCAACAGTAAAGAGAAGACTCCATGAAAGTAAATACAAAGGGTTCACATCTAGATGCAAACCATTCATCAATTCCAAAAATAGACAGGCCAGAGTTAAATTTGCTGAAAAACACCTCATGAAGCCAGCTCAGTTCTGGAAAAGTATTCTATGGACAGATGAGACAAAGATCAACCTGTACCAGAATGATGGGAAGAAAAAAATTTGGAGAAGAAAGGGAACGGCACATGATCCAAGGCACACCACATCCTCTGTAAAACATGGTGGAGGCAACGTGATGGCATGGGCATGCATGGCTTTCAATGGCACTGGGTCACTTGTGTTTATTGATGACATAACAGCAGACAAGAGTAGCCGGATGAATTCTGAAGTGTACCGGGATATACTTTCAGCCCAGATTCAGCCAAATGCCGCAAAGTTGATCGGATGGCGCTTCATAGTACAGATGGACAATGACCCCAAGCATACAGCCAAAGCTACCCAGGAGTTCATGAGTGCAAAAAAGTGGAACATTCTGCAATGGCCAAGTCAATCACCAGATCTTAACCCAATTGAGCATGCATTTCACTTGCTCAAATCCAGACTTAAGACGGAAAGACCCACAAAGAAGCAAGACCTGAAGGCTGCGGCTGTAAAGGCCTGGCAAAGCATTAAGAAGGAGGAAACCCAGCGTTTGGTGATGTCCATGGGTTCCAGACTTAAGGCAGTGATTGCCTCCAAAGGATTCGCAACAAAATATTGAAAAAAAAAATATTTTGTTTGGGCTTGGTTTATTTGTCCAATTACTTTTGACCTCCTAAAATGTGGAGTGTTTGTAAAGAAATGTGTACAATTCCTACAATTTCTATCAGATATTTTTGGTCAAACCTTCAAATTAAACGTTACAATCTGCACTTAAATTCTGTTGTAGAGGTTTCATTTCAAATCCAATGTGGTGGCATGCAGAGCCCAACTCGCGAAAATTGTGCCACTGTCCAAATATTTCTGGACCTAACTGTATGTGTCGGAGGAGTCCGTTTGCCCGCAGGTGCTGGCCTGTGGGATCTCTCTGCCTGTGCGGTGGATTTCTATCCCCCTCGGTGGGCTGTTGCCGTCAGTCGGGACTTGGGATAGGAAAGGACCTAAGGTCCAGACCACAATCAGTGAATTCAACGTGGTCCAGTGGCTTCTGGGCCTCGTTCTGGGTCTGAGTACCCCCCTGGTGATCCGGTTTCCAGTCAGTTCTCCAGTTCGGTACCGGCGGGCCACTACCCTGTCCCGGTCCCTTACGGTTCCACCTGGCCATCTTCCCGGCTCCTGCAGGCCAGGCCACCGCTTGCCTCCTAGCCAAGGTGTGCGAGCTACGACCCTCACACCTGTCCGTTTTCGCTGCAGACCTGTCACCAAAGGCCTGCTGCTCTCCTCCTGCTGCCGATCACACCCACCCCTGTCGTTTGTGCATCATGGGCAAATCGCTTCCCATGGCGCACAATTTCGTTAGTCCCCGTCACACATACTTACCTGCCTAGCGACGTTGCTGTGGCCGGCGAACTGCCTCTTTTGTAAGGGGGCGGTTCGTGTGGCGTCACAGCGACGTTACATGGCAGGCGGCCAATAGAAGTGGAGGGGCGGAGAGCAGCCGAAGGAAAGACATGCCCACCTCGTTGACGGAGGACACAGGTACAGTGTTGTTGGTCGTTCCTGGGGTGTCACACGTAGCGATGTGTGCTGCCTCAGGAACGACGAACAACCTGCATCCACAACGACCAACATTATTATGAAAATGAACGACGTGTCAACGATCAACGATTAGGTGAGTATTTTTGATCGTTAACACTCGCTCATAGTTGTTACATGCAACGACGTCGCTAACGAGGCCGGATGTGCGTCATGAATTCCGTGACCCCAACAACATCTCGTTAGCAATGTCGTTGTGTGTAAATGGGCCTTTACATGTAACTAAGAAGCAACTAGGATGACACATGAGAAAAAAAAAAACAGCCCATTGCTCCCAGATGGTAACAATCCCACTGATATGTGAATCTAACCAAAGGTTGAGCACTGTACTCGACTGTAGAGTGGAGCGCGGTTCGTGGTTCTCCAGTTCGCGGTTCGAGTGATTTTGAGGACTGTTCTAGATCGAACTAGAACTCGAGCTTTTTGCTAAAGCTCGATAGTTCTAGTTACGTTCGATAACGGTTCTAGCAGCAAAAAGCCAAGCTAATTACTAGCTGGCTTTCCGCTGTAATAGTGTAAGTCACTCTGTGACTCACACTATTATGAAATTTCAGCGTATAGTGTGCGGAAACAGCGCATTCAGATCACTGCTGCTGGGATAATGGCGATCGCCTTTTTTTTTTTTCCTCCTTGTCTTCGTTCCCTAAGCGCGCGCGTGTAGTGGGGCGGGCCAGCATGTCAGCCAATCCCAGACACACACACAGCTAAGTGGACTTTTAGCCAGAGAAGCAATGGCATGTGTGATAGGATGTCCATGTCACATGTCCCTGCATTATAAAAACGGGTATCTGCCCGTCCGGAAGCCATTATCTGCCTTCTGCATCTGTGTGTCAGTCACCGCTGGCATAGCTCCTGTCTCCGATACTGCTGTGTACGCTATGCACACAGCGCTATAAAGAATAGGGATAGAAGTTTCAATTAACCCTTGTAAGGGCTAATAACAGCAGGCTCAGAGCCATAGGTGACAGTCAGGTCCGTGGAAACAGATTTTAACAGCTACAGAAGATAATAGCGTCTGTGTAGCTAAGGTCAGGGACTTTTTCGCTGCATTTCCCCATTAGGAGGGATAGAAAGTGAGGCTTCCTTTCCTGTACACTGACTCACAACCCTGCAACTGTACCCTCCTGCCCTTTTCACACTCAAGCTCATTGTTACTAAGCCATTATACTAGCAAACACTGAGTAAACTTAGTGGCATCCTAAAAGTGGCTGTTGGACTTCCATTAGTGTCCCACTAGTGCAAATCTGTTTGCAGCACCTCTGCATTGCACACTCAAACTCATTGTTACTAAGCCATTATACTAGCAAACACTGAGTAAACTTAGTGGCATCCTAAAAGTGGCTGTTGGACTTCCATTAGTGTCCCACTAGTGCAAATCTGTTTGCAGCACCTCTGCATTGCACACTCAAACTCATTGTTACTAAGCCATTATACTAGCAAACACTGAGTAAACTTAGTGGCATCCTAAAAGTGGCTGTTGGACTTCCATTAGTGTCCCACTAGTGCAAATCTTTTTGCAGCACCTCTGCATTGCACACTCAAACTCATTGCTACTAAGCCATTATACTAGCAAACACTGAGTAAACTTAGTGGCATCCTAAAAGTGGCTGTTGGACTTCCATTATTGTCCCACTGGTGCAAAGCTATTTGCAGCACCACTGCATTGCACACTCAAACTCATGGTTACTAAGCCATTATACTAGCAAACACTGAGTAAACTTAAGGCTACTTTACACACTGCGATATCGGTCCCAATATCGCTAGTGTGGGTACCCGCCCCCATCTGTTGCGCGACACGGGCAAATCGCTGCCCGTGCCGCACAACATCGCGCAGACCCGTCACATATACTTACCTGCCCGGCGACGTTGCTGTGACCGGCGAACCGCCTCCTTTCTAAGGGGGCGGTCCGTGCGGCGTCACAGCAACGTCACTGAGCGACCGCCCAATAGCAGCGGAGGGGCGGAGCTGAGCGGGACGTAACATCCTGCCCACCTCCTTCCTTCCGCATTGCGGCCGGGAGGCAGGTAGGAGAGTTTCCTCATTCCTGCGGCGTCACACATAGCGATGTGTGCTGCCGCAGGAGTGACGAACTACATCGTTACTGCTGCAGTAACGATAATCGAGAATGGACCCCCTTGTCACCGATGAGCGATTTTGCACGTTTTTGCAACGATGCAAAATCGCTCATCGGTGTCACACACAGCAACATCGCTAATGCGGCCGGATGTGCATCACAAATTCCGTGACCCCAACGACTCCGCATTAGCGATGTCACAGCGTGTAAAGCCCCCTTTAGTGGCATCCTAAAAGTGGCTGTTGGACTTCCATTAGTGTCCCACTAGTGCAAAGCTATTTGCAGCACCTCTGCATTGCACACTCAAACTCATTCTTACAAAGCCATTTTATTAGCAAACTATGCCGCCAGTTTAAGGGCCGTAGTTGCATTGTCAGGGATAGTTATTGTTGTTTATTCTGCTGTTAATAAAGATAGACCACCGCTGCAATCTACACCACCTCTCAATTTTTACTACCACATTTTAAGTGCACAATCTTGTCGCAATCAAAATGAGTGGCAAAATGACAGATGCTGGTGGAAAGGGGAAGAGGCATGTTGGAAAAGGAAAAAAAGGGTTTGTCCGTGGGGAAGGTGGCAAAGCTCCATTATCATCTGCTGAAGATAGACCATCTACCAGCAAAAGTAAGATGTCTACTACTTACCGTGGACAATCCGATGTGCTCCCTGTTTTACGGACACGAACAACTGGAACAAAGGTAGATAATGGCCAAAAAAAGAAAATGCTTGAATGGATCTCAAGTGGTCCAACAAGTGTCCTCTCCGCCACCTCAACTACCGCATCCAAAAAACACCAGTCCTCGGAGTTTTCATCCCAATCACACTTGCTTTCTCCCAGCTCTGAAGTCTCCATCCGCCCTGCACAGTATGGTGGAACTGAGATGGCTGAGTCTGCAGAGCTGTTCAGTCACACTATAGCCTGGGATTCAGAGGTCTGCTCCCAAGCTACAGTGAGTACAGACCAGGAAATGGTCTGCAGTGATGCCCAGAACCTTTGTGACTCAGATTCAGGCCATGATGAACAAGTTTCTGAGCATAATGTTGACCATTATTCACAAACTGAAACACCTGTTGTAATAGACAATGAGGAACATACTGATGACGATGAGACGCTGATACCAGATTGGGATGACAACTTAAATATTGGTTCACGTTAGGAAGAGGCTCGGTCTGAGGGTGAGGGAGTTCTAGATCCCACCTACTGTCAACCCACAGTCAGGCACTGGAGGAGGTCAACAGAGGCGGTGAAGGAGGATGCTACTGACGACGAAGTTACCTTGCGCCTTCCTGGACAGAGGAGTAGTACTGGTAGCACGTCTACAACTGAATTCTCTGCCACCACTCTGCCTCTGAGCACTAGTCAGGGGGGCTCAGTAGGTCACATGCCCTCTAAGCCTTGCCTAGCCTGGACCTTTTTTGACATAGAAAAAGATCGCCCAAATCATGTGATCTGTAAAATTTGTCGTGATTCTGTTAGTAGAGGGCAAAACCTCAGGAGTTTGACAACTTCTTTCATGAATCGTCACATGAATAAATATCATATTTCCCAGTGGGAAGCTCACCGTGCTGCAATGCGGTCTAGCGGAGCGAACCATCCACTGCCTGCCCCTTCAAGTGAATCCGCGCGCTCTTCATCTTCTAGGACTGTGGGGACAGCTGTCACACCTGGTTTTCCAGTCCCAACTTCCACCACTGCAACCGCAACAGGCAGTTTGCTTGGTAGGTCATCATTTGGTTTGGAAGGGGAAACAAGTGCGTGTGTACAGCTCTCTCAGACATCGATAGCATCAACGTTGGATGAAGGCAACATCATGTCTACGCCTGCACTTTCCTCACAAACCTGCATTTTTTCAGGGACACCCTACTCAACACCGTCTACACACAGCAGCCAGATCTCTGTCCCTCAGATGTGGACAAATAAAAGGCCATTTCCTGCGACCCATGACAAAGCCAAGAGGTTAATTTTATCCCTCTGTAAGCTCTTGGCTACCGAAATGCTGCCTTTCCGCCAGGTGGACACAGAGGATTTTCGAGACCTTATATCTGTCGCTGTGCCCCAGTACCAGATGCCCAGTCGCCACTACTTCTCTAAGAAAGGTGTGCCTGCGCTACACCAGCATGTCGCAGCCAACATCACCGCTTCCTTGAGAAACTCTGTGTGTCAACGGGTGCATTTCACCACCGATACTTGGACCAGTAAGCATGGACAGGGACGTTACTTGTCGCTGACTGGGCACTGGGTAACTATGGTGATAGATGGTGAAGGGTCTGCTGCAGAAGTCTTGCTGTCCCCACGACTTGTGTGTCAATCCTCTGTCTGTCCAAGTTCCGCCACTGCTTCTGCCTCCTCCGCCTCGTCTGGGTCGTCCACCTCCGCCCCAAGCCTACATGGTCAGGCCACCAGCATTCTAACTGCGCAGAAGGAATCACGTACCCCTCATTACTATATTGGCAGCAGAGCGCAACGGCATCAGGCGGTCTTTAGCTTGAAATGTCTTGGAAATAAGAGTCACACAGCGGCTGAGTTGTGGGCAGCTCTGGAGACTGAGTTTAATAAATGGTTGTCTCCACTCAACCTGCAGCCTGGTAAGGCCATGTGCGACAATGCTGCAAACCTGGGTGCGGCCCTTCGCCTGGGCAAGGTGACACACGTGCTTTGTATGGCTCACGTGTTGAACCTTGTTGTCCAGCAATTTTTAACACACTATCCCGGCCTAGATGGCCTTCTGAACAGGGCACGAAAACTGTCTGCTCACTTCCGCCGTTCAACCACCGCTGCTGAGCGACTTGCATCGCTCCAGCAGTCTTTCGGCCTGCCGGTTCATCGCCTGAAATGCGATGTGCCGACACGCTGGAATTCGACTCTCCACATGTTACAGCGACTGTGGCAGCACTGTCGAGCCCTAGTGCAATACGTCATGACGTATAGCCTGGGCCAACGAGATGCAGAGGTGGGGCAGATCACCCTGATGGAGTGGTCTCAAATCACCCTTCTGCATAGTTTCGACATGGCGACGAATATGCTTAGCGCTGACAATGCCATTATCAGCATGACAATTCTAGTCATTTACATGCTGGAGCACATGCTAAACACTATTCGGAGTCAGGGGGTGGGCAACAGGAAGGGAAGGAACTACAGGAGGATTCATATGCGCAAGACACAACAACATCACCAAGGTCCAGACGTTCATCATCACCAAAGCGGCAGGCATGGGACCATGGGGGACAGGGATCAACAAGGGCACATAGTAATACAAAACAGGAGGAAACGAGTAACTTGCTTCAAAAATATATGTATTTTTTATTTTTTATTTATATTTCATGTGCTTATTTTTAGTAATATTTTATCGTGAAATAGATACAATACACATATATCGGTATATAAATAAGAATAATAGCAGGAAAACTGTGGAAACCACAGGAAGAAATGTTAAATACATAAGATCATAATAGCAGGAAAACTGGAAACCACAGGAAGAAATGTTAAATACATAAGATCACATAGTAGCAGGCGAAATGTTGAGGAAGGTGCAGGAGAACATGAAGAAATGGAGGAGGAACTGTCCATGGACATGGAAGACTCAGCGGATGAGGGAGACCTTGGTCAAATTTCTGTTGAAAGAGGTTGGGGGGAGATGTCAGAGGAAGAAAGAACGGTTAGCACCTCTATTCCACAAACACAGCGTGGACTTGGTCCGCATGGCTGCGCAAGACACATGACAGCCTTCTTGCTGCACTACCTCCAACATGACCCTCGTATTGTCAAAATTAGAAGTGATGATGACTACTGGCTTGCCACACTATTAGATCCCCGGTACAAGTCCAAATTTTGTGACATAATTCCAGCCATAGAAAGGGACGCACGTATGCAGGAGTATCAGCAGAAGCTGTTACTCGATCTTAGCTCGGCTTTTCCACCAAACAACCGTGGTGCAGGGAGTGAATCTCCCAGTTGTAACTTGACAAACATGGGACGGTCTCGTCATCTTCAACAGTCTGCCCGTACCAGTAGCACCATATCTGGTGCTGTTAACAACAATTTTATTGAATCTTTTCATAATTTTTTTAGATCATCCTTTGCAAGGCCACCAGAGACAATAAGTCTGACACATAATCAACGGCAGGAGAGGATGATACAGGAGTATCTCCAAATGAACATCGATGCCATTACTTTGCAAATGGAGCCTTGCTCATTTTGGGCTTCAAATCTTGAAAAATGGCTAGAGCTCTCCACTTACGCCTTGGAGATTTTGTTGTGTCCAGCTGCCAGCGTTGTCTCTGAACGTGTCTTCAGTGCTGCTGGGTGTGTGCTGACAGATAAGCGCACGCGTCTGTCTAGTGACAATGTGGACAGACTAACGTTCATCAAAATGAACAAGTCATGGATCCACAAGGAATTTACTACCCCTGTGTCATCCTGGGGAGAGTAAATGCTTGTGGATTTTGAATGTGCTTGATGCAAATCTAGCTGTGAAGTGTACAACTGGGGCACAAGTGCTGCCACTTGTCACGCTTCACGGTCCCCTGACCCCGTCCTCCTGTTCCCGTGGCCTGCTCCCCGCTCCCAGGCGTTGTTCCCTACTTACCACTCCGGTCCCTGTCTCCTCTTCCCTGCCTGCGGCCTCCATGCGTCCAGCTCCCCGCTCCCGGCGCTCCTCTGTGACATGGGACTCCCAGCCGGGCGCTCCTGCTTCCTCCTCACCGCTTCCTGGACTGGCTTCTGGCACACGGGCCTCGCGCATGCGCATTAGGGCGCGCGCATGGTCATTGACCCTTTCTTAAAGGGCCAGCACCCAGAAACAGGATATTGCATAGACAGGTACAGGGTATATAAGGGTTCTCTTTCCTGGTGGGCGGGGCCTGTTCTACGTGTTTAGCAAGCTAGTGTTCAGGTCCCCGTATTGCTTTGCCCTGTGCTTTGCTTTGTATTAACCCTGTCCTGTCTCGTAGAGCCTATCCTGCCACGCCAGTCGCTCCGAACCAAGTCCATCCCTGGACCCTGACGGTGACTTTGGCGGATGTCCCACCACCTCTGCAGCTCCGCCAGTCTCCAGTCTCTGGCTCCGTTCGGTGACCCGTTCCATCGCTCAGCAGGTTCCGGATCCTGCCTGACTCTACAACCCGGCCTCGGACCCTGAGCCTCGTCACCCGGACTACCGTCCAGAACTCCGTGGGTTCAGCATCATCCACCTTTCCTGCTTCTCTACAGACTGTCCAGCTACCTATAGTGCTCCGGCTGCCGTGCATCAGGACCCTCTGGCGGGGTGACCAGCTTGGCTGCCTTCTCAGGGGAAATCGGTGTACGGTCCAGTGCTTCCACCACCCGGACGTAACAGCTAGAACAGGCCATGGATCCCGCCGAAGCACTAGCGGCCTTGTAGCAGGAACTCACACGCCAGCGTGAGACCCAGACCCGCATGCTGAACTTCATGTCTTCTGTGGACGCCCGCCTGAACACGCTACAAGCGTCAGCCACATCCTCGGCATCTCGAGCTTGCACTGTACAATCCACGGCCACTGCTTCCGTGGCAGATTCCTCGGATGCTTCCAGACTTCGTTTGGCCTCACCACCCCGGTACGCCGGAGATCCCAAGACCTGCAGGGGATTCATCAATCAATGCTCTCTCCATTTCAAGCTGCTGCCGCACTTGTTTGCCTCCGACCAAGCCAAGGTCGCGTTCATGATGTCCCATCTAGAGGGAGAGGCATTGGCCTGGATGAACCCCTTGTGGGAGAAGGAGGATCCGGTGACCACCAACATCCAGGAATTCCTGCAGGCATTTCGTGGCACCTTTGACGAGCCCGGACGCGCCTCCGCGTCTGCCTCATCTCTCCTCCGGCTACGTCAGGGGACTCTGACGGTGGGCCAATATGCCATCCGTTTTCGCACCCTGGCTTCGGAACTCAGGTGGAACAATGAGGCACTAACCGCCGCCTTCTGGGAAGGACTCTCGGGTCGTATTAAAGATGAGCTGGCTGGACGTGACGTGCCTTCCACCCTGGATGCCCTGATTGCCCTAGCAACTCGAGTGGATCTTCGCTTTCAGGAACGATCCAAGGAAGTGTCCCGCGAGAGGCGTCCGATACGGCACTCCTCCCCACCACAGAAGTCCATCGCTTCCCAGTTGGCGTCACCTGGCATGTCTACCTCCGAGCCCATGCAGATCGACCGCCTGAAGCAGTCGGAACAACGCCGAGCGGAACGACTAGCAAAGGGTCTCTGCTTCTACTGCGGTGGTGGCACACACCTGCTACGCTCTTGTCCCGAGAAGCCGGGAAACTCCAAAGCCTAGGCTTGGTAGGAGAGGCCACCCTAGGTGCTGGGACTCTCTCAGACTCCGTTACCTGGACTATACAAGTCACTACAGAAGAGACCCGATTCATGGCAGAGGCGTATCTCGATTCCGGAGCAGCAGGCAACTTTATCCAGCAGGCCACGGTGGATAAGTACCAGGTGCCTGTCCTCCCACTAGAGAAACCGCTGGTGATCGCCTCTGTTGATGGGAAACCCCTCTCTGACACAGTCTCCCTGGTCACCAAGCCTGTGGAAGTAAGGATCGGTGCTCTGCACACCGAGAAGATCACCTTCTACGTCCTTCCGCGCATGTCTCATCAGATCCTGCTGGGACTTCCATGGTTACGGACACACGAACCATCGGTCAGCTGGAGTACAGGTGAAATCACCCGATGGGGCTCCTCGTGTCCCGAGAGATGTCTGAAATCCATCCAGCCCGTCCGACGCCCTCCGGTTCCAGAGTCTCTACCAGGACTGCCTTCTGCCTACTGGTCCTTCACGGACGTGTTTGATAAAAAGGAGTCAGAGGTGTTACCACCTCATCGTCCCTACGACTGTGCTATCGAGTTACTGCCAGGAACTACGCCCCCTCGAGGACGGATATACCCCTTGTCCCCTGCTGAAACACGAGCTATGTCTACCTATATCACCGAGAGCCTAGCTAAGGGGTTCATTCGGAGGTCCTCGTCCCCTGCCGGAGCGGGGTTTTTCTTCGTCAAGAAGAAGGAAGGTGATCTGCGCCCTTGCATTGACTACCGGGGATTAAACCAGATCACCGTAAAGAACAAATACCCTCTGCCGCTTATCCCTGAACTATTCGATCGGCTCCGAGGGGCCCGAGTATTCACCAAGTTGGACCTTCGTGGGGCCTATAATCTGGTTCGCATTCGCTCTGGAGACGAATGGAAAACTGCATTCAACACTCGGGATGGGCACTATGAGTATTGTGTCATGCCCTTTGGTCTGTGTAACGCTCCGGCCGTCTTCCAAGAACTGGTGAACGACGTGTTCAGAGACCTCCTCTATGTCTGTGTCGTGGTGTATCTGGACGACATACTGGTCTTCTCTCTGGATCTACAAACCCATCGAGAGAACGTGCAGCTAGTTCTCCAGAGGCTTAGAGAGAATCGTCTGTACGCCAAGTACGAGAAATGCATCTTCGAAAAGTCGTCTCTTCCCTTCCTGGGTTATGTAATCTTGGACACTGGCCTGCAGATGGATCCAGAGAAAGTGTCTGCCATCATCAACTGGCCTCCTCCTTCCGGACTGAAGGCTATCCAACGCTTTCTCGGCTTTGCGAACTACTACCGTCAGTTCATCCCGCATTTCTCTGCCTTGACTGCACCTCTCTCTGCCTTGACTAAAAAAGGAGCTAATCCTAAGGACTGGTCTCCGGCGGCCGATGCCGCGTTCTGCTCCTTGAAACAGGCGTTTGCTTCTTCCTCAGTTCTCCATCGCCCTGAATTGAACCGACAGTTCACCTTAGAGGTGGATGCCTCCTCCTCAGGAGCCGGGGCAGTGTTGATGCAGAACTCCCCCTCCGGAAAGATGGTCACATGTGGATTCTTCTCCAAGAGCTTCTCGGCACCCGAACGCAACTACACCATTGGGGATCGGGAGCTACTGGCCGTGAAGCTGGCCTTGGAGGAATGGCGCTACCTCCTGGAAGGAGCTGTATACCCTGTAATCATATACACGGACCACAAGAATCTGGAGTACCTGCGGTCTGCCCAAAGACTGAATCCACGACAAGCCCGCTGGTCCTTGTTCTTTGCTCGATTTGATTTCCAACTCCATTTTCGGCCTGCGGATAAGAACGTGCGGGCAGACGCTCTGTCTAGATCCTTCGTGCCCGTGGAGTTGGAGGAGGAGACATACCAGCCCATCATCAACCCCAGTAAAATCATTCCGGTGACTCCTGTCGCTCTAACTCAGATACCCCCTGGGAAGACCTATGTCTCAGATACTGACAGACAGAAAGTCCTGCACTGGGGCCATGCTTCTAAGATCGCCGGCCATGCTGGTCAGAAGAAGACTTGGAGCACGATTATCCGTCACTACTGGTGGCCGTCCCTCCGTAAAGACGTCGCAACCTTCGTCTCGGCCTGTCCATCCTGAGCCCGGAACAAGACACCCAAGCACCTACCCTATGGACGTCTTCTGCCTCTGCCCATTCCTTCCGTTCCGTGGCAACATATCGCAATGGACTTTATCACGGACTTACCCTTATCCTCCGGACATACGGTCATATGGGTTGTGGTGGATCGCTTCTCAAAGATGGCCCACTTCGTTCCCATGGCTGGACTGCCCTCTGCCCAGGAGCTAGCTGACTCCTTCATACAGCACATATTCCGATTGCATGGCTTCCCCGCACACATAGTGTCTGACAGAGGAACTCAGTTTAGCTCGCGCTTCTGGAGGGCTCTCTGCAAACATCTAGGAGTGTCCTTGGACTTTTCTTCGGCCTACCATCCTCAGTCGAATGGCCAAGTGGAACGGGTCAATCAGATCCTGACCTCCTTCCTGCGCCACTACGTCAACATCCATCATGACGATTGGTCCACGCTCCTACCTTGGGCTGAATTCTCCCATAACCAGCACATCAGTGAGTCTACCTCCAGCTCTCCCTTTCAGATCGTGTATGGATTGCAGCCTTCTGTCCCGTTGCCAGTATCCTCGGCTTCCGACGTCCCCGCAGCAGATGCTCTGGTTCGGGACTCTTCAGCTATATGGAACTCTGTCAAGTCATCCCTAGAACGTGCTTCATTGCGGATGAAGAGACATGCGGACAAGAGGCGCCTGGATCCCCCGTGTTTCTCCCCAGGTGATCTGGTCTGGCTTGCATCCAGATATGTCCGATTGAAGTTACCCTCGTACAAGTTGGGCCCTCGCTACATCGGGCCGTTTAAGATCATCAGCAAGATCAATGCAGTCTCCTACAAGCTGCAGGTTCCGGCCACGATGCGGATACCCAACTCCTTCCATGTCTCCTTACTCAGGCCTGTTGTCCTTGGTCCCTTCTCCGCTGAGGTCGGTGCTGCTCCCCCTCCTATTGCTGATGATGACATCTATGCGGTAAGGGATATCGTGGCCATGAAGACCGTGCGAGGTCGGCAGTACTTCTTGGTAGACTGGGCGGGTTATGGTCCCGAGGATCGGTCCTGGGAGCCCCGGGAGAATGTTGGCACTCCTCTGATTCGTGCCTTCCTGTCCCGCTTGCGGGGGAGGGCGTGGGGGAGGGGGTACTGTCACGCTTCCCGGTCCCCTGGCCCCGTCCTCCGGTTCCCGTGGCCCGCTCCCCGCTCCCCGGCGGCGTTCCCTACTTACCACTCCGGTCCCGGTCTCCTCTTCCCCGCCTGTGGCCTCCATGCGTCCAGCTCCCCGCTCCCGGCGCTCCTCTGTGACATGGGACTCTCAGCCGGGCGCTCCTGCTTCCTCCTCACCGCTTCCTGGACTGGCTTCTGGCACACGGGCCTCGCGCATGCGCATTAGGGCGCGCGCGCGGTCATTGACCCTTTCTTAATGGGCCAGCACCCAGAAACAGGATATTGCATAGACAGGTACAGGGTATATAAGGGTTCTCTTTCCTGGTGGGCGGGGCCTGTTCTACGTGTTTAGCAAGCTAGTGTTCAGGTCCCCGTATTGCTTTGCCCTGTGCTTTGCTTTGTATTAACCCTGTCCTGTCTCGTAGAGCCTATCCTGCCACGCCAGTCGCTCCGAACCAAGTCCATCCCTGGACCCTGACGGTGACTTCGGCGGATGTCCCACCACCTCTGCAGCTCCGCCAGTCTCCAGTCTCTGGCTCCGTTCGGTGACCCGTTCCATCGCTCAGCAGGTTCCGGATCCCGCCTGACTCTACAACCCGGCCTCGGACCCTCAGCCTCGTCACCCGGACTACCGTCCAGAACTCCGTGGGTTCAGCATCATCCACCTTTCCTGCTTCTCTACAGACTGTCCAGCTACCTATAGTGCTCCGGCTGCCGTGCATCAGGACCCTCTGGCGGGGTGACCAGCTTGGCTGCCTTCTCTGGGGAAATCGGTGTACGGTCCAGTGCTTCCACCACCCGGACGTAACACCACTGAAGGGGTGGGTGTGTGTGTGTGTGGCCCAATTTTTGGAAAAAAGGGAGACTCCGCTTGGAGTAACCTTGCGGTGTTTTACGTGATTTTAGAAGGGCATGCCATGCCTATATCTGTGTCTCCTCCTCTTTTTCCTTGTCCAGCTTTTTTGTTTTCGTATGAGTATATGTCCTTGTCACTTTCCCATGTGTTTGTGTTGTGAGTTGTTTGTCACCTTTTGGACACCTTTGAGGGTGTTTTCTAGGTATTTTTATGTGTTTGTGATTGCCTCCCATTGTTTCCTATGCGGTTCGAGCGGTTCGCCGAACCGAACTCGACCGAGACCTCAACCAGTTCGCTCATCTCTACTCAACTGTCTACTGGAGTATTGTAGAAAATAAGAAATAAGGCGGACAGTGCCCAATTTAATGAGACATTTTAGACCACTGTTTTTTGGATTTGTGAGGTTCACAGTTGTTAGAGTTATTACTAGGGATGATCGAATACCAAAATTTCCGCTTCGACGAATATCCGATGAATAGGTCGGCACTATTCGACTATTCGCGAATATTCGATGCGCAATTTAAGTCTATGGGAAACTCGAATAATTTCACGTTGGACCTAACGGCGAGCTGTGGTGACTAGAGTTGAGCGCGGTTCTAGGTTCGAGGTTCTCCAGTTCTAGGCTCGAGTGATTTTGGGGGCTGTTCGAGATCGAACTAGAACTCGAGCTTTTTGCAAAAGCTCGATAGTTCTAGATATGTTCGAGAACGGTTCTAGCAGCAAAAAGCAGGGCTTTTTACAGCTACAGTGTGCAGGAGCCATCGCTGGCAGCCTGCCAGAAGCTGGTAACCAAGATAAACATCGGGTATCCAACCAAAGCGCTTTGGTTAGTAACCCGATGCTTATCCTAGTTGCTTGCAGGAAGCCCACACTTCCCCGCTCAGCTCGCTCCGCCCCCTCCTGCCCGCGGCATGTACACATACATACATACACACACACACACACACACACACACACACACACACACGGTCCCGCTCGGCTTACCTGCGGTGATGAAGTCCCGCCATCCCGACCTCAGCGCTGTCACTGTCCTCCATGGCCGCCGCTTGTCACATCTCCTTCTCTCGCTTCCGACCCGAGACTGACTAGCGGGGACGTCACGGGCCTCTCGCGATACTTGGTGGGAAGGCGCCGGTCATTGAACTCAGTGACAGGGGCTGTCAGTGTGCTGGAGATCAGCGCAGGTAATGTACCTCGCTGACAGCAGCACTTGTCATCCCCTGCAGTGACCTGGGCTGACCCATTGATGTTAGCTCAGGTCACTGCACTGCTCTCCCAGCCAATGGGGAACATCCTGCTCTTCATTGACTGGGACAGTGGGTATCGTCATGGCAACCCCTTGGATTACACCAGACCTGGATTTGTTTTTCTTTCTAATAAATTGGTTAAAGAGGGAATGTTTTGGGGAGTGTTTTTTCAAATAAAAATGTGTTTGTCATCTATTTTTTTTTATTACTGACTGGGTTGGTGATGTCGGGTATCTGATAGACGCCTGACCTCACCAACCCCAGGGCTTGATGCCAGGTGACATTACACATCTGGTATTAACCCCATATATTACCCCGTTTGCCACCGCACCAGGGCGCGGGATGAGCTGGGGCGAAGCACCAGGATTGGCGCATCTAATGGATGCGCCAATTCTGGGGCGGCTGCGGCCTGCTATTTTTAGGCTGGGGAGAGTCCAATAACCATGGATCTCCCTAGTCTGAGAATATCAGACCCCAGCTGTCTGCTTTACCTTGGCTGGTGATCCAATTTTGGGGGGACCCCTACGTGTTTTTTTTTTTAATTATTTATTTAATTTAAAATAACAGCGTGGGGTGCCCTCAGTTTTGGATTACCAGCCAAGGTGAGATTGCCAGCTGTGGTCTGCAGGCTGCAGTCGTCTGCTTTACCCTAGCTGGCTACAAAACTAGGGGGAACCCTACGTCATTTTTATTTTTTCATTTTTTTGGCTAAATACAAAGCTAAGCACCCCTTAGTGCCACATGAAAGGCACCAAAGGGTGCAAAATTACAAAATGCAGGAGAGTGGGACATTATGTGTCTTTCTGCCATTATGATGACAGAAAAGACTGATATGAAGTGCACAAGCACAAGAAAATCACCATAGCGCTCTACGCTGTGAAAAGCAGTAAAAAATGGCACTGGAGTGAACATGTGACCACCTCATGTAGGATGAAGCTATGGATCCTGGGTAAATTTATGCATTTACCCTCATTCAGTTTTTTGCAGTACACAAAAAAAACGGAAGGCACACGGATGACAAACAGATGACATACGGACCGTCTACGGAACGGAAACGGATGTCACACGGATGCACCCGTGAAAAAAAACGGACTGTTTTTTGCAGACCACAAAAATGGATCGGTCGTGTTAATGTAGCCTTAGGCTAAGTTCACACATCCTGTGTTTTGCATCAGTCACAATCCGTAGCCTTGAGGAATAACGGAATCCTGCAAAATATTTTGCAGGAATCCTGTATTTCCCCATAGACTTCTATTAGTGACGGATTGCGACTGATGACCCTGCGTTGCATCCGCTGCGTCGCGGTCCGTCGTTTTTGACTGACCGCCGAGCGGGGAGCAACGCAGAATGTAACGTTTTTCGGGCCGTTGAAAACAACGCACCGCGCAGGAATCCGTCGCGATCCGCCAAGCTTGTAATGCATGTCTATGGTGCAGGATTCCGTCGTAATCAGTCTTACAACGGAATCCAGCGCAGGATTCCGTCATGCTCTACTGAGCATGCCCAGGAAGTTGCTAAATTTAGAAAGGTATATAAAGAAGCTGTTATCAACAATCAGACAATGCTACCTGACCAACAAACCAGCCAGAGCAGACCCAGAGCACATGCAGAGAAGACCTTCCAGAGACCAGCTAGATCCAAGGAGGAACAGCCAGAGACCAGCTAGATCCAAGGAGGAACAGCCATTGCCAGGGTGAGGTGTATTTCTGTGATCTGTTGTCCCCCTTTTTTTTGTTGTTTTTTTTTTTTTTTTTTATTTGTCATGGGGTTTTTTTTCATTTTATTACTTTATTAGAGTTTTATTTTGTATTTTTTTTTTTTTATTTTGTATTTTTTTTTTTTAGTATATTCCTTTTTTTTTAGTTTAGTTTTGGTTAGAGGTTTTATTCCATTTTTATTTTTCTGTTCTATATTTTTTTACTTTTTTGTATGTTTAATTAGTATATTTATTTTGTATTTTTTTGTGGTTCCATTTTTTATTTTTTTTTTTCTTCGTTCTGTATTTATTTGTACTGTTAAATTTTTCAATAAAGAGTTTATGCTCTTTTTTTTTTTTTTTTTTGGTTTAGAAAAATCGAAAAAAAGTAAAAAAAAAATTAAAAATAAAAATATTCCCAATCTGGTCATTTTGCCTATTTTTGCGCCTGTTTAGTGTTTTTATATGGTTTAAAATTTTGGTTATCATCGATATTTTTGGGGTTGTATTTTGCAATGGTCACACAAAAACATTAATGTACTTTGTTGTATAGGGATCTATGTTTAACGGTTACACGTGTGTGTGTGTGTGTGTGTGTGTAATTTTCATGGTGTTTTTTATTAGGTTTTAAAAATAGAATTGCAGAGGGAGTTAAAGTTTTGGAAAAAAAATTGTGCTATGAGGGTATAGATTTCTTTAGTTTATGGGATTATTTTACCTTGGTGGATTGGGTTATTAATGGTATTATTGTGGGTGGGGATATTGATGTATTATCATATATATATATATATATATATATATATATATTAAAAATCATCTGTTTGCAGGCCACTGTACCGGTGATTAGCGGCAACTTTGTTTTACTAACGTGTTGTTTTTTGTCTCTCCACAGCTTTTTGCTCGGTGGTTGACATCCACCAACTAAAGTGGTCTTGAGGGTTCTGCGACGTGTCCTTTAGTGCCACAACAGTTGCCAACAAATGTAAGTATGTATGTTTGCAGGCCACTGTACCGGTGATTAGCGGCAACTTTGTTTTACTAACGTGTTGTTTTTTTGTCTCTCCACAGCTTTTTGCTCGGTGGTTGACATCCACCAACTAAAGTGGTCTTGAGGGTTCTGCGACGTGTCCTTTAGTGCCACAACAGTTGCCAACAAATGTAAGTATGTATGTTTGCAGGCCACTGTACCGGTGATTAGCGGCAACTTTGTTTTACTAACGTGTTGTTTTTTGTCTCTCCACAGCTTTTTGCTCGGTGGTTGACATCCACCAACTAAAGTGGTCTTGAGGGTTCTGCGACGTGTCCTTTAGTGTCACAACAGTTGCCAACAAATGTAAGTATGTATGTTTGCAGGCCACTGTACCGGTGATTAGCGGCAACTTTGTTTTACTAACGTGTTGTTTTTTGTCTCTCCACAGCTTTTTGCTCGGTGGTTGACATCCACCAACTAAAGTGGTCTTGAGTGTTCTGCGACGTGTCCTTTAGTACCACAACAGTTGCCAACACATGTAAGTATGTATGTTTGCAGGCCACTGTACCGGTGATTAGCGGCAACTTTGTTTTACTAACGTGTTGTTTTTTGTCTCTCCACAGCTTTTTGCTCGGTGGTTGACATCCACCAACTAAAGTGGTCTTGAGTGTTCTGCGACGTGTCCTTTAGTACCACAACAGTTGCCAACACATGTAAGTATGTATGTTTGCAGGCCACTGTACCGGTGATTAGCGGCAACTTTGTTTTACTAACGTGTTGTTTTTTGTCTCTCCACAGCTTTTTGCTCGGTGGTTGACATCCACCAACTAAAGTGGTCTTGAGTGTTCTGCGACGTGTCCTTTAGTACCACAACAGTTGCCAACACATGTAAGTATGTATGTTTGCAGGCCACTGTACCGGTGATTAGCGGCAACTTTGTTTTACTAACGTGTTGTTTTTTGTCTCTCCACAGCTTTTTGCTCGGTGGTTGACATCCACCAACTAAAGTGGTCTTGAGGGTTCTGCGACGTGTCCTTTAGTACCACAACAGTTGCCAACACATGTAAGTATGTATGTTTGCAGGCCACTGTACCGGTGATTAGCGGCAACTTTGTTTTACTAACGTGTTGTTTTTTGTCTCTCCACAGCTTTTTGCTCGGTGGTTGACATCCACCAACTAAAGTGGTCTTGAGTGTTCTGCGACGTGTCCTTTAGTACCACAACAGTTGCCAACACATGTAAGTATGTATGTTTGCAGGCCACTGTACCGGTGATTAGCGGCAACTTTGTTTTACTAACGTGTTGTTTTTTGTCTCTCCACAGCTTTTTGCTCGGTGGTTGACATCCACCAACTAAAGTGGTCTTGAGTGTTCTGCGACGTGTCCTTTAGTACCACAACAGTTGCCAACACATGTAAGTATGTATGTTTGCAGGCCACTGTACCGGTGATTAGCGGCAACTTTGTTTTACTAACGTGTTGTTTTTTGTCTCTCCACAGCTTTTTGCTCGGTGGTTGACATCCACCAACTAAAGTGGTCTTGAGTGTTCTGCGACGTGTCCTTTAGTACCACAACAGTTGCCAACACATGTAAGTATGTATGTTTGCAGGCCACTGTACCGGTGATTAGCGGCAACTTTGTTTTACTAACGTGTTGTTTTACATTTTTATAGCTCTTATATCATGTCTTCTTCTGGGAGCCCCCCTTCAAGGCAACAGCGATTGGAGGTAATTATTATTAACCGATTGACTTTGTGATCTGAGATGAAATATAACAAAAATTTTACAAACTTGCATACAGGAAGAGCAGGCGGAAGATGAATCACAGGGGAGCCCAGAAGAAGGCGAACGGGGTGGCGAGATGTCTGGTGAAGGCTCGCAACATGTAAGTATATTTCATATAACTTATATCACAAACATTACAACACAAAATAAAAATGTTGTTGGTTCGAATGTTTTAATTCTATTTTTAGGTGCAAGGTGGTGCCCGTCCTAGAGTCCCTCCCAGCGATGCCCGGGGTCGTGTGCGCGGCGGTGGTCGACAGCGTGTGAGTGTGTTTTCATTTATTCTGAAAGGATGTATCACATTAATGGTTTTAATGTTTAATATGTTTCTGATTACACAGGGTTCACAGCGGCGGCCGGACGGGGAATCAGATGGGGAGGAAGCGGGATTTGATGTCGACCTCCTCATCGACCTCGTCCATGAAAGGCAGCCGTTGTGGTCCATGCAAGACCACCGCCATGCTGATGCAGTTGTCACCCGACGACTCTGGGACCAAATCGCTGGAATCATGCTAGATGGATGGGATAGATTAGACACAAGGTCCCAAAACAAAGCACGTAAGTATAGATAATTCATTGAATGTACTTGTCGGCTTTACACTGTAATTCTCTGAATCTTTTGTATTATCTATTTTCAGGTACAAGGCTGATCACCCGGTGGCGGTCCCTACGCGATCGTTTCAGGAGGGAGTTAAATGTGGAAATGCAGGCTCCAAGTGGTTCGGGGAAACGCATGGGCTCCAAGTACAAGTATGCCGAAGCCCTTGCGTTCCTGCGATCGTCTATGATTTCTAGAAGGTAATTGCACTGACTTTGAGTTGATTTGTAAATTATTTATGCTTTTTTTTTTTGGAGAACAGAATGCTTATTAAAATTTGAAAGTAATTTAAATTTTGTTTTTTGTTTAATCCCACAGAACATTCTGTAGCACGACGGAGCCTGCAGCAGTCCAGCCCCCTCCTGAAACGATGACAGAAGAGACCGTCACTGGTGCCCCCTCCAACAGTCCCTGTGATCCATCCCTCCCTTCCACCTCTACCTCTGATTCCTCCCTCCCTTCCACCTCTACCGCTGATCCCTCCCTCCCTTCCACCTCTACTTCTTTCCCTTCCACCTCTACTTCTTCTACATCTTTACCTTCCATACCATCTTTCCCAACAGCTTACTGGCAGACCTCAGTGCATGCAGCTGCTGCTGAGCAGCGAGTAGGTGTTCCCTTAACCAACCCCTTGGACGCTTCTGACACGCGAACAACTTTTGGTTCGGTGCGACAGCGCCCAAGGGGACTGGATAGGGGCAGCCCCGAAATCTTAGCTCTAAACGCATCCATCCATAGCTTAATGAAGGTGTTATCAGAGCAAATAATTGCTGGCTTCCAACTGATAAGCCATAGCTTACATGAGTTGTCCAGCAAGATGGATCTGATGCGTTCAGAGTTAAGACCCACACAACACTATTTCCAATCCATAGTCGGACAGCTGGAAAACCTAACCTCTGAGCAGCAACTGTATGTGATGCAGGCCTGCCAGGATGCTCTTTGCAGAGTACGTTACCTTTCTTCTTTTAATTTACCCACTACTCTACCACCTCACCCTCCAGCCTATACTGTTCCTCCTCAGCCTCCAGCACCTACTCTACCACCAGCCCCTACTGTACCACCTCAAACAGCCCCTCTGACAACACCTCACCCAGCCTCCACTACTCAACCACCTCAGCCAGCAGCCCCTACTCACCAAACTTCTGCACAGTTTCAGCCCTCTGGACATTACCCATCATCTGTCCAGTACCATTCTGCAATGCAAAACCCTACATCAATGCCTGCATATCATCAACACTCTATACAAAGTTATGTTCCTTCTCCATCCCCACTTTCTAGCCAACAAATGTCAGCCCCAACTCCATCCCCATCCTCAATGTCCGCTCCACCAACACCACATTTCCCAAACCGTCATTCTGTGTCTGTGCCCCTCTTACCACAAAATCCACCATATCCCAGCCCTCAGCCTTCTCCCATCCCTCAGCCTTCTCCCAGCCCTCATCAATATTCTGTCTCTCCAAACCCTTTTCTTCCCAACAATTCTCTTACCTTTGCCACACCTTCCCATTCTGTATTACCCTCTGCCCAACCTTCCCCTTCCCTCTCCTCTTTACATACCCCATCTGTTGAAGGGGGCAGCCCTGCGAGCCTCACCAGTGTTATCTCCACCCCACGAACTTACGAGAATTTATAACATATTTTTCAGAATTGTTAACTTTCAAATAAAACATGCATAAAATTTACTCTTGTGTCTTTGATTATATAACGTCACACAGTTTCCAAATACATTTTTATTTAAATTTTAGAAGTGATTTACAACATCAAGTGTCCAAAAAAAGAATACATTACAAACACAGATTGTCGAAAAAAATTTGCAATATTCCTCAATCTTAAGCCAGCTTTACACCTTACAATTACGTATGCGATGTCGTATGCGATGTGATACGCCCAGGTCGCATATGCGATTGAATGAGATTGCATGTAGGTCGTTCATTTGCTGTCACACGTGCGTTAGTAGCCTATGTTAAATTGATAAATTTTGTGTGCGATCCTTTAGATCATGTGTTCTGTGACGTATGCATTGGGCACCTTTTTTTTCTTTATTTATTGACTTGCCAAGCGTGTGTAATGTGTAGGGATGCGTTTTTACTATGTCATCTGCCATTCAGCTCTGCTACATGGCCGCTAACAGCAGACACAGACAGCCATGTAGCAGAGCTGAATGGCCGCTGACCGCAGACACAGAAAGAGCCGCACTGATCGCGCTTCTCACCTCAGTTGCTGCGTGGAGGTGAGAGGAGCAGCGGTGAGTAGCGCGATCAGCTGAGCTGTCACTGAGGTTACCCGCGGCCACCGCTGCATCCACCGCTGGATCCAGTGACAGCGGGTAACCTCAGTGACAGCAGCTGATCGCGCGGCTGTGTTCATTAGCTGTGTGAAGCTGACCGGAACGGCTGTGTCTTCTGCAGCTCCGGTCACCTCCATGCAGCAGCGCTGGATGCGACGCTGGAGCATCCTGGATTACGCCGGACATGGAGGGCTTTTTGGGGCTGATTAAAGTGGTGAACCAGGGTATATGTTTGTGTTTTTTATTAAAGGATTTTTTCGGGCGGGCGTGTGTGTGTTTATTTACTGTAATTTACAGATTAATCATGGATGGTGTCTCATAGACGCCTGACATGATTAATCTAGGACTTATTGGCAGCTATGGGCTGCCAATAACTCCTTATTACCCCGATTTGCCAACGCACCAGGGCAAATCGGGAAGAGCCGGGTACAGTCCCAGAACTGTCGCATATAATGTATGCGGCAATTCTGGGCGGCTGTTGGCTGATATTGTTAGGCTGGGGGGCTCCCCATAACGTGGAGCTCCCCATCCTGAGAATACCAGCCTTCAGCCGTATGGCTTTATCTGGCTGGTTTTAAAATTGGGGGGGACCGCACGCCGTTTTTTTTAATTATTTAATTATTTATTTCACTACACAGTATAGACACGCCCACCGGCTGCTGTGATTGGGTTCAGTGTGACACCTGTCACTCAGCGTGGGGGCGTGTCTCACTGTAACCAATCCTAGGCGCCGTTGGGCGGGGAAAGCAGGGAATACGAGATTGTTTAATGGGCGGCCGGCTTTTTCAAAACAGTAAAAGCCGCCGGAGTTTTTATAACAGCAGTGCAGCGCCGCGCTGGAGATCGGGGAATGGTAAGTATGAGAGAGGGGGTAAGAGGGATAGACTGACATGGACAGAGAGTGAGGGACAGAGATAGTGACGGACTGACAGAGATTAGTGAATGACAGACATTGTGAGGCGCAAAAGAATGCAGCTTTTCAGCTGCGCTCTGAAGCAGAGCTTTTTTAAGCTGCGGTGCAGAGCGCACACCTGCGCACATAGCATCAGACACCAAAATCGTATGAGGGATGTCACACGTTACAATTCACTAGGTTCATACAACAAAACGTCCAATGTATGAGGAATAAACGACGTGTATGCGATCACCGTATTTTCGGTCAATATTGATCGCACGTAGGTTTCACACGCAAACACGTCACGAACGATGCCGGATGTGCGTCACTTACAACTTGACCCCGACGACGGATTGAAAGATTTATTGAAGCGTGTAAAGCAGGCATTACAGTAGCTTCGCACATATTATGTAAACATAAAATTACAGTAGTATAATAAGATGGTTGAAATAATATACATTAAAATGAACAAATATCACACCATTTGATCCTGCCAGTCCAGTCTGCCAACTGGAGAAACAAAGTAAGCGGCGAACTGTTCACGGACTTGCAGAACATCTTGACTGCTTCGAAAGGTGATGTTTCGGTACTCTGGCAATGGATTCGAAACTTGTTCCTCAGTAGCAAGGTCACCATTTGATAAAAGATAATTATGTAAAACCACACACGCTTTCACTACATGGTCAACATTATCAACTTTCAAATTTATTGCACTTGTCAAAACTCGCCATTTAGCAGTTAGTATGCCAAAGGCGCATTCAACCATGCGGCGAGCTCGACTTAACCGATAATTGAATATTTTCCTGGTGTGTGTTAGAGCACGGCTAGAAAACGGTTTCATCAAATGTTTGTCTAGTTGGAATGCTTCATCTCCCACACAAACGAAAGGCATCGGTGGTCCATCAGTGTTTGGAAGCGGTGTTGCTGCAGGGAAGGAGAAACTGTTTCCGTACAAATTTCGTCCCATTGCTGATAGTTTGAAAACTTGAGAGTCGTTACTTTTGCCATATGCTCCTATATCAACAGCTATAAACTTATACTCTGCGTCAGCTATCGCCATCAACACAATTGAAAAGTACTTTTTGTAATTAAAGTATTCAGAGCCAGAGCGAGCAGGCTTGATAATCCTAATATGCTTTCCGTCTACAGCCCCAATACAGTTTGGGAACTGACATATTTCCTGATATTTTGATGCAATTGCCAACCAATCTTGTTCAGTGGGATGTGGGATATATTCCGAATGGAGACTATCCCACAATGCTTGGCATGTTGTTATCACAATTCCAGCAATTGTTGATTTTCCAATACGGAATTGGAAGTGCAGAGAGGCAAAAGACTCCCCTGTTGCCAAAAAGCTGTAAAAAAAAAAAAAGGAAAAATAATCAACAATCAGCAACAAGACAGGCAATAAATTACATTACAGTATGTGTAGAACAGAAGGTACAATACAATTGGCTTACCGGAGTGTTATCATTAGACGCTCGGCTGGAGGGATTGCCATGCGACAAAATGTATCCATGCGTCGTATGAATGGGTCCACCTTCTCAACCAAAACGTCAAACATTTGGCCAGACATCCGTGGAATTTTAACTGTGGAATTTTTCTGGGTGGCTTCTCATTTCCAAACACAGGGTATTAAAAACCCCAAGGGACATCCTCACTGAGTTGATTGGGTGGATCCAAAAACGCCGACGCAAACGACGGCGTTCATGCTGCTCCTCTGCAACCCTATATGCCAACATGTTGGCTTGATGAGAGTATTCCATGAAAGCCAACTGAATTTTAGAAGTAACTGCATCCATGTTGATTCTTCTTCTCCAACCTGTAGATGGGCTGTGCAAACACATTATTATATACATCTCCAAAAGTTCAGCCACTCCCATTGGGCTGTCCAAAAGAAGAGGAAAAAAAAAAAAAAAAATTAAAAAAAAAAATAAAAAAAAACGGATCGCGACGGATCCGTTGGAAACGGACGCTAACGGATGCATAACGGATGTAACGGACGCAACTGATCCGTTTTTTCACAGGATTCCTGTGAACGGAATCCTGTGAAAAACCCATCAGTTGCATCAGTTGACATCTAAAAAACAACGGATCCGTTGCTGACGGACCTGACGGATTGAAAACACAGGATGTGTGAACTTAGCCTTATTCTGATCTGCCGTTTATAAACAGCAGGCAGAAATAAGTGAATAACGCCCCCCAGCGTCAGAAAATCTCCGGGGTTTCAGGGCTAGCTGAGACCCTGGAGATCATGATTCAGGACGGTTTTTCCGGTCCCCGCTCACGTGATCACAGGTATACACCGTACACCGATGATCACGTTACAGTAAATGACAGCGCCGGTAAAAAATTATTTATCTCCCATCTGGCATGAACAAACACTTCACTTCTTCTCCACTTCTTCTCCACTTTTTCTCCACTTTTTCTCCACTTTTTCTCCACACTTTCTCCACTTTCTCCACTTTTTCTCCACTTTTTCTCCACTTTTTCTCCACTTTTTCTCCACTTTTTCTCCGTTCTTTTTCTATGGTCGGTCTATCCATTAGCTCTGCCATGCATAGTGTAGCTCTACACCTACTGCACATGTTACTTTATGATTGACATGTCTTTCGTACCAGAGCTGTCTAAGCCTACTCTGACCCCATATTTGTCATTACTATATTGTCCTTGTACTGTACTATGACATTTGTATCATGTGTTTCATTTCTTGCTGTTTTGCAATTTTTTTGGCTGCATCCCAATTGTACCTCTACATTGTTCGAGTTTATGTTATTGTTCTCTCACTCTTATGTGATACTGATTATTGTCATTTTTCATGATTACATGCAGATAAGTCCAATCTGACGAAGGCTCAGGCCGAAACGTCATTTGTAACTTGTTTTGGACAAAAACATATATGCTTATGAAAATTTTTTTTTTCTTAATACGGACCAATAAAGAATGATTTTGCATTACTATCCGTTGTGACTTACTGACTTAGTCTGGGAGATTTAGAGTGCCGAGGTTACTCACTAATTTTATCTATTATTACCTCTGAGCACCTATATACCAGTGAGCAGAGCTTCCTCTACAGTAGTTCTCCTGATTAGGCATGCCCTTACCTCATGAGCAGGGCATTGCAGCTTTGGTAGCAACCATTACGACATGGACTCTGCTGCTGTGGACCCGGGGAGAGTGAGTGCAGATTCATTGCACCCACACTCCTCACATGAAGGGTCCGCACTCCTAGAAAATGGGGGATACGTTCCCTGAGTGTCTCCCCCCCATATTCTAGACGGTCCAGAGTCATCGTGGGACCCCTTTATTTTTTTTCTTACAATAAATTGGTGAAAGAGGAAATGTTTTGGGGACTGTTTTTTCAAATAAATTTCTTTTGTCGATTTTTTGTTTTTGTTAGTACTGACAGCGTATTATGTTGGGTATCTAATAGACGCCATGACATCACAAACTGCTGGGCTTGATCTCAGGTGACTTTACAGCTAGTATCAACCCGATTTATTACCCCGTTTGCCACTGCACCAGGGCACGGGATGAGCTGGGGTGAAGCGCCAGGATTGGCGCATCTAGTGGATGCGCCACGTCTGGGGTGCCTGCGGCCTGCTATTTTTAGGCTGTGAAGGCCCAATAACTATGGACCTTCCCACCCTGAAAATACCAGACCACAGCTGTCCGCTTTACCTTGGCTGGTGATCCAATTTGGAGGGGACCCTACTTTTTTTGTGTAATTATTAATATTTATAAAATAATTATAAAAAAGAGCCTGGGGGGACCTCCACATTGGATCCCCAACCACAGTAAAGCTGCCAGCTGTGGTTTTCAGGCTACAGACGTCTGCTTTACCCTAGCTGGCTATCAAAAATGGGGGGACCCAACGTCCTTTTTTTTTTAACTATTTTTTAAATAGAAAAAATTAATGGGCTTCCCTGTATTTTGATTGCCAACCAAGGTAACGACAGGCAGATGGGGGTGGCAACCCATAGCTGTCTGCTTTATCTGCGCTGAGAATCAAAAATACCGCGGAGCGCTATGTCATTTTTTTTAAAGATTTATTTTTAAAGCACTGTGATGTCCAGCAATCAAAATACAGGGAAGCCCATTTTGTTTTTAGTTATTTAAATAAATAATTAAAAAAAATATATATGGGCTCCCGCTGCATTTTTTGTATTGCTAGCTAAGGGTAATCCAAGCAGCTACTGGCTGCTAACCCCCACTGCTTGGTGTTACCTTCACTGGCAATGGAAAATCCAGGGAAGCATTTTTTAATTTTTTGGCCAAAAAACTACAAAAAAAGGACGTGAGCTTCGCCATATTTTTGTATGCTAGCCAGGTATAGCAGGCAGGTGCTGGAAGAGTTGGATACAGCGCCAGAAGATGGCGCTTCTATGAAAGTGCCATTTTCTGAGGCGGCTGCAGACTGCAATTCGCAGCAGTGGGGCCCAGAAAGCTCAGGCCAACCTGTGCTGCGTATTCCAATCCCCAGCTGCCTAGATGTACCTGGCTGGACACAAAAATGGAGCGAAGCCTACGTCATTTGTTTTCTAATTATTTCATGAAATTCATGAAATAATAAAAAAAGGGCTTCCCTTTATTTTTGGTTCCCAGCCGGGTACAAATAGGCAATTGGGGGTTGGGGGCAGCCGTACCTGCCTGCTGTACCTGGCTAGCATACAAAAATATGGCGAAGCCCACATAATTTTTTCAGCAAAAAACTTCTGCATACAGTCCTGGATGGAAGAAAGAGGTTTTTTGCCCAGCTCACCTGTGTGATGGAAGCCAGTGATCCTGGGCTGTGCACGGAGAAGAGGTTTGGAGAGCCAGTCCATGTGCATTGAAATTGGTTAAAGGATTTCACCAGCACAAAACTCCAGGCATTTTGTTCTTTAAAATAAAACTTCCTTTATTTTCTTATCATTAACAAGTCCATGCTATGGTGGTCAAGCCCATGTCAGAGAGGACGCGTTTCGAACATCCAGTTCTTATTCAGTCTCTGGTGAAATCCTTTAACCAATTTCAGTCCTGGATGGAGTATGCTGAGTCTGCTGAGCCTTGTAGTTCTGCAGCTGCTGTGTGTCTGTATGGAGAAGAGCAGACAGCAGCTGCAGAACTACAAGGCTCAGCATACTCCATCCAGGACTGTATGCAGAAGTTTTTTGCCCACCAAAAAAATGACGTGGGCTTCGCCATATTTTTGTATGCTAGCCAGGTACAGCAGGCAGCCACGGGCTGCCTCCAACCCCCAGTTGCCTATTTGTACCCGGCTGGGAACCAAAAATATAGGGAAGCCCTTTTTTTTTTTAATTATTTCACTTATTTCATGAAATAATTAAAACACAAATGACGTGGGCTTCGCCCCATTTTTGTGTCCAGCCGGGTACAACTAGGCAGCTGGGGATTGGTATCCGCAGCACAGGTTAGCCCGAGGTTTCTGGGCGCCTCTGCTGCGAATTTCAGTCCGCTGCCGTCCCAGAAAATGGCGCTCTCATAGAAGCGCCATCATCTGGCGCTGTATCCAACTCTTCCAACAGCCCTGGAGCCGGGTGGCTTGTTGGGTAATCATGAGTTAATACTGGCTTTGTTTTACTAGCCAGTATTAAGCCAGAGATTCTTAATGTCAGGCACGTTTGACCCGGCCATTAAGAATCTCCAATAAAGGGTTAAAAAAAAGACACCACACAGAGAAAAAATACTTTAATATAAATAAATACACAGCCACATTAGAGACTCCATCTTTATTACCCCCTGTCAGCCCAATAAATCCCCAATAAACCAGCGCTGATAAGAGGTTTTTAATAGAGGCTTAAATTATAAGCAGCAATTTCAGCGTTCCAAGTGCCTTTAAATGAATTTGAAGAAACTGCACTTCAGGATTGTAGTGAGGATTGTAGTGAGGATGAGGTGCCCCAGCCCATTACTTGATGGGCTGGGGCACCTCATCCTCACTACAATCCTCACTAGTGTAGTAGTAGTGAGGATTGTAGTGAGGATGAGGTGCATCAGCCCATCATGGGCTGGGGCACCTCATCCTCACTACAATCCTCACTAGTGTAGTAGTAGTGACGATTGTAGTGAGGATGAGGTGCACCAGCCCATCATGGGCTGGGGCACCTCATCCTCACTACAATCCTCACTAGTGTAGTAGTAGTGACGATTGTAGTGAGGATGAGGTGCACCAGCCCATCATGGGCTGGGGCACCTCATCCTCACTACAATCCTGACTACAATCGGGAAGCAGCGTGCAGCCTTCACTCCGTGAGTGATCAGTGCTACTAGCGGTAACAGCGGTAATGCTGACAGATGCGTTACCATAGCAACGGTGCTCCCTGAGCCGTGGTTAGCGGGGATGTCACCGCTAACTGCGTTGCTATGGCAACGGTGACCTCCGTTAATGACCGGCTGTGTCAGCCGGTCCCTAACAGAACGGGGAGTCGACCGTGTGCTAGAGCATATCGCCGGTACACGGCGATACACAAATGTGCACCGTGTACCGGAGAGATGCACTCGCAGGTCCTACATGACGTGTCATAGTCATGTGACCAGTCTGTAGCCAATGAGATAATAGCCACGTGTCTGGTCACATGGCTATTTTGACGTCACGATAGGTCCTGCTTCTCTGCTGGCAGTGCCGGTCACCGGGAGGATTCAGCGATCATCGGATGGAATAGCGGCAGGAGACAGAGTGCAGGAGGGATCGCGGGGACCGGTAAGTGTTATGGCAATGTTTATTAACTGTTTGTGTACATTTATCATGCATTTTTATGTGTTTGTGATTGCCTCCCATTATAGCCTATTGGTTCTAGTTCGGTTCGTCGAACGTTCGATGAACCGAACTCGAACGGGACCCCCGTTCGGCGAACCGACCTCGAGCCGACCGCGAACGGTTCGCTCATCTCTAGTGGTGACTGAGGAAAAGGCTGAAATGGATGGAAAAAGGCAGAAACAGTATGGGCACAGCCTGTTGAAGGTGTGTGACTGCATTTCTGGTGTCTTGGAATAACGTGCTCAAAGCAGCATGCGACTTTTACGTAGTCACCAGAACTGCTCTCAAACTAAATCACTTTTTTGATAAAAATAACGCAGGTCTTTCAGTCTCTCCCTCCCCCCCCCTCTCTCATACTCACCGATCACTGACCAATCACCGGCGCGGTGCTGCACTGCTGTCACACGGCTCTGGTGGCTTCTCCAGCTTTTGAAAATGCTAGCCGCTTATTATTCCATCTCGTATTCCCTGCTTCCCCCGCCCACCGGCACCTATGATTGGTTGCATCAGACGCACCCCCACGCTGAGTGACAGCTGTCTCACTGCAACCAATCACAGCAGCCAGTGGGCGGGTCTATGTAGTGCAGTAAAATAAATAAATAAGTAATTAAAAAAATCGGCGTGCAGTCCCCCCCAATTTTGATACCAGCCAAAGTAAAGCCACACGGCTGAAGGCTGGTTTTCTAAGGATAGGGAGCCCCACATTATGGGGAGCCCCGCAGCCTAAAAATATCAGCCAAGTAGCTGCCTGGAATTGCCACATCCATTAGATGCGACAGTCCCGGGACTCTACCCGGCTCATCCCGATTGCCGTGATGCAGTGGCAATTGACGTAATAAGGAGTTAATGGCAGCCCATAGCTGCCACTAAGTTCTAGGTTAATCATGGCAGGTGTCTATGATACACCCCCTATGATTAACTTGTAAGTGAAAGTAAATAAACACATACCCCGGAAAAAATCCTTTATATGGAATAAAAGACAAAAAAAACCCACCCTCTTTCACCACTTTATTAAAATCCCCAAATACCCCTCCAGGTCCGGCATAATCCCCACGAGGTCCCATGATGCATCCAGCTCTGCTACATCAAGCTGACAGGAGCGGCCATAGAACACCGCCGCTCTCTGTCAGCTCCATGTAGCAACTGAAGGGAGCCGCGCGATCAGTGGTGACGTCACTCAGGTTACCAGCAGCCACAGCTCTCAGGTAGAGGACTGCAGTTGGCCATGGGTAACCAGAGTGACGGCACCGCTAATCGCGCGGCTCACTTCAGTTGCTGCATGGAGCTGAGAGAGAGCGACGGTGTTCAACGGCCGCTCCTGTCAGCTTCATGTAGCAGAGCTGGATGCGTTGTGGGACCTCGCGTGGATTACGCCGGACCTGGAGGGGTATTTGGGGATTTTAATAAAGTGGTGAAAGAGGGTGGGGTTTTTTTGGTCTTTTATTCCAAATAAAGGTTTTTTTCAGGAGTCTGTGTTTATTTACTTTCACTTACAGGTTAATCATGGGAGTGTCTCATAGATGCCTGCCATGATTATCCTAGGACTTAGTGGCAGCTATGGGCTGCCATTAACTCCTTATTACCCCATTGCCACCGCACCAGGGCAATTCGAGATAAGCCGGGTAGACTCTCGGGACTGTCGCATCTAATGGATGTAGCAATTCCGGGCAGCTGCTGGCTGATATTTTTAGGCTGGGGGGCTCCCCATAACGTGGGGCTCCTCATCCTGAGAATACCAGCCTTCAGCCGTGTGGCTTTATTTTGTCTGGTATCAAAATTGGGGAGGAACCGCACTCCGTTTTTTTTTAATTATTTATTTTACTGCACTACATAGACCCGCCCACCAGGGGCTCTGATTGGTTGCAGTGAGAAAGCTGTCACTCAGCGTGGTGGTGCGTCTGAATGCAACCAATCATAGGCGCTGCTGGGCGGGGGAAGCAGGGAATATGAGATGGAATAATGAGTGGCCGGCATTTTCAAAAGCTGGAGATGCCGCCGGAGCAGTGTGAAAGCCGTGCAGTGCCGCGCCAGGGATTGGTCAGTGATCGGTGAGTATGAGGGAGGGGGGGGAGAGGGAGACACCAACAGACAGAGAGAGAGACCGAAAGACCTGCGTTCCGTTTGTCAAAAAAGTGATTTATGGAGCTACTAGCAGCTAC
The DNA here is from genome assembly GCF_048569485.1 of Anomaloglossus baeobatrachus. Classification (NCBI taxonomy): domain Eukaryota; kingdom Metazoa; phylum Chordata; class Amphibia; order Anura; family Aromobatidae; genus Anomaloglossus; species Anomaloglossus baeobatrachus. Next base: position 200,156,581 of record NC_134357.1, on the reverse strand, counting down.
TGGACACTGTGCTCAGCCCATACAAGGACTATTTATTAGTTGGATCTATGAACGCTCTTCCGCACACAATACAGTCTATCACCACTGCCCGCTCCCTATCACTGCACGTTCACAAAATGACCGCTGGCTTATATAGCCCCTATGACGATGTGCGGCCAAGCCAATCACAGTAACACCACAACAAAGATTGCTGCGGCGTTACTGTGAGGGCAAGCAACATCAGATGTGTTCATTGTCTGGAAAACAGGCGCTAGGAAGTCAAAAATGAAAATGAAAGTATCGGAGCGGATGTTGTTTTATCCGTTGGATACCGAATGGTGCGAATAGCCTGTTATCCGTCGGATACCGAATAGTGACGAATACAGTCGCTCATTCCTAGTTATTACCTATCCTGAGGAGGAATTACACTTTAAGTTCCAAATAGGCCTGACTTTTAAGTGGATAAGCATGAACAGCAAGGTATACCGTAAATATAAATACTAGTAAACTTGTGTTTTGGACATTCTTACAGTGATAAACTTTAATAAGTCATTCTTCAACTTTAGCTTACTGCAGTAATATTTTGGCTTGAAACATAAGCTATGTTTAATAGTTATACTAAACAGTATGAAGAAGTGCTGTTATAGTTAATAAATGCCGATTGATAATTGTCTCTTTTATTTAGACATTAAAATAGAATAAGGCTGGCCACCATAGATCCATGGGGTCAATCTGAGGTTTTTCATAAACATCATTAACAGTTACTGACTGATAGCTTATCTATAAGTAATGCACTATTAAAAACTCATTATCCAGGGAAAGAGTGCTACATTGCCAACTACAGGTAGTGTGAAAGCAGAATCTGTAATCATTCCTTCTCCTTCCAACTCTTCTCTTCCAGCGGCCTGGAATGAGCCAGCTGCTTTTTTTTCCTTGCAAACCATTTCTCTAGCCAGCGGTGTTTAACTTGAACTGGTGCTGTGCCTCCCACCCCCTTCCCCGAATCATTAAGAGCTTTAACTCTCCCCACTACATAGTATATGGATGCCATCGCCCTGAGTTTGACTTTCCAAAGCCATTATCCTAGTTTGCTAGATAGAATGCTTAGATCGAAGTCTAATGTTAGTGTACACCCTTAGGAGCTGAGTTAAGCAATAGAAAGAAAAACTAGAAAGAGAAATATAATAGCGGCAACACTTAAATAGATTTCATTTTACAATTATTCACAGGCCAGTCTAAACCCTTTTCTTCTAAATGGACTGTTGTGCAAAGTACAAAAATATATTTAATTCTTATGATATGATTGTTTCATTTATCAGCCTTAGTAAAATATTTTTTTCTCTAATTATTGTATTTTCTATAACTGTAAATGCCGCTTTACACGCAACGACATCGCTAATGAGATATCGCTGGGGTCACGGAATTCGTGACACACATCCGGCCTTGTTAACGACATCGTGACACTTACGACCGACTGCTAACGATCACAAATACTCACCAAATCGCTGATCGTTGACACGTCGTTCCTTTCCCAAATATCGTTGCTCATTTTGGATGGAGGTTGTTTGTCGTTTCTGAGGCAGCACGCATCGCTACGCGTGACACTCTGGGAACAAGGAGCAACACTGTACCTGCATCCTCCAGCAAGGAGGTGGGAGTGACGTTAATGCGGCTGCCCTTCTATTGATGGCCCGCTGTGTGACATCGCTGTGACCTGGCACGAACCTCCCCCTTAAAAAAGAGGTTGTTCGGCTGCCACAGGGACGTCATTAGGAAGGTAAGTATGTGTGACGCGTATCGGCAATATTGTTTGCCACGGGCAGCGATTTGCCCGTGACGCACAAATGACGGGGGTGGGTGCGATCGCTAGGGACATCGCTAGCGATGTCGCAGCGTGTAAAGCGGCCTTTACTTGTTTGTATATGATCCTCCTGAAATGTAAAGCGCTGCGGAATATGTTGACGCTATAGAAATAAAGATTTATTATTATTATAAAATAATTGTGTTTAAGGTTGGGTTGCAACTGAGTATTTTGTTTTGTTTGTAAGGTGGGAGTTCTGGTCCGAGGTCTATATTGTAAGAGGCTATGACTCCCAGGGGTTACAATAAAAGTTCTTATCTGATACAATTATAGAAAATCTGCAGTGTATACCATCAATATCTGATCCAATTTTTTTTTAACCCCAGAGAATAGTAACTGGGTGCTCATCTGTAGCTCAATTAAGCAAACAATTAGGTATTCAGATTCTTGTCATGTCACTATATTGTTATTGTTTTGCTCTTGGTGTTTAAAAAATCTTTTTCTTCCTGTATGCTACAAATTACAATCTGTTCTTATTTTCCGTAATAGCTCAGTGTGTAATTAGGTTGATTACCAAGCGAAAGTCACTAATTTGCATTGAGGAGCATGAAGAAGATTTCCCAAGAAAAGAGACGCAGCATCATCTAGCTCATCGATAGCAGTCAGTCAGGCAGAAATATTGCTAAACTGCATCATGTGAGTGTTTTAACAGTTGGAAAAATAAGAAATTAAGTTGGTCCATCCATTCAAAAGCCAAGAGGTTGTTATCCAGGCAAAATATTGGGGTTAACAAGTTGGCTCATCACAAGGTTTATCAGCTCTGGAGCAACAAATGCGGCAGTGGAAGTGGCTCATATGCTTTGTAATAGTTAGCACACATATGTCCATGAAAGAATTGTGTGACACATGTTACAAGTCTCCCATAGTGGCCCAAAAAAAATGGAAGAAACCTGCACTTCAATATCATCACAAGAAGTGACGGCTCAAACTTGCAAGAAAGGATAAAAACTGGACAGTATAAGATTGCAAACGGGTAATTTAGAGCAATGAGACAAAAGTCAATACTGTAGACTAGGCTCTGATGGGTGCAAATGGGTCTGGAAGAATCAAAAGAAAAATATGCTAATGCATTGAGAAATTGAGAAATTGAAGGAACTGTCAAGATTAGTGGAGAAAGCCTGATGATATTAGGTTAATTCACAAAGTCTTTGGATACTTGACTAGAGATGAGCAAACCCCCCGAACCGAACCGAACATGGGACGCGCTAGTGAACCTTTATCGAACTGAACTTCAAACCTTTATTGAACCACATCAGATTCACTGGGAGGCCAAATTTAAGGCACAGAAAACACCTCACGGTGGGATTTTACAGTGCAGTGCCACTGTTTTGGCCTAACCATTAACTTCCTAGGCTATAGACCAGAGGTCTCAAACACGCGGCCCGCGGGCTGCATACGGCCCCTTGGGCTGCTTCGTGCGGCCCCCAGGCCCGTGCCCCTGTTGACTATCATGGCCGGTGCAGGGGCCGCCCGCAGCCACTGTCTGCGCTTTATGTCAGATGAATGTTTTGCCAGCGCTGCGCGCAGAATCCAGCGCTCTATGCTCATAGAGCGCTTGATTCTGCGCGTGTAACACCGGAAAAACAATCATCTGACACAAATCGCTGACAGTAGCTGCGGCCCCTGCACCTGCCGCGATAGACACTGGGGGCACGGGCCTGCAGACAACAAGAAGCAGAGATGAGGTAGCCGAGGGAACGCCGGATAGGTGAGAAGAATGTGGGGGTTGTTTTTTTTTTTTTTTTTTGTGTGTATGTGAAGGACGGCATATTAACCCCTTAGCGACCTATGACGTACTGGGTATGTCATGGCTCCCAAGTACGTCATGGCGAAATCGCGGCCCCGGAGCCCTGGTGGCTGCGATCGCTTTGCAAATACCTTAGATTCGGGAAGGAGGGGACCTTTGCCTGACTGAGGAAGGGTGGTGTCTCCTCCCCAGACCTAAGGAGGCTGTGATTGGCTGATGAACGCTGCTCAGCCAATCACAGCCACTGTAATATTTCAGCCATTGAAAATGGCTGAAACATTGAAATCCAGCCATGATCAGTGCAGCTTTAACACTGATCATTGGCTGGAGCTGGGTGATCTCTGTTTCACCCGCTCCCAGCTCTGATTGGAGAGACCGGATTTGTGACCAATCTCTCCAATCACTGTGGATCTGGGGCCGGAGACCGCACCCCTCAGCTTCACTTTGGCGTCTGTGGAAGCTGAGAGCGATCGGTAAGTTATAGCCACTGCCCCCCCCGACCCATTACTACAGGATGGGCTCATTACTATAGAATGGGGACAAGTTGGGCACATGACTATAGGATAGGGACAAGGCTGGGGACATTACTAAAGGATGGGGACATTACAAGGATGGGCACATTATTATTGGCTGGAGAAATTAATTTAGAATGGGGACAAGGCTGGGGACATTACTATAGAATGTGAACAAGGTGGGGACATTACTAAAGGATGGGCACATTACTATAGGTTGGGGACAAAAATGGACACATTACTACAGGATGGGCACATTACTATAGATTGGGGACAAGGATGGACACATTACTACAGGATGGGCACATTACCATAAGATGGGGACAAGGATCGGGCACATTACTATATGATGGGGACAAGGATGGGACACATTACTACAAGATGCGGACAAGGCTGCGGACATTACTATAGGATGGGGACAAGGATGGGGCACATTACTATAGGATTGGGACAAGGATGAGCACATTACTGTAGGATGGGGACAAGGCGGGGGACATTACTATAGAATGGGGACAAGGATGAGCACATTACTGTAGGATGGGGACAAGGCTGGGGACATTACTATAGGATGGGGACAAGGATGGGGACACTACTATAGGATGGGGACAAGGATGAGGCACATTACTACAAAATGGGGACAAGGATGGGCACCTTACTATAGGATGGGTACTAGGATGGGGCACAGTACTACAAGGGGACAAGGATGAGCACATTACAACAAGATAGGGAGCATTACTAAAATATTGGCCAAAATTTCTATATAGTGCTAATTGTAACACTATTAGTTACAAGAAAGGAATCAAATGTAAAAAAAAACCTCTCCAAATAATGCATGATTTTTTTTTACCATCAAATTTATATATATATATATATATATATATATATATATATACATTTTTTTTTTTTTTTTAAACAAAGAATGTGCACATTTGTTATAATAAACAAGTGGAAAATGTTCAAAATCAGTGATCCAAAGGTGCGTAAAAAAAATCAAATAAATATATATATATTTCCTCTGTGCGGCCCATACACCCAGCTGAGTTTGAGACCCCTGCTATAGACAGAAGAAATATAGAGGTGGATCAGAGACAGGTGTATGGCTGGTGCTCCCATAACCCTACCAGTACTGACAAGACACAACTTGTAGTTGTAGACCTATGAGTAGTCTGGCCATTGAAAATCTTTCCAGGGACACAGTGTTACAATAACATCAATTGCCCCCCTCCCCATAGGACTTTAAAACACAAGGGTGTTACAGTCCATGCAACACAGTCTATGACCAGTTTTAAAAAAAAAAAAGAATCAAGACATGCATTATTTGGCCAGTGGCAGGTGTAGGCCTCTCTTTCCAAGAACAGTGGCAGTAACGTCTACCCAACATTTGGAGACACATCTTTTAGTCTATGATGGTTTTGTACTGCTGTTTTGGAAGGCAATTGCCCCTGTCCCATAGGGAATTGCCCCCTCCCCATAGGGCTTTATAACACCAGGGAGGTACAAACCACATAGCCTGTGGGCCTTTTAAAAAAAATAAAAAAATCAAGACTTGCAATAGAGAGCCAGTGGCAGGCGTAGACCTCGGTTTCCAAAAACACTAGCAGTAACCTCTGCTCAACATTTAAAGACACATTTTGGAGTCTCTGCCTTTAAAATCAGCAGTACAGTACCATAATTTCCCCAGCCACATAAGGAATCGCCCCCTCCCCAAAGGGCGTTAAAACAGCAGGGGGTTAGGCTATGTGCGCACTTTGCGTCGTCCTAGTTGCAGTTCAAAACGCATCCTCTGGCAGAAATTGCTTTTGCCAAAGTTGCTTTTGACCACAAAATAGCGGTAAATACGCATTTTTGCCGCTTTTTACATGCTTTTCCACTGCGTTTAGACAGATGCGTTTTGAACATAAAGACACTGCTAAATAAGGTTTAAACAGACAAACACAATGAAAAAAGGGGAAAAAAAAGGAACGCATATAATTATTGAAATCATAATGAAAATAGTTATATTACATATAATTATTATTTTGATGTGAGAAAAGCATGCGTTTATGTCGTCCAAATCGCATTCTTTCTTCAGCTAAAAAGCATGTAAAAAGCTGGAATTTTGATGTTTCTTGCTTTTCACAACTTCTCATTGACTTCATGTTAGCAAAATGCAGCCCAAATGCTAAAAACAATTGACATGCTGCTTCTTTGAACACAGAGTTTTTGCCCAAATTTATGCAAATTAAACGCAGAGTTTTGAACTGCAAAGTGCGCACAAGAAATCCACTTTTCCCATAGACTTTGCTGGAAAATCATAACGCATGCATTTTGGCATGAAAACACTGCAGTTCAAAACTCTGCGGAAACGCAGGTAAAAACACAAAGTGCGCACATAGCCTTACAGTCCACCAAACACATAGACTGTGGACCATTTTTGTTTTTGTTTTTTAAATCAAGACATGCATTATTGGCCTGTAGCAGGCCTGAACACTAGCAGTAACCTCTCCCCAACATTTGGAGACATATCTTTTTAGTCTCTGCCTACATAAACAAAAAGCTGTTTAATATTACCAACTGTCCACTATCCAGAGGGAACTGCCCCCTCCCCATAGGGCTTTAAAACACTTGGGAGTTTCAGCCTATGCAAAGACTGTGGGCCGGCATTTTAATTTGAAAAACTGATCACATACTGACCGTGCCTTCTGCAGCCATGCATCTAGCACATAATCCTGTTCTAGAAAATTGCTCTACAACCAGGTTGATTCATGCAGTGCATATGAGATGTTGCCCAAACATTGTGTCATTCGGCCGTCATGCTGCCACTAGTTTTTCAGCCTGATCGCACTTGGCCTTCCCTAGCTACAGGTTCAGTGGAGCCAGCCATTTATCCAACTCGCTCACCAAAGTACTGAGAGAGGAGCAGCTGGATATTCCTAATGACATTCATTCTATAGTAAATATGGAAAGGGAAAAGACAGCTATGGAAAAAGAACACTGGCAGTAACCTCTGCACAACATTAGGAAACCCATTTTATAGCCTGTTCCTTTAAAAGAACAGTACAGTACCCCACAGGGAATTGCCCCCTCCCCACAGGGCTTTCAAACAGCAGGGAGTTACGGTCCACCAAACAAATAGCCTGTGTCGGTTTTGTTTTTTTTAAAAAATCAAGACATGCATTAGTAGGCTAGTGGCAGGTATAGGCCTCTGTTTCCAACAACACTGGCAGAAACCTGTCCACATTTGGAGACACATTTTGGAGTCTCTGTCCCCTGTGTCTCTAGAGTATCGAGGTGAGATGAGGACTGCAACTCTCGCCCATGATTATCGCCCCTGGGCACATTTCATTTGGTGTAGTCGGCAGGATGCGGACATCTTGCAAGAAAGCAGGGAGAATGTGACCGCCGAACTTCGGGAGATTCAACCTGAAGTTGTTTTGAATTTACAGGAAGAAATTATCCATGAAGTTGTTGAAAGTTTAAGTGGGATGAATATCTGTGATTATATGCCTCTAGTTTTAGGTCATGTAGATGTGGTCGAAATTGAAGATTCTTTTGACAGTGTAGCAAGGACAGATGGTGAAGAGTATCCAGCTAGTGAAGATAGCTTAGACATTGAGTCGATTCATGTTGAAGACGTCTGTGAATATGAAGAGACCACATCTGTTGAGGGATTGACTGAATATTTAGGGACTCTAACTAGTGAAGACTTTGGGCAGAGTGAAGAGGATTCATCCACCTTCAACATCATTGAATGTAGAGAGATGACAAGTAAAGACTATGAAGCAATTCAGGCAGAGCAAGACTTTCTCTCGCTAGAAGGAACAAGTAAAAAAGTTTGTATCAGCTTTGAAGAGTTTAAAGCCACCGGTGGGGGTGAATGTAAGAGGGTGTCCAAAGCGCTGCCGCCTTAAAGACATCATGCCTTTATATGTGTGATTAAGGGAGAAGTTATTGACCTGTGTGTTATTAGGTGTAATGTTCGGTAATGTGGAAAGGTCAAAATGCCTTGTTATGTGGGTTATATCGCAGTACTGTCAGCTACCACTAGATGACAATGGGCTCCTTAGCAGGGAAGGGAGGCTCAGATAGATTGTATTGTGACAGTACTGAAAGGGTTACCTGAATAGGCCTGGCCCACATTGAAGGAATATAGGAAGGCATTTCCTGGTTTTAATAAGTTAGGGAAAAGAAGTGTAGGTAGTAGATGTAGCACAGTGGAACAGTGTGCTGTGGAGGTGAACAGGCAGGAGATTTAGCAGCAAGAAGAAATCCGGTGACCAGAAAATATGGAAGGCAGCAGGGAGGCCTCAGTGATGTAGAGCAAGCGACCAGACAGCGCCCCCTCCTCAAGTGGGCAAATGTGAACTGTGCAGACAGGCAGTGTTGATTGACAAGGCCATTGACACGAAAGGATAGAAGACTACAGGGGGCTTTACACACTGCAATATCGTTAATGATTTATCATCGGGGTCACGTTGTTTGTGACGCGTCATTAACGATATCGCAGCGTGTAACACTTATGTGTGACCTTAAACGATCGCAAAAGCAGCCATAATCGTTTGCCACGGAGAGGTCGTCCTAAAACAAAAAATTGTTTTCCTCTCATTAGCGATGTTGTTCCTCGTTCCTGCGGCAGCACACAATTTTTTTTTTTTTAAAGACTACCAATAATACGTGGCTATAACCAGCCGGTGTTTTTCCATTTTTCTAAAGGCAATAACAATTACCAACATGCAGTGTGTAGATTATTATTATCATTATCATTATTATTATAGGTTGAGTGGAGCCAGCCATTTATCAAATTTGCTCACCAAAGTACCGAGAGAGGAGCAGCTGGATATTCCTGATAACATATAAATTCTATAGTAGATGTGGAAAGGGAGGAGAAGGCTATGGAAAAAGAACACTGGCAGTAACCTCTCCACAACATTTGGAGACACATTTTTTAGTCTCTGGCTTCCAAAATAGCAGTTTAATGCCATCAATTGCCCCCTCCCCATAGGGCTTTAAAACACCAGAGAGTTACGGTCCATGCAACATAGACTGTGGCCCTGCATTTAAATTTTAAAAATCAAGATATGCCCGAGTGGCGGGTGTAGTTCTCCTCTTGCCACCAGAAGACTGGCACTACAGAAGTAGGCAAACTTGGCAACCTTACTTGGGGCCTCCACATTTCAAAAAACTAAGGTGATGCTACAGGAAAAGTGGCCACAATTGGCAGACAATACCAATAGGCCAACAAAGCAACATGGCTGTGTGGGACCAACACTGTAACAAAGCTTGAAACATCATTTTTTGGTTAACCAGAGAAAGCAAGATGACAGACAGACATAGGCCTCTTGCTCATAGAAGCCTTGCACTACACCATCGCCTAATCTACATAGCCTGGAACTGGGGGGGGGCAAAGTCACTGGACATCCACAACTTATTCATCTTTATGAATGTTAGTGTGGCGCCCTGGACTAGCCAGGTCGTCACAGGTACTGCAACACACACCCGCACCCCGAGACAGGCACATCAGCCAGACACAAAATCCTTGTTGCCTCCCTCCAGGGGCTGATGTCCACAACAGGTGGGGTGGGGCCAGGCGGTTGGCCCCACCCACTGAGGAGTTCACAGTCCTGGAGGCGGGAAAAGGAATGGACATCAGTTAGGGAAGTGAAAGAGAGAGGAGTGTGTGGCCCGGGCACTAAGAGCAAGGTTGGCAGACGGTAGTGGCCGTCTGCAGGAGAGGCAGATCAACGCGGAACCGTAGGACCGGGGACGGGCGGTGGCCCGCCGGTACCGAACCGGGGAGCGAAGTGAAGCCAGCACACACAGGCAGGGCCTGCGGACCCCGACCAGGCTTGGAGCCGCCATTAGAGGTCAAATCCGTCAGTGACCGGAACCCCAGGGGTTTCCTAACAGCCAAGACCCGATTGAAGGCAACTGTCCAACCAGCAAAAGGAAATACAGCTACCGCCACAGCTAGAGTTCCAAGGACCAGAGCCTGTGGGCAAAAGGGCTCCTCCGGCACATATATACGCTGGGGAGCGGGTTACCGGTGGGAATCCATCGGGACCGAACATACACACAGGTGCAGGGAAAGGCAGCCACACCAACCGTCTGGGAGAAACTACAGCAGCCGGCTGCGGGACCCGTCCATCCAGCCGTTTGGTTTACCAGAGACTTTGCGTACATTTGTGGCTGAGTGAGTACAACCGTGCCATCCGACACCGCGCTGCACCCTGCCAACCCTGCCTCCCCGTCACCTCACCGGGCCCCGGGACCACCAACCCCTACCCACGGAGGGGGAGAACAACATCCCAGCTGCTCCCTGCCATCGCTCCCGGGATCCCCGTCACCAGTAGCGGTGGTGCCCAACCTCACCACAACCCGTGGGTTGCGTCACGCACCAAATCCCCAAATCAAACTACCCCCTTTCACTCACGGGTGAGGAGCGCCGCTCGAGTCCCCGGATCCGGCCCACCGCTCGAGCCACCGAGCAGCCATCGCAGCAGCGCCGGACACGAGCGTTAGCGAGCGCATTGGCGGTGGCGTCATCCTCCTCCGCCCGCGACATTAGGAGGTCTATGCTTTTAGGGGACGGTTGCGCTTATCCATCAATACACCGCCAACAGTGCTGAAGACACACTCTGAGAGAATGCTAGCTGCCAGGCAGGCCAAAACTTCTAAGGTGTGAGTGTCAAGCTCAGGTCACTCTTCCATTTTTGAAGACCAAAATTAAAAAGGGTCCAATCCCCCCATATTAAATCCATATTGAGCTCTAGATAATCCAGCACCATCCTCTCTAGTTGTTGACTATGTGTCCGACGTCTACGCTGTTCTGCTGGTGCATGCGATGGTGATAAAAATGTGTTCTAATAAGCATACAAATTGGTTCTGGCACTTGAACTGCTGCTGCTAATGTTTCTGTGTTGAGGAAGCAACGTTTCCATGGTTGGAATTATAGAACTCCCCTGCACGCGGTGTGACTTCCATGTTGACTCGTTGGCGGGTTAACGCTCAAACTTGCCTCCTCCTCCTGTGTCTCCTCACACCAAACATGGTCAAAAGAGACGGAACCAATATATTCTTCATCTTCGGAGTTTTCTGCCGCATCACTTCCTCCTCCTCCATTTGCTGCTTGGCTCCTGCACCTTCACTACCAGTTTCTCTGTTAACATGAGCCCACCTCCATTTATTGCCTACACTTTTCTGTGAACCCAACAGTGTGACGACTGTCCAGACCTTCCAGAAAATGTTATCCCTTCCTCATCCTCCTCTGCTTTCTCCTCTTCCTCTGGAACTCCCACCTCCTCCCGCAGATTATTTAAAGAGTGCTCCAACATGTACAACAGTGGAACAGTGATGCTGATGATGGCATAGTCAGCGCTAACAATGTTTGTAGCCATTTCAAACTGTCAAGGAGGGTGCAGAGGGCCTTTATCTCTGCCCACTCTGCAAACGTGATTTCCCCCACCTCTGTACTGCGTTGTCTAAGGTTATGCCTCAAGGCATACTGCAGCAGACCCTGCTGCTGCTGGCACAGTCACTGCAACATGTACAGAGGGGAACTGCACCGTGTCGGCACATCGTATATCAGTCATTTAACCAGTAGGCTGAAACTCCTTTTTATCATTGCCAGTCGATTAGCTGTGCGAACAGCGGAAGTGATTACACACCAACCGTAAATTAAGCAGCAGCACAACAAGCCCGGGATACTTTGATAGAAATTTCTGTACAACTAGGTTTAGAATGTGAGCCATGCAAGGCACATGTGTGGTCTCGCTCAGGCATAGGGCCGCTAACAGGTTTGTACCATTGTCGCCAGGGCCGCCATCAGGGCATTACAACCATGACTGGAGTAGAGGGCTCAGTGAAGAGGGGAGGCCCAGTAAAACCTGGGGTAATTACTCAGCTTTATTAAGCCCTCGGCTGGCTAGGCACCCCTTTTCACCAGGCTCCAGTCACAGCCACAGCAGAGGGCCTGGCAGTGTCGCTTTGGCTACTATAAATGGATAATTTGCATGCGAAGGGGCAGAGCATGCAAATTAGCCATGTGCTGGACTGGAGACTGGGTTAGTGGAGCAGAAGAAGGGGGGCTTGGGGAGAGGAGATGTGCATCAGAGGGCGCACCCGGTGAGCAGAAGAAGACAGGGGAGCCCGGACATGCTGGCAGCTCAGGCCCCTCCTCTTTCATACTCCTACTCACCGTGTCCAAGGGGCAGAGGACCATAGACATATGTAGAGGAGGCAGCTGGGCGCAGTTGGAAGGGGGGGCTCCTGATCCCGGGTGTCTGCTTTGTCTCCCAGCAGCTGCCTGGGACATTCTATGAGCCGCTGGTCAAGCTGACTGTGGCTCACTGAATCTGCAGCACCGACTCCCAGGGATCAGCTGTACTAGCGTCTATTAAACGCCAGTACAAGCCCTGTCCCGGTGACGTCAGCAGTGTGATCTATTCATCTGATCACTCTGCTGACATCACTTGGCGCCGCAATCGTGTGAACAGAGCTGGTGGAAAGTGCTCAGTGGAAAGAATACACCGAAGATCAATTGTAATTAGGGGATGAGGGAGGGGTGTGTATGTGGAGCAAACGGGGGCCATTTGAGAACCCAGCATAAGGAGCAAGGGGGTGATAAGTGCACTCACAATTTAGGGACCGAATGGAGGGGGAGTATAGGGAGCTATGAGTTAAATTTAAAGACACAGTATTGGGAGCATGAGGGTAGGATGGGTGCGGATACAGTATGAAAAGTGAGGGGGATGGGTACGAGCATAGTTTGCCCAGTGTGTCCGTTGTATAGAGGAACATGCCACGCCGTCTTGTGCTTCCGGGTATCGCAAACAAGCTGATGGATAGTGCGGTCATGTGAGATAGCGACTGGGCACAAGTAAGAGCATGCTTGCACTGGCTCTCCTTTATGCACTATTGCTAGATTGTGGAGCACTACTTATATGTTGTTTCTCTAAATTAGACATTTCAGATTTTTGCTATATAAGCATCCCCATTCCAGCCAGCATAGTCCACTTCAGGTATTGGTCTTATTATTATATTGATTATCGAGCACTATTTAATATTACTGTCTTTATATAAGCCAGGTATATTTCTTTAGATGTTTAGTCTATGACGGTGTATGCTGAGACAAATGGTTCTACTACAATCTTAATTTTTGCCAGAGCTGTATATCGAGGTAAGCATCGTTAAGTAAAAGTAAGAGACCACTGCAAAATTTTTAGTTTTTCTGATTTTCCTCTTTATAGGCATATTTTTGAGTAAAATGTAAATTGTTATTTTATTCTATAAACTAGCAACAACATGTCTCCAAATTTTCAAGCAATACATTTTGTATTTATTTTCTGAAAATGAGAAATGGTCAAAATAACAAAAAAATACATTGCTTTCAGACCTCAAATAATGCAAAGAAAACAAGCTCATAATCATTTAGAAACAACAATACTAATGTTTTAACATAGGCAAAGTTCAGAAATCAATATTTTGTGGAATAACCATGATTTTTACTCACAGCTTTAATGCATCTTGGCATGCTTTCCACCAGTCTTCCACATGGCTTTTGGGTGACCTTATGCCACTCCTGGTGCAAAAATGTAAGCAGTTCTTTTTTGTTTGATGGCTTGTGACTAACCATCTTCCTCTTGATTACATTCCAGAGGTTTTCAATGGGGTTCAGGTCTGGAGATTGGGCTGGCCATGACAGTGACCTACAAAAGGAAAGGCATATGGCAGCTTGAGTGAAATGCACAGCAAGAACAGTTCGTTTCAGGCTCCTAGAGGCAGGGCTCAAGTCATGTAAAGCTAGAAAAAGACCTTTCATCAATGAGAAGCAATGGAGAGCCAGGCTGAAGTTTGACAAAGACCATAAGGATTGGACTATAGAGGATTGGAGTAAGGTAATATTCTCTGATGAAACTATATAGGAAGAAATTTGAGTCTTTAATATCAAATATATTTTATTAAATTATTTTAAACATATAGAAAGACATATACATATTTCAGTGTGATTAAATAACTCATAATCATAATAATAATAATAACCCATAAATAAGGGTCCCACCCTAGGAGACATACATCATATTTTATGGTACATTTTTATCATATCACGGTACATACAGTTTGGATAATGTGACTCAGTTGGTAAATAGTGATTCTTCAACCCTCAAAAATTTCTTAACTAGAGATGAGCGAACCAGCCGCGGTTCGGCTCGAGTTCGGTTCGTCGAACAGAGGTCTTGTTCGAGTTCAGTTCGGCGAACGTTCGACGAACCGAACTCAAACCGCATAGGAAACAATGGCAGGCAATCACAAACACATAAAAACACCTAGAAAACACCCTCAAAGGTGTCCCAAAAGGTGACAAACAACTCACAACACAAACACATGGGAAAGTGACAAGGACATATACTCATGTGAAAACAAAAGATCTGGACAAGGAAAAAGAGGAGGAGACACAGATATAGTCATGGCATGCCCTTCTAAAATCATGTAAAAAACCACAAGGTGACTCCAAGCGGAGTTCTCCCTTTTTTCCAAAAATTGGGCCACACACACACACCCACCCCTTCAGTGGCAGCACTTGTGCCCCAGTTGTACACTTCACAGCTAGATTTGCATCAAGCACATTCAAAAATACGCCATACTTTTCCGTCCTCAGGATTGCACCGGGGTAGGTAGCAAAGTCTTTGCTGAACCATGACTTGTTCATCTTGGCTCCTTTTAAAAAACACAGCAAGCAAGGGTTACTCCAAGCGGAGTCTCACTTTTTTCCAAAAATTGGGCCACACACACACACCCACCCCTTCAGTGGCAGCACTTGTGCTCCAGTTGTACACTTTACAGCTAGATTTGCATCAAGCACATTCAAAAATAAGCCATACTTAACCGTCCCAGGATGACCCTGGTGTAGGTAGATAAAGTCTTTGCTGAACCATGACTTGTTCATCTTGGCTCCTTTTAAAAAACACAGCAAGCAAGGGTTACTCCAAGCGGAGTCTCCTTTTTTTCCAAAAATTGGGACCCACACACACCCACCCCATCAGTGGCAGCACTTGTGCCCCAGTTGTACACTTCACAGGTAGATTTGCATCAAGCACATTCAAAAATACGCCATACTTAACCATCCCCAGGATGACACCGGGGTAGGTAGCTAAGTCTTTCCTGATCCCAGCTCTGCTCATCTTGGCTCCTTTTAAAAAACACAGCAAGCAAGGGTTACTCCAAGCGGAGTCTCCCTTTTTTCCAAAAATTGGGCCCCACACACACCCACCCCTTCAGTGGCAGCACTTGTGCCCCAGTTGTACACTTCACAGCTAGATTTGCATCAAGCACATTCAAAAATACGCCATACTTAACCGTTCCCAGGATGACCCTGGGGTAGGTAGATAAAGTCTTTGCTGAACCATGACTTGTTCATCTTGGTTCCTTTTAAATAACACAGCAAGCAAGGGTTACTCCAAGCGGAGTCTCCCTTTTTTCCAAAAATTGGGCCCCACACACACCCACCCCATCAGTGGCAGCACTTGTGCCCCAGTTGTACACTTCACAGGTAGATTTGCATCAAGCACATTCAAAAATACGCCATACTTAACCATCCCCAGGATGACACCGGGGTAGGTAGCTAAGTCTTTCCTGATCCCAGCTCTGCTCATCTTGACTCTTTTTAAAAAACACAGCAAGCAAGGGTTACTCCAAGCGGAGTCTCCCTTTTTTCCAAAAATTGGGCCACACACACACCCACCCCTTCAGTGGCAGCACTTGTGCCCCAGTTGTACACTTCACAGCTAGATTTGCATCAAGCACATTCAAAAATACGCCATACTTAACCGTTCCCAGGATGACCCTGGGGTAGGTAGATAAAGTCTTTGCTGAACCATGACTTGTTCATCTTGGTTCCTTTTAAAAAACACAGCAAGCAAGGGTTACTCCAAGCGGAGTCTCCCTTTTTTCCAAAAATTGGGCCCCACACACACCCACCCCATCAGTGGCAGCACTTGTGCCCCAGTTGTACACTTCACAGGTAGATTTGCATCAAGCACATTCAAAAATACGCCATACTTAACCATCCCCAGGATGACACCGGGGTAGGTAGCTAAGTCTTTCCTGATCCCAGCTCTGCTCATCTTGGCTCCTTTTAAAAAACACAGCAAGCAAGGGTTACTCCAAGCGGAGTCTCCTTTTTTTCCAAAAATTGGGCCCCACACACACCCACCCCATCAGTGGCAGCACTTGTGCCCCAGTTGTACACTTCACAGGTAGATTTGCATCAAGCACATTAAAAAATACGCCATACTTAACCATCCCCAGGAAGACACCGGTGTAGGTAGCTAAGTCTTTCCTGATCCCAGCTCTGCTCATCTTGGCTCCTTTTAAAAAACACAGCAAGCAAGGGTTGCTCCAAGCGGAGTCTCCCTTTTTTCCAAAAATTGGGCCCCACACACACCCACCCCATCAGTGGCAGCACTTGTGCCCCAGTTGTACACTTCACAGGTAGATTTGCATCAAGCACATTCAAAAATACGCCATACTTAACCATCCCCAGGAAGACACCGGTGTAGGTAGCTAAGTCTTTCCTGATCCCAGCTCTGCTCATCTTGGCTCCTTTTAAAAAACACAGCAAGCAAGGGTTACTCCAAGCGGAGTCTCCCTTTTTTCCAAAAATTGGGCCCCACACACACCCACCCCATCAGTGGCAGCACTTGTGCCCCAGTTGTACACTTCACAGGTAGATTTGCATCAAGCACATTCAAAAATACGCCATACTTAACCATCCCCAGGATGACACCGGGGTAGGTAGCTAAGTCTTTCCTGATCCCAGCTCTGCTCATCTTGGCTCCTTTTAAAAAACACAGCAAGCAAGGGTTACTCCAAGCGGAGTCTCCTTTTTTTCCAAAAATTGGGCCCCACACACACCCACCCCATCAGTGGCAGCACTTGTGCCCCAGTTGTACACTTCACAGGTAGATTTGCATCAAGCACATTAAAAAATACGCCATACTTAACCATCCCCAGGAAGACACCGGTGTAGGTAGCTAAGTCTTTCCTGATCCCAGCTCTGCTCATCTTGGCTCCTTTTAAAAAACACAGCAAGCAAGGGTTGCTCCAAGCGGAGTCTCCCTTTTTTCCAAAAATTGGGCCCCACACACACCCACCCCATCAGTGGCAGCACTTGTGCCCCAGTTGTACACTTCACAGGTAGATTTGCATCAAGCACATTCAAAAATACGCCATACTTAACCATCCCCAGGATGACACCGGGGTAGGTAGCTAAGTCTTTCCTGATCCCAGCTCTGCTCATCTTGACTCTTTTTAAAAAACACAGCAAGCAAGGGTTACTCCAAGCGGAGTCTCCCTTTTTTCCAAAAATTGGGCCACACACACAACCACCCCTTCAGTGGCAGCACTTGTGCCCCAGTTGTACACTTCACAGCTAGATTTGCATCAAGCATATTCAAAAATACGCCATACTTAACCGTTCCCAGGATGACCCTGGGGTAGGTAGATAAAGTCTTTGCTGAACCATGACTTGTTCATCTTGGTTCCTTTTAAAAAACACAGCAAGCAAGGGTTACTCCAAGCGGAGTCTCCCTTTTTTCCAAAAATTGGGCCCCACACACACCCACCCCATCAGTGGCAGCACTTGTGCCCCAGTTGTACACTTCACAGGTAGATTTGCATCAAGCACATTCAAAAATACGCCATACTTAACCATCCCCAGGATGACACCGGGGTAGGTAGCTAAGTCTTTCCTGATCCCAGCTCTGCTCATCTTGGCTCCTTTTAAAAAACACAGCAAGCAAGGGTTACTCCAAGCGGAGTCTCCTTTTTTTCCAAAAATTGGGCCCCACACACACCCACCCCATCAGTGGCAGCACTTGTGCCCCAGTTGTACACTTCACAGGTAGATTTGCATCAAGCACATTAAAAAATACGCCATACTTAACCATCCCCAGGAAGACACCGGTGTAGGTAGCTAAGTCTTTCCTGATCCCAGCTCTGCTCATCTTGGCTCCTTTTAAAAAACACAGCAAGCAAGGGTTGCTCCAAGCGGAGTCTCCCTTTTTTCCAAAAATTGGGCCCCACACACAGCCACCTATTCAGTGGCAGCACTTGTGCTCCAGTTGTACACTTCACAGGTAGATTTGCATCAAGCACATTAAAAAATTCGCCATACTTAACCGTCCCCAGGATGACACCGGGGTAGGTATCTAAGTCTTTCCTGATCCCAGCTCTGCTCATCTTGGCTCCTTTTAAAAAACACAGCAAGCAAGGGTTACTCCAAGCGGAGTCTCCCTTTTTTCCAAAAATTGGGCCCCACACACACCCACCCCTTCAGTGGCAGCACTTGTGCCCCAGTTGTACACTTCACAGGTAGATTTGCATCAAGCACATTCAAAAATACGCCATACTTAACCGTTCCCAGGATGACCCTGGGGTAGGTAGATAAAGTCTTTGCTGAACCATGACTTGTTCATCTTGGCTCCTTTTAAAAAACACAGCAAGCAAAGGTTACTCCAAGCGGAGTCTCCCTTTTTTTTCCAAAAATTGGGCCACACAGATACCCCATCAGGGGCAGCACTTGTGCCCTAGTTGCAAACAGGATGTTTTGATTTGCATCAAGCACATTCCAAATCCACAAGTATTTACTCTCCCCAGGATGACACAGGGGTAGTAAATTCCTTGTGGATCCATGACTTGTTCATTTTGATGAACGTTAGTCTGTCCACATTGTCACTGGACAGACGCGTGCGCTTATCTGTCAGCACACACCCAGCAGCACTGAAGACACGTTCAGAGACAACGCTGGCAGCTGGACACGACAAAATCTCCAAGGCGTAAGTGGAGAGCTCTGGCCATTTTTCAAGATTTGAAGCCCAAAATGAGCAAGGCTCCATTTGCAAAGTCATGGCATCGATGTTCATTTGGAGATACTCCTGTATCATCCTCTCCAGCCGTTGACTACGTGTCAGACTTGTTGTCTCTGGTGGCCTTGCAAAGGAGGGTCTAAAAAAATTATGAAAAGATTCCATAAAATTGCTGTTACCAGCACCAGATACGGTCCTACTGGTACGGGTATACTGTTAAAGATGACGAGACCGTCCCATGTTTGTCAAGTTACAACTGGGAGAATCACTCCCTGCACCTGCACGGTTGTTTGGTGGAAAAGCCGAGCTAAGATCGAGTAACAGCTTCTGCTGATACTCCTGCATACGTGCGTCCCTTTCTATGGCTGGAATTATGTCACAAAATTTGGACTTGTACCTGTATCTAATAGTGTGGCAAGCCAGTAGTCATCATCACTTCTAATTTTGACAAAACGAGAGTCATGTTGGAGGTAGTGCAGCAAGAAGGCGCTCATGTGTCTTGCGCAGCCATGCGGACCAAGTCCACGCTGTGTTTGTGGCATAGAGGTGCTAACCGTTCTTTCTTCCTCTGACATCTCCCCCCAACCTCTTTCAACTGAAATTTGACCAAGGTCTCCCTCATCCGCTGAGTCTTCCATGTCCATGGACAGTTCGTCCTCCATTTCTTCATGTTCTCCTGCACCTTCCTCAACATTTCGCCTGCTACCATGCGCCCTTGTTGATCCCTGTCCCCCATGGTCCCATGCCTGCCGCGTTGGTGATGATGAACGTCTGGACCTTGGTTATGTTGTTGTGTCTTGCGCATATGAATCCTCCTGTAGTTCCTCCCCTTCCTGTTGTCCCACCCCCTGACTCCGAATAGTGTTTAGCGTGTGCTCCAGCATGTAAATGACTGGAATTGTCATGCTGATAATGGCATTGTCAGCGCTAAACATATTCGTCGCCATGTCGAAACTGTGCAGAAGGGTGCATAGGTCCTTGATCTGAGACCATTCCATCAGGGTGATCTGCCCCACTTCTGCATCTCGTTGGCCCAGGCTATACGTCATGACGTATTGCACCAGGGCCCGGCGGTGCTGCCACAGTCGCTGTAACATGTGGAGAGTCGAATTCCAGCGTGTCGGCACATCGCATTTCAGGCGATGAACTGGCAGGCCGAAAGACTTCTGGAGCGATGCAAGTCGCTCAGCTGCGGCGGTTGAACGGTCGAAGTGAGAAGACAGTTTTCGTGCCCTGGTCAGAAGGCCATCCAGGCCAGGATAGTGTGTTAAAAATTGCTGGACAACAAGGTTCAACACGTGAGCCATACAAGGCACGTGTGTCACCTTGTCCAGGCGAAGGGCCGCACCCAGGTTTGCAGCATTGTCGCACACGGCCTTACCAGGCTGCAGGTTGAGTGGAGACAACCATTTATTAAACTCAGTCTCCAGAGCTGCCCACAACTCAGCCGCTGTGTGACTCCTATTTCCAAGACATGTCAAGCTAAAGACCGCCTGATGCCGTTGCGCTCTGCTGCCAGTATAGTAATGAGGGGTGCGTGATTTCTTCTGCGCAGTGAGAACGTTGGTGGCCTGACCAGGCAGGCTTGGGGCGGAGGTGGAGGACCCAGATGAGGTGGAGGAGGCAGAAGCAGTGGCGGAACTTGGACAGGCAGAGGATTGACACACAAGTCGTGGGGACGGCAAGACTTGTGCAGCAGACCCTTCACCATCTATCACCATAGTTACCCAGTGCCCAGTCAGCGACATGTAACGTCCCTGTCCATGCTTACTGGTCCAAGTATCGGTGGTGAAATGCACCCGTTGACACACAGAGTTTCTCAAGGAAGCGGTGATGTTGTGTGCGACATGCTGGTGTAGCACGGGCACACCTTTCTTAGAGAAGTAGTGGCGACTGGGCATCTGGTACTGGGGCACAGCGACAGACATAAGGTCTCTAAAATCCTGTGTGTCCACCAGGCAGAAAGGCAGCATTTCGGTAGCCAAGAGCTTACAGAGGGATAAAGTCAACCTCTTAGCTTTGTCATGGGTCGCAGGAAATGGCCTTTTATTTGTCCACATCTGAGGGACAGAGATCTAGCTGCTGTGTGTAGACGGTGTTGAGTAGGGTGTCCCTGGAAAAATTCAGCTTTGTGAGGAAAGTGCAGGTGTAGACATGATGTTGCCTTCATCCAAAGTTGGTGCGGTCGATGTCAGATAGAGCTGTACACCCGCACTTTTTCCCCTTCCAAACCAACTGACGACCTACCAAGCAAACTGCCTGTTGCGGTTACAGTGGTGGAAGTTGTGCGTGGAAAACCAAGTGTGACAGCTGTCCCCACAGTCCTAGAAGATGAAGAGCGCGCGGATGCACTGGAAGGGGCAGGCGGTGGATGGTTCGCTCCGCTAGGCCGCATTGCAGCACGGTGAGCTTCCCACTGGGACATATGATATTTATTCATGTGACGATTCATGGAAGAAGTTGTCAAACTGCTGAGGTGTTGCCCTCTACTAACAGAATCACGACAAATTTTACAGATCACATAATTTGGCCGATCTTTTGCTATGTCAAAAAAGGACCAGGCTATGCAAGGCTTAGAGGGCATGCAATCTGCTGAGCCCCCCGACTAGTGCTCAGAGGCAGAGTGGTGGCTGAGGATGCAGTTGTAGACGTGCTACCAGTGCTCCGACTCTGTCCAGGAAGGCGCAAGGTAACTTCGTCGTTGGTAGAGTTGAGCGCGGTTCGCGGTTCGAGGTTCTCCAGTTCTCGGCTCGAGTGATTTTGGGGGCTGTTCTAGATCGAACTAGAAGTCGAGCTTTTTGCTAAAGCTCGATAGTTCTAGATACGTTCGAGAACGGTTCTAGCAGCAAAAAGCAGGGATTTTTACAGCTACAGTGTGCAGGAGCCATCGCTGGCAGCCTGCCAGAAGCTGGTAACCAAGATAAACATCGGGTATCCATGCAAAGCGCTTTGGTTAGTAACCCGATGTTTATCCTAGTTACGTGCAGGAAGCCCACACTTCCCCGCTCAGCTCACTCCGCCCCCTCCTGCACGCGGCATGTACACACACACACACACTCACCTGTCCCCAGCCAAGCAGTCCACGACACTGACGTCCTCAGTGCCACCCACTTCGCACTCCGCCGCCAGCACACATGGCTCCGCCCACCTGCACTCTGCACACATGGTCCCGCTCGGCTTGCCTGCGGTGATGAAGTCCCGACCTCAGCGCTGTCACTGTCCTCTATGGCCGCCGCTTGTCACATCATCTTCTCTCGCTTCCGACCCGAGACTGACTAGCGGTGACGTCACGGGCCGCTCGCGATACTTGGCTGTGAAGGCGGCAGTCATTGAACTCAGTGACAGGTGCTGTCAGCAGTGCAGGAGATCAGCGCAGGTAATTTACCTCGCTGACAGCAGCACTTATCATCCCCTGCAGTGACCTGGGCTGACCCATTGATGTTAGCTCAGGTCACTGCACAGGCCAATGGGGAAAATCCTGCTCTTCATTGACTGGGACAGTGTGGATCGTCATGGCAACCCCTTGGATTACACCAGACCTGGATTTGTTTTTCTTTCTAATAAATTGGTTAAAGAGGGAATGTATTGGGGAGTGTTTTTTCAAATAAAAATGTGTTTGTCATCTATTTTTTTTTATTACTGACTGGGTTGGTGATGTCGGGTATCTGATAGACGCCTGACCTCACCAATCCCAGGGCTTGATGCCAGGTGACATTACACATCTGGTATTAACCCCATATATTACCCCGTTTGCAAACCGCACCAGGGCGCGGGATGAGCTGGGGCGAAGCACCAGGATTGGCACATCTAATGGATGCGCCACTTCTGGTGCGGCTGCGGTCTGCTATTTTTAGGCTGGGGAGAGTCCAATAACCATGGATCTTCCTAGTCTGAGAATATCAGACCCCAGCTGTCTGCTTTACCTTGGCTGGTGATCCAATCTTGGGGGGACCCCTACGTGGTTTTTTTTTTATTATTTATTTAATTTAAAATAACAGCGTGGGGTGCCCTCAGTTTTGGATTACCAGCCAAGGTGAGGTTGCCAGCTGTGGTCTGCAGGCTGCAGCCGTCTGCTTTACCCTAGCTGGCTACAAAAATAGGGGGAACCCTACGTCATTTTTTTTTTCATTTTTTTGGCTAAATACAAAGCTAATCACCCCTTAGTGCCACATGAAAGGCACCAAAGGGTGCAAAATTACAAAATGCAGAAAAGTGGGACATTATGTGTTTTTCTGCCATTATAATGACAGAAAAGACTGATATGAAGTGCACAAGCACAAGAAAATCACCAGAGCGCTCTACGCTGTGAAAAACAGTAGAAAATGGCACTGGAGTGAACATGTGACCACCTCATGTAGGATGAAGCTATGGATCCTGGGTAAATTTATGCATTTTCCCTCCTTCAGTTTTTTTGCAGTACACAAAATATAACGGAAGGCACACGGATGACAAACAGATGACATACGGACCGTCTACGGAACGGAAACGGATGCCACACGGATGCACCCGTGAAAAAAAATGGACTGTTTTTTGCAGACCGCAAAAATGGATCGGTCGTGTTAATGTAGCCTTATTCTGATCTGCCGTTTATAAACAGCAGACAGAAATAAGTGAATAACGCCCCCCAGCATCAGAAAATCTCCGGGGTTTCAGGGCTAGCTGAGACCCTGGAGATCATGATTCAGTTTTTCCAGTCCCCGCTCACGTGATCACAGGTATACACCGTACACCGATGATCACGTTACAGTAAATGACAGCGCCGGTAAAAAAAATATTTATCTCCCATCTGGCATGAACAAACATGATAAATCTCCTCCCCGGTCCCCTCCGGTCCCCCGGTGTCGCCAAAGTGCCCCCCCGATGCCCTCCCAGAAATCCAAGATGGACTCGCGCACAGCAGCGCACCGGCCGCATTCACCCTACTCCTCTGATTTCTGTCGCATGTGCCATGACACATGCGACAGAAAACTCCTCCCCAGGCCCTGCCAGGTCACCCCCTATAACCCCACCGGTGTTCCCCGGTGTCCCACGGTACCTGTGCAGCGTTGATCCCCCCACGGCCCTCTCCTTCACAATAGACACTGCCGCATGCACAGAGCGGCTGTCAGCTCAGCTTCCTGTGTTCAGACACAGTGAGTGGTGGTTATGCATCTGTAAGCTAAATGGGCGGCACGGTGGCTCAGTGGTTAGCACTGCAGTCTTGCAGCGCAGAGGTCTTGGGTTCAATTCTCACCAAGGACACCACCTGCAAGGAGTTTGTATGTTCTCCCCGTGTTTGCGTGGGTTTCCTCTGGGTACTCCGGTTTCCTCCCACACTCCAAAGACATACAGTGCTATGGAATTAATAACACTATATAAATGAATAAATTATTATTATTACTGCAATGCCCTGCTCATGAGGTAAGGAACATAATTGATCAGGAGAGCTATATACTATATTTCCAAATGGAGGGATTTGCTTTTATAGTTTCCCTGCTGAATGACTACCAAACATGAGAGTCCGTTATACGCCACAAGAAAACACATCTAAATAGCGAGCTCTGTTGCTAAGTATTCATTCAGCTGGATAACTGGACTTAAAGGGGTATTCCATCTCCAAGATCCTATCCCCAATATATAGTAGGTGGAATAGCAATAATATCAGCAAATACCAATATTTGGAAATGTATAATAGTTCTCCTGATTAGGCATGCCCTTACCTCATGAGCAGAGCACTGCAGCTTTGGTAGCAACCATTACGACATGGACTCTGCTGCTGTGGACCCGGGGAGAGTGAGTGCAGATTCATTGCACCCACACTCCTCACATGAAGGGTCTGCACTCCTAGAGAATGGGGGATACGTTCCCTGAGTGTCTCCCCCCATATTCTAGACGGTCCAGAGTCGTTGTGGGACCCCTTTATTTTTTTCTTACAATAACTTGGTGAAAGAGGAGATGTTTTGAGGACTGTTTTTTCAAATAAATTTCTTTTGTCGATTTTTTTTTGTTAGTACTAACAGTTTATGATGTTGGGTATCTAATAGACGCCATGACATCACAAACTGCTGGGCTTGATCTCAGGTGACCTTACAGCTAGTATCAACCCGATTTATTACCCCGTTTGCCACTGCACCAGGGCACGGGATGAGCTGGGATGAAGCGCCAGAATTGGCGCATCTAGTGGATGTGCCACGTCTGGGGTGCCTGCGGCCTGCTATTTTTAGACTGTGAAGGCCCAATAACTATGGACCTTCCCACCCTGAGAATACCAGACCACAGCTGTCCGCTTTACCTTGGCTGGTGATCCAATTTGGGGAGACCCTACTTTTTTTGTGTAATTATTAATATTTATAAAATAATTATAAAAAAAGAGCCTGGGGGGACCTCCACATTGGATCCCCAACCACGGTAAAGCTGCCAGCTGTGGTTTTCAGGCTACAGCTGTCTGCTTTACCCTAGCTGGCTATCAAAAATGGGGGGACCCAACATCATTTTTTTTTTAACTATTTTTTAAATAGAAAAAATTAATGGGCTTCCCTGGATTTTGATTGCCAACCAAGGTAACGGCAGGCAGATGGGGGTGGCAACCCATAGCTGTCTGCTTTATGTGCGCTGAGAATCAAAAATACCGCGGAGTGCTACTTCATTTTTTTAAAGATTTATTTTTACAGCACTGTGATGTCCAGCAATCAAAATACAGGGAAGCCCATTTAGTTTTTAGTTATTTAAATAAATAATTAAAAAAATATATATGGGCTCCCGCTGCATTTATTGTATTGCTAGCTAAGGGTAATCCAAGCAGCTACTGGCTGCTAACCCCCACTGCTTGGTGTTACCTTCACTGGCAAGGGAAATTCCAGGGAAGCATTTTTTTATTTTTTTTGCCAAAAAACTACAAAAAAAGGGCGTGAGCTTCGCCATATTTTTGTATGCTAGCCAGGTATAGCAGGCAGGTGCTGGAAGAGTTGGATACAGCGCCAGAAGATGGCGCTTCTATGAAAGTGCCATTTTCTGAGGCGGCTGCAGACTGCAATTCGCAGCAGTGCGGCCCAGAAAGCTCAGGCCAACCTGTGCTGCGGATTCCAATCCCCAGCTGCCTAGTTGTACCTGGCTGGACACAAAAATGGGGCGAAGCCTACGTCATTTGTTTTCTAATTATTTCATGAAATTCATGAAATAATAAAAAAAGGGCTTCCCTTTATTTTGGTTCCCAGCCGGGTACAAATAGGCAACTGGGGGTTGGGGGCAGCCGTACCTGCCTGCTGTACCTGGCTAGCATACAAAAATATGGCGAAGCCCACATAATTTTTTCAGGGGGCAAAAAACTTCTGCATACAGTCCTGGATGGAGTATGCTGAGCCTTGTAGTTCTGCAGCTGCTGTCTGTCTGTATGGAGAAGAGCAGACAGCAGCTGCAGAACTACAAGGCTCAGCATACTCTATCCAGGACTGTATGCAGAAGTTTTTTGCCCACCAAAAAAATGACGTGGGCTTCGCCATATTTTTGTATGCTAGCCAGGTACAGCAGGCAGCCACGGGCTGCCTCCAACCCCCAGTTGCCTATTTGTACCCGGCTGGGAACCAAAAATATAGGGAAGCCCGTTTTTTTTAATTATTTCACTTATTTCATGAAATAATTAAAAAACAATTGACGTGGGCTTCGCCCCATTTTTGTGTCCGGCCAGGTACAACTAGGCAGCTGGGGATTGGAATCTGCAGCACAGGTTAGCCCGAGGTTTCTGGGCGCCTCTGCTGCGAATTTCAGTCCGCAGCCGCCCCAGAAAATGGCGCTTTCATAGAAGCGCCATCATCTGGCGCTGTATCCAACTCTTCCAACAGCCCTGAAGCCGGGTGGCTTGTTGGGTAATAATGAGTTAATACTAGCTTTGTTTTACTAGCTAGTATTAAGCCAGAGATTCTTAATGTCAGGCACGTTTGACCCGGCCATTAAGGATCTCCAATAAAGGGTTAAAAAGAGACACCACACAGAAAAAATACTTTAATAGAAATAAATACACAGACACATTAGAGACTCCATCTTTATTGCCCCCTGTCAGCCCTCCACGATCCATGGTCTTCTGTCTTTCTCGTTCAACAAATGCAGCTCTGCTCCGTCACTGCTGCATGGGGGAAGACGCTGCTTCCCGTGCAGCCTTCACTCCGTGAGAGATCAGTGCTGCTGGCTGCCAGCGGTAACGCTGACAGACGCGTTACCATAGCAACGGTGCTCCCGAAGCCGCGGTTAGCGGTGACGTCACCGCTAACTGCGTTGCTATGGCAACGGTGATCTCCGTTAATAACCGGCTGTGTCAGCCGGTCCCTAACGGAACGGGGTGTCGAACGTGTGCTAGAGCATGTAGCCGGTACACGGCGATAAACAAATGTGCACCGTGTGCCGGAGAGAGCAATGACAGGTCCTACATGACGCGTCATAGTCATGTACAAAATGGATACAGCCGCACACTAAATGCCATCAATGTATAAGGGAACTCTGGTACTGCATTACTGCTATATGAAAAAATGAGATTTTTAGTTTATGAATTGGCCAATGCATGTAAGCCCGGAAACCAATCGGCAAGGTAAATCTCAATATTCCGGGTCCCTAACTAAAATGCCACTATATAGGTTAAAAACATCCTTGTCTGGGCAGCTAGACTAAAAATCTAACTTGAAATGCCACTATCTGGACTAACCTCCATGTCTGGGCAGCTAGGACTCCTGGTATAAGGATTGTGAACACAGCCTGGTTTATAGGGCGGAGTGCTCAGTCAGAAAAAACTCACTGCAAATATTTCAAAAGACTGACCTGCACATCCTACAAGTGTGTATAGGTGCCAGCTGAAAAAACCTAGCAAATACAAAATGGATACAGCCGCACACTAAATGCCATCAATGTATAAGGGAACTCTGGTACTGCATTACTGCTATATGAAAAAATGAGATTTTTAGTTTATGAATTGGCCAATGCATGTAAGCCCGGAAACCAATCGGCAAGGTAAATCTCAATATTCCGGGTCCCTAACTAAAATGCCACTATATAGGTTAAAAACATCCTTGTCTGGGCAGCTAGACTAAAAATCTAACTTGAAATGCCACTATCTGGACTAACCTCCATGTCTGGGCAGCTAGGACTCCTGGTATAAGGATTGTGAACACAGCCTGGTTTATAGGGCGGAGTGCTCAGTCAGAAAAAATAGTGGCATTTCAAGTTAGGAGTCCTAGCTGCCCAGACATGGAGGTTAGTCCAGATAGTGGCATTTCAAGTTAGATTTTTAGTCTAGCTGCCCAGACAAGGATGTTTTTAACCTATATAGTGGCATTTTAGTTAGGGACCCGGAATATTGAGATTTACCTTGCCGATTGGTTTCCGGGCTTACATGCATTGGCCAATTCATAAACTAAAAATCTCATTTTTTCATATAGCAGTAATGCAGTACCAGAGTTCCCTTATACATTGATGGCATTTAGTGTGCGGCTGTATCCATTTTGTATTTGCTAGGTTTTTTCAGCTGGCACCTATACACACTTGTAGGATGTGCAGGTCAGTCTTTTGAAATATTTGCGTCATAGTCATGTGACCAGTCTGTAGCCAATGAGATAATAGCCACGTGACTGGTCACATGGCTATTTTGTCATCACGATAGGTCCCGCATCACTGCTGGCAGTGCTGGTCACCGGGAGGATTCAGCGATCATCGGATGGAATAGCGGCAGGAGACAGACTGCAGGAGGGATCGCGAGGACCGGTAAGTGTTATGGCAATGTTTATTAACTGTATGTGTACATTTAAAATGCGTTTTTATGTTTGTGATTGCCTCCCATTATATCCTATTGGTTCGAGTTCGGTTCGTCGAACGTTCACCGAACTGAACTCGAACGAGACCTCCGTTCGACGAACCGAACTCGAGCCGAACTACGGCCGGTTCGCTCATCTCTAGTCATCGGTTGCATCCTCCTCCACCGCCTCTGTTGACCTCCTCGAGTGCATGACTATGAGTTGACAGTAGGTGGGATCTAGAACTTCCTAATTAATTGTTGTGTTTGCACTCCCCTCACCCTCAGGCCGAGCCTCTTCTTGCCCTGACCGAATATTTAAGTTATCATCCCAATCTGGTATCTGTGTCTCATCGTCATCAGTATGTTTCTCATTGTGTATAACAACAGGTGTTACAGTTTGTGAAAAAGGGTCAACATTATGCTCAGAAACTTGGTCCTCACGGCCTGAATCTGAGTCACTAAGGTTCTGGGCATCACTGCAGACCATTTCCTGGTCTGTACTCACTGTAGCTTGGGAGCAGACTTCTGATTCCCAGGCTATAGTGTGACTGAACAGCTCTGCAGACTCAGCCATCTCAGTTCCACCATACTGTGCAGGGCGGATGGAGACTTCAGAGCTGGGAGAATGCAAGTGTGATTGGGCTGACAACTCAGAAGACTGGTGTTTTTTGGATGCGGTAGTTGAGGTGGCGGAGAGGGCACTTGTTGGACCACTTGAGATTCCTTCAAGCATTTTCCTTTTTTGGCCATCATCTACCTTTGTTCCAGTTGTTCGTGTCTGTAAAAAACGGAGCACATCGGATTGTCCACGGTAAGTAGTAGACATCTTACTTTTGCTGGAAGATGGTATATCTTCAGCAGATGTTAATGGAGCTTTGCCACCTTCCCCACGGACAAAGCCTTTTTTTTCTTTTCCAATACGCCTTTTCCCCTTTCCACCAGCATCTGTCATTTTGCCACTTATTTTGATTGCGACAAGATTGTGCACTTAAAATGTGGTGATAAAAATTGAGAGGTGGTGTAGATTTCAGCGGTGGTCTAGCTTTATTAACAGCAGAATAAACAACAATAATTATCCCTGACAATGCAACTACGGCCCTTAAACTGGCAGCATAGTTTGCTAGTATAATGGCTTTGTAACAATGAGCTTGAGTGTGCAATGCAGAGGTGCTGCAAATATCTTTGCACCAGTGGGACACTAATGGAAGTTCAACAACCACTTTTAGGA
Organism: Anomaloglossus baeobatrachus; assembly: GCF_048569485.1. Taxonomy (NCBI): domain Eukaryota; kingdom Metazoa; phylum Chordata; class Amphibia; order Anura; family Aromobatidae; genus Anomaloglossus; species Anomaloglossus baeobatrachus. Next base: position 200,126,660 of record NC_134357.1, on the reverse strand, counting down.
TGCCACTAAGTTTCCTCAGTGTTTGCTAGTATAATGGCTTAGTAACAATGAGTTTGAGTGTGCAATGCAGGCAGACGTGCTGCAAATATCTTTGCACTAGTGGGACAATACAGAAGTCCAACAGCCACGTTTAGGATGCCACTAAGTTTCCTCAGTGTTTGCTAGTATAATGCCTTAGTAAAAATTAGTTTGAGTGTGCAATGCAGGCAGACGTGCTGCAAATATCTTTGCACTAGTGGGACAATACAGAAGTCCAACAGCCACGTTTAGGATGCCACTAAGTTTCCTCAGTGTTTGCTAGTATAATGGCTTAGTAACAATGAGTTTGAGTATGCAATGCAGGCAAATGTGCTGCAAATATCTTTGCACTAGTGGGACAATACAGAAGTCCAACAGCCACGTTTAGGATGCCACTAAGTTTCCTCAGTGTTTGCTAGTATAATGGCTTAGTAACAATGAGTTTGAGTGTGCAATGCAGGCAGACGTGCTGCAAATATCTTTGCACTAGTGGGACAATACAGAAGTCCAACAGCCACGTTTAGGATGCCACTAAGTTTCCTCAGTGTTTGCTAGTATAATGCCTTAGTAAAAATGAGTTTGAGTGTGCAATGCAAGCAGACGTGCTGCAAATATCTTTGCACTAGTGGGACAATAATGGAAGTCCAACAGCCACGTTAAGGATGCCACTAAGTTTCCTCAGTGTTTGCTAGTATAATGGCTTAGTAACAATGAGTTTGAGTGTGCAATGCAGGCAGACGTGCTGCAAATATCTTTGCACTAGTGGGACAATACAGAAGTCCAACAGCCACTCTTAGGATGCCACTAAGTTTCCTCAGTGTTTGCTAGTATAATGGCTTAGTAACAAAGAGTTTGAGTGTGCAATGCAGGCAAACGAGCTGCAAATATCTTTGCACTAGTGGAATAATACAGAAGTCCAACGGCCACTTTTAGAATGCCACTAAGTTTCCTCAGTGTTTGCTAGTATAATGACTTAGTAACAATGAGTTTGAGTGTGCAATGCAGGCAGACGTGCTGCAAATATCTTTGCACTAGTGGGACAATACAGAAGTCCAACAGCCACGTTTAGGATGCCACTAAGTTTCCCCAGTGTTTTCTAGTATAATGGCTTAGTAACAAAAGAGTTTGAGTGTGTAATGCAGGCAGACGTGCTGCAAATATCTTTGCACTAATGGGACAATACAGAAGTCTAACAGCCACGTTTAGGATGCCACTAAGTTTCCTCAGTGTTTGCTAGTATAATGGCTTAGTAACAAACGAGTTTGAGTGGGCAATGCAGGCAGACATGCTGCAAATATCTTTGCACTAGTGGGACAATACAGAAGTCCAACAGCCACTTTTAGAATGCCACTAAGTTTCCTCAGTGTTTGCTAGTATAATGGCTTAGTAACAATGAGTTTGAGTGTGCAATGCAGGCAGACATGCTGCAAATATCTTTGCACTAGTGGGACAATACAAAAGTCCAACAGCCACGTTTAGGATGCCACTAAGTTTCCTCAGTGTATGCTAGTATAATGGCTTAGTAACAATGAGTTTGAGTGTGCAATGCAGGAAGACGTGCTGCAAATATCTTTGCACTAGTGGGACAATAATGGATATCCAACAGCCACGTTAAGGATGCCACTAAGTTTCCTCAGTGTTTGCTAGTATAATGGCTTAGTAACAATGAGTTTGAGTGTGCAATGCAGGCAGACGTGGTGCAAATATCTTTGCACTAGTGGGACAATAATGGAAGTCCAACAGCCACGTTAAGGATGCCACTAAGTTTCCTCAGTGTTTGCTAGTATAATGGCTTAGTAACAATGAGTTTGAGTGTGCAATGCAGGCAGACGTGCTGCAAATATCTTTGCACTTGTGGGACAATACAGAAGTCCAACAGCCACTTTTAGGATGCCACTAAGTTTCCTCAGTGTTTGCTAGTATAATGGCTTAGTAACAAAGAGTTTGAGTGTGCAATGCAGGCAGACGAGCTGCAAATATCTTTGCACTAGTGGAATAATACAGAAGTCCAACGGCCACTTTTAGAATGCCACTAAGTTTCCTCAGTGTTTGCTAGTATAATGACTTAGTAACAATGAGTTTGAGTGTGCAATGCAGGCAGACGTGCTGCAAATATCTTTGCACTAGTGGGACAATACAGAAGTCCAACAGCCACGTTTAGGATGCCACTAAGTTTCCCCAGTGTTTTCTAGTATAATGGCTTAGTAACAAAAGAGTTTGAGTGTGCAATGCAGGCAGACGTGCTGCAAATATCTTTGCACTAATGGGACAATACAGAAATCTAACAGCCACGTTTAGGATGCCACTAAGTTTCCTCAGTGTTTGCTAGTATAATGGCTTAGTAACAAACGAGTTTGAGTGGGCAATGCAGGCAGACATGCTGCAAATATCTTTGCACTAGTGGGACAATACAGAAGTCCAACAGCCACTTTTAGAATGCCACTAAGTTTCCTCAGTGTTTGCTAGTATAATGGCTTAGTAACAATGAGTTTGAGTGGGCAATGCAGGCAGACATGCTGCAAATATCTTTGCACTAGTGGGACAATACAAAAGTCCAACAGCCACGTTTAGGATGCCACTAAGTTTCCTCAGTGTTTGCTAGTATAATGGCTTAGTAACAATGAGTTTGAGTGTGCAATGCAGGAAGACGTGCTGCAAATATCTTTGCACTAGTGGGACAATAATGGAAGTCCAACAGCCACGTTAAGGATGCCACTAAGTTTCCTCAGTGTTTGCTAGTATAATGGCTTAGTAACAATGAGTTTGAGTGTGCAATGCAGGCAGACGTGCTGCAAATATCTTTGCACTAGTGGGACAATAATGGAAGTCCAACAGCCACGTTAAGGATGCCACTAAGTTTCCTCAGTGTTTGCTAGTATAATGGCTTAGTAACAATGAGTTTGAGTGTGCAATGTAGGCAGACGTGCTGCAAATATCTTTGCACTAGTGGGACAATACAGAAGTCCAACAGCCACTTTTAGGATGCCACTAAGTTTCCTCAGTGTTTGCTAGTATAATGACTTAGTAACAAAGAATTTGAGTGTGCAATGCAGGCAGACGAGCTGCAAATATCTTTGCACTAGTGGAATAATACAGAAGTCCAACAGCCACTTTTAGAATGCCACTAAGTTTCCTCAGTGTTTGCTAGTATAATGACTTAGTAACAATGAGTTTGAGTGTGCAATGCAGGCAGACGTGCTGCAAATATCTTTGCACTAGTGGGACAATACAGAAGTCCAACAGCCACGTTTAGGATGCCACTAAGTTTCCCCAGTGTTTTCTAGTATAATGGCTTAGTAACAAAAGAGTTTGAGTGTGCAATGCAGGCAGACGTGCTGCAAATATCTTTGCACTAATGGGACAATACAGAAGTCTAACAGCCACGTTTAGGATGCCACTAAGTTTCCTCAGTGTTTGCTAGTATAATGGCTTAGTAACAAACGAGTTTGAGTGGGCAATGCAGGCAGACATGCTGCAAATATCTTTGCACTAGTGGGACAATACAGAAGTCCAACAGCCACTTTTAGAATGCCACTAAGTTTCCTCAGTGTTTGCTAGTATAATGGCTTAGTAACAATGAGTTTGAGTGTGCAATGCAGGCAGACATGCTGCAAATATCTTTGCACTAGTGGGACAATACAAAAGTCCAACAGCCACGTTTAGGATGCCACTAAGTTTCCTCAGTGTTTGCTAGTATAATGGCTTAGTAACAATGAGTTTGAGTGTGCAATGCAGGCAGACGTGCTGCAAATATCTTTGCACTAGTGGGATAATACAGAAGTCCAACAGCCACGTTTAGGATGCCACTAAATTTCCTCAATGTTTGCTAGTATAATGGCTTAGTAACAATGAGTTTGAGTGTGCAATGCAGGCAGACGTGCTGCAAATATCTTTGCACTAGTGGGACAATACAGAAGTCCAACAGCCACATTTAGGATGCCACTAAGTTTCCTCAATGTTTGCTAGTATAACGGCTTAGTAACAATGAGTTTGAGTGTGCAATGCAGGCAGACGTGCTGCAAATATCTTTGCACTAGTGGGACAATAATGGAAGTCCAACAGCCACTTTTAGGATGCCACTAAGTTTCCTCAGTGTTTGCTAGTATAATGGCTTAGTAACAAAGCGTTTGAGTGTGCAATGCAGGCAGACGAGCCGCAAATATCTTTGCACTAGTGGAATAATACAGAAGTCCAACAGCCACGTTTAGGATGCCACTAATTTTCCTCAGTGTTTGCTAGTATAATGACTTAGTAACAATGAGTTTGAGTGTGCTATGCAGGCAGACGTGCTGCAAATATCTTTGCACAAGTGGGACAATACAGAAGTCCAACAGCCACGTTTAGGATGCCACTAAGTTTCCCCAGTGTTTTCTAGTGTAATGGCTTAGTAACAAAAGAGTTTGAGTGTGCAATGCAGGCAGACGTGCTGCAAATATCTTTGCACTAATGGGACAATACAGAAGTCCAACAGCCACTTTTAGAATGCCACTAAGTTTCCTCAGTGTTTGCTAGTATAATGACTTAGTAACAATGAGTTTGAGTGTGCAATGCAGGCAGACGTGCTGCAAATATCTTTGCACTAGTGGGACAATACAGAAGTCCAACAGCCACGTTTAGGATGCCACTAAGTTTCCCCAGTGTTTTCTAGTATAATGGCTTAGTAACAAAAGAGTTTGAGTGTGTAATGCAGGCAGACGTGCTGCAAATATCTTTGCACTAATGGGACAATACAGAAGTCTAACAGCCACGTTTAGGATGCCACTAAGTTTCCTCAGTGTTTGCTAGTATAATGGCTTAGTAACAAATGAGTTTGAGTGGGCAATGCAGGCAGACATGCTGCAAATATCTTTGCACTAGTGGGACAATACAGAAGTCCAACAGCCACTTTTAGAATGCCACTAAGTTTCCTTAGTGTTTGCTAGTATAATGGCTTAGTAACAATGAGTTTGAGTGTGCAATGCAGGCAGACATGCTGCAAATATCTTTGCACTAGTGGGACAATACAAAAGTCCAACAGCCACGTTTAGGATGCCACTAAGTTTCCTCAGTGTTTGCTAGTATAATGGCTTAGTAACAATGAGTTTGAGTGTGCAATGCAGGAAGACGTGCTGCAAATATCTTTGCACTAGTGGGACAATAATGGATATCCAACAGCCACGTTAAGGATGCCACTAAGTTTCCTCAGTGTTTGCTAGTATAATGGCTTAGTAACAATGAGTTTGAGTGTGCAATGCAGGCAGACGTGCTGCAAATATCTTTGCACTAGTTGGACAATAATGGAAGTCCAACAGCCACGTTAAGGATGCCACTAAGTTTCCTCAGTGTTTGCTAGTATAATGGCTTAGTAACAATGAGTTTGAGTGTGCAATGCAGGCAGACGTGCTGCAAATATCTTTGCACTTGTGGGACAATACAGAAGTCCAACAGCCACTTTTAGGATGCCACTAAGTTTCCTCAGTGTTTGCTAGTATAATGACTTAGTAACAATGAGTTTGAGTGTGCAATGCAGGCAGAGGTGCTGCAAATATCTTTGCACTAGTGGGACAATACAGAAGTCCAACAGCCACGTTTAGGATGCCACTAAGTTTCCCCAGTGTTTTCTAGTATAATGGCTTAGTAACAAAAGAGTTTGAGTGTGCAATGCAGGCAGACGTGCTGCAAATATCTTTGCACTAATGGGACAATACAGAAGTCTAACAGCCACGTTTAGGATGCCACTAAGTTTCCTCAGTGTTTGCTAGTATAATGGCTTAGTAACAAACGAGTTTGAGTGGGCAATGCAGGCAGACATGCTGCAAATATCTTTGCACTAGTGGGACAATACAGAAGTCCAACAGCCACTTTTAGAATGCCACTAAGTTTCCTCAGTGTTTGCTAGTATAATGGCTTAGTAACAATGAGTTTGAGTGGGCAATGCAGGCAGACATGCTGCAAATATCTTTGCACTAGTGGGACAATACAAAAGTCCAACAGCCACGTTTAGGATGCCACTAAGTTTCCTCAGTGTTTGCTAGTATAATGGCTTAGTAACAATGAGTTTGAGTGTGCAATGCAGGCAGACGTGCTGCAAATATCTTTGCACTAGTGGGACAATAATGGAAGTCCAACAGCCACGTTAAGGATGCCACTAAGTTTCCTCAGTGTTTGCTAGTATAATGGCTTAGTAACAAAGAGTTTGAGTGTGCAATGCAGGCAGACGAGCTGCAAATATCTTTGCACTAGTGGAATAATACAGAAGTCCAACAGCCACTTTTAGAATGCCACTAAGTTTCCTCAGTGTTTGCTAGTATAATGACTTAGTAACAATGAGTTTGAGTGTGCAATGCAGGCAGACGTGCTGCAAATATCTTTGCACTAGTGGGACAATACAGAAGTCCAACAGCCACGTTTAGGATGCCACTAAGTTTCCCCAGTGTTTTCTAGTATAATGGCTTAGTAACAAAAGAGTTTGAGTGTGCAATGCAGGCAGACGTGCTGCAAATATCTTTGCACTAATGGGACAATACAGAAGTCTAACAGCCACGTTTAGGATGCCACTAAGTTTCCTCAGTGTTTGCTAGTATAATGGCTTAGTAACAAACGAGTTTGAGTGGGCAATGCAGGCAGACATGCTGCAAATATCTTTGCACTAGTGGGACAATACAGAAGTCCAACAGCCACTTTTAGAATGCCACTAAGTTTCCTCAGTGTTTGCTAGTATAATGGCTTAGTAACAATGAGTTTGAGTGTGCAATGTAGGCAGACATGCTGCAAATATCTTTGCACTAGTGGGACAATACAAAAGTCCAACAGCCACGTTTAGGATGCCACTAAGTTTCCTCAGTGTTTGCTAGTATAATGGCTTAGTAACAACGAGTTTGAGTGTGCAATGCAGGCAGACGTGCTGCAAATATCTTTGCACTAGTGGGATAATACAGAAGTCCAACAGCCACGTTTAGGATGCCACTAAATTTCCTCAATGTTTGCTAGTATAATGGCTTAGTAACAATGAGTTTGAGTGTGCAATGCAGGCAGACGTGCTGCAAATATCTTTGCACTAGTGGGACAATACAGAAGTCCAACAGCCACATTTAGGATGCCACTAAGTTTCCTCAATGTTTGCTAGTATAATGGCTTAGTAACAATGAGTTTGAGTGTGCAATGCAGGCAGACGTGCTGCAAATATCTTTGCACTAGTGGGACAATAATGGAAGTCCAACAGCCACGTTTAGGATGCCACTAAGTTTCCTCAGTGTTTGCTAGTATAATGGCTTAGTAACAATGAGTTTGAGTGTGCAATGCAGGCAGACGTGCTGCAAATATCTTTGCACTAGTGGGACAATACAGAAGTCCAACAGCCACTTTTAGGATGCCACTAAGTTTCCTCAGTGTTTGCTAGTATAATGGCTTAGTAACAAAGAGTTTGAGTGTGCAATGCAGGCAGACGAGCCGCAAATATCTTTGCACTAGTGGAATAATACAGAAGTCCAACAGCCACGTTTAGGATGCCACTAATTTTCCTCAGTGTTTGCTAGTATAATGACTTAGTAACAATGAGTTTGAGTGTGCTATGCAGGCAGACGTGCTGCAAATATCTTTGCACAAGTGGGACAATACAGAAGTCCAACAGCCACGTTTAGGATGCCACTAAGTTTCCCCAGTGTTTTCTAGTATAATGACTTAGTAACAATGAGTTTGAGTGTGCAATGCAGGCAGACGTGCTGCAAATATCTTTGCACTAATGGGACAATACAGAAGTCCAACAGCCACTTTTAGAATGCCACTAAGTTTCCTTAGTGTTTGCTAGTATAATGGCTTAGTAACAAATGAGTTTGAGTGTGCAATGCAGGCAGACGTGCTGCAAATATCTTTGCACTAGTGGGAAAATACAGAAGTCCAACAGCCACGATTAGGATGCCACCAAGTTTCCTCAGTGTTTGCTAGTATAATGGCTTAGTAACAAAAGAGTTTGAGTGTGCAATGCAGGCAGACGTGCTGCAAATATCTTTGCACTAGTGGGACTATACAAAGGTCCAACAGCCACGTTTAGGATGCCACTAAGTTTCCTCAGTGTTTGCTAGTATAATGGCTTAGTAACAATGAGTTTGAGTGTACAATGCAGGCAGACGTGCTGCAAATATCTTTGCACTAGTGGGACAATACAGAAGTCCAACAGCCACTTTTAGGATACTACTAAGTTTCCTCAGTGTTTGCTAGTATAATGGCTTAGTAACAATGAGTTTGAGTGTGCTATGCAGGCAGACGTGCTGCAAATATCTTTGCACTAGTGGGACAATACAGAAGTCCAACAGACACGTTTAGGATGCCACTAAGTTTCCTCAGTGTTTGCTAGTATAATGGCTTAGTAACAATGAGTTTGAGTGTGCAATGCAGGCAGACGTGCTGCAAATATCTTTGTACTAGTGGGACAATACAGAAGTCCAACAGACACTTTTAGGATGCCATTAAGATTCCTCAGTGTTTGCTAGTATAATGGCTTAGTAACAAATGAGTTTGAGTGTGCAATGCAGGCAGACGTGCTGCAAATATCTTTGCACTAGTGGGACAATACAGAAGTTCAACATTCACTTTTAGGATGCCACAAAGTTTCCTCAGTGTTTGCTAGTATAATGGCTTAGTAACAAATGAGTTTGAGTGTGCAATGCAGGCAGACCTGCTGCAAATATCTTTGCACTAGTGGGACAATACAGAAGTCCAACAGCCACTTTTTTGATGCCACTAAGTTTCCTCAGTGTTTGCTAGTATAATGGCTTAGTAACAATGAGTTTGAGTGTGCAATGCAGGCAGACGTGCTGCAAATATCTTTGCACTAGTGGGACAATACAGAAGTCCAACAGCTACGATTAGGATGCCACCAAGTTTCCTCAGTGTTCGCTAGTATAATGGCTTAGTAACAAATGAGTTTGAGTGTGCAATGCAGGCAGACGTGCTGCAAATATCTTTGCACTAGTGGGACAATACAAAAGTCCAACAGCCACGTTTAGGATGCCACTAAGTTTCCTCAGTGTTTGCTAGTATAATGGCTTAGTAACAATGAGTTTGAGTGTACAATGCAGGCAGACGTGCTGCAAATATCTTTGCACTAGTGGGACAATACAGAAGTCTAACAGCCACTTTTAGGATACCATTAAGTTTCCTCAGTGTTTGCTAGTATAATGGCTTAGTAACAATGAGTTTGAGTGTGCAATGCAGGCAGACGTGCTGCAAATATCTTTGCACTAGTGGGACAATACAGAAGTCCAACAGCCATTTTTAAGATACCACTAAGTTTCCTTAGTGTTTGCTAGTCTAATGGCTTAGTAACAATGAGTTTGAGTGTGCAATGCAGGCAGACGTGCTGCAAATATCTTTGCACTATTGGGACAATACAGAAGTCCAACAGCCACGTTTAGGATGCCACTAAGTTTCCTCAGTGTTTGCTAGTTTAATGGCTTAGTAACAATGAGTTTGAGTGTGCAATGCAGGCAGACGTGCTGCAAATATCTTTGCACTAGTGGGACAATACAGAAGTCCAACAGCCACGTTTAGGATGCCACTAAGTTTCCTCAGTGTTTGCTAGTATAATGGCTTAGTAACAATGAGTTTGATTGAGTGTGCAATGCAGGCAGACGTGCTGCAAATATCTTTGCACTAGTGGGACAATACAGAAGTCTAACAGCCACTTTTAGGATACCATTAAGTTTCCTCAGTGTTTGCTAGTATAATGGCTTAGTAACAATGAGTTTGAGTGTGCAATGCAGGCAGACGTGCTGCAAATATCTTTGCACTAGTGGGACAATACAGAAGTCCAACAGCCATTTTTAAGATACCACTAAGTTTCCTTAGTGTTTGCTAGTCTAATGGCTTAGTAACAATGAGTTTGAGTGTGCAATGCAGGCAGACGTGCTGCAAATATCTTTGCACTATTGGGACAATACAGAAGTCCAACAGCCACGTTTAGGATGCCACTAAGTTTCCTCAGTGTTTGCTAGTTTAATGGCTTAGTAACAATGAGTTTGAGTGTGCAATGCAGGCAGACGTGCTGCAAATATCTTTGCACTAGTGGGACAATACAGAAGTCCAACAGCCACGTTTAGGATGCCACTAAGTTTCCTCAGTGTTTGCTAGTATAATGGCTTAGTAACAATGAGTTTGATTGAGTGTGCAATGCAGGCAGACGTGCTGCAAATATCTTTGCACTAGTGGGACAATACAGAAGTCTAACAGCCACTTTTAGGATACCATTAAGTTTCCTCAGTGTTTGCTAGTATAATGGCTTAGTAACAATGAGTTTGAGTGTGCAATGCAGGCAGACGTGCTGCAAATATCTTTGCACTAGTGGGACAATACAGAAGTCCAACAGCCATTTTTAAGATACCACTAAGTTTCCTTAGTGTTTGCTAGTCTAATGGCTTAGTAACAATGAGTTTGAGTGTGCAATGCAGGCAGACGTGCTGCAAATATCTTTGCACTATTGGGACAATACAGAAGTCCAACAGCCACGTTTAGGATGCCACTAAGTTTCCTCAGTGTTTGCTAGTTTAATGGCTTAGTAACAATGAGTTTGAGTGTGCAATGCAGGCAGACGTGCTGCAAATATCTTTGCACTAGTGGGACAATACAGAAGTCCAACAGCCACGTTTAGGATGCCACTAAGTTTCCTCAGTGTTTGCTAGTATAATGGCTTAGTAACAATGAGTTTGATTGAGTGTGCAATGCAGGCAGACGTGCTGCAAATATCTTTGCACTAGTGGGACAATACAGAAGTCCAACAGCCACGTTTAGGATGCCACTAAGTTTCCTCAGTGTTTGCTAGTATAATGGCTTAGTAACAAATGAGTTTGAGTGTGCAATGCAGGCAGACGTGCTGCAAATATCTTTGCACTAGTGGGACAATACAGAAGTTCAACAGCCACTTTTAGGATGCCACTAAGTTTCCTCAGTGTTCGCTAGTATAATGGCTTAGTAACAATGAGTTTGATTGTGCAATGCAGGCAGACGTGCTGCAAATATCTTTGCACTAGTGGGACAATACAAAAGTCCAACAGCCACGTTTAGGATGCCACTAAGTTTCCTCAGTTTTGGCTAGTATAATGGCTTAGTAACAGTGAGTTTGAGTGTACAATGCAGGCAGACGTGCTGCAAATATCTTTGCACTAGTGGGACAATACAGAAGTCCAACAGCAACTTTTAGGATACCACTAAGTTTCCTCAGTGTTTGCTAGTATAATGGCTTAGTAACAATGAGTTTGAGTGTGCAATGCAGGCAAACTTCGGTAAAGCATTTGACACTGTCCCACATAAAAGACTGCTAAGTAAAATGAGAAAGCTTGGGCTCGGGGAAAATGTGTGTAGATGGGTAGGTAGCTGGCTTAGTGGTAGAAAACAAAGAGTGGTTATTAATGGTGCATACTCAGATTGGGCCAGGGTTACTAGTGGGGTGCCACAGGGGTCTGTATTGGGCCCCCTACTATTTAATATATTTATTAATGATCTGGTGGATGGTTTACAGAGTAAAATATCAGTATTTGCAGATGATACAAAACTATGTAAGGTAGTTAACACAAAGGAGGACAGTTTGCAACTACAGATGGACTTGAGTAAATTGGAGAATTGGGCTGAAAAATGGCAAATGAGGTTTAACACAGATAAGTGTAAGGTTATGCACATGGGAAGGAGAAACAGATGCTACGATTACTTACTAAATGGGAAACTGCTGGGGAAATCAGACATGGAAAAAGACTTAGGCATCTTAGTGAATAAGAATCTAAATTGGAGTGCCCAGTGTCAGGCAGCAGCCACCAAAGCAAATAGGGTGATGGGATGCATTAGAAGAGGTCTGGGGGCACGAGATGAAAACATCATTCTCCCTCTGTACAAATCACTAGTCAGACCACACTTGGAGTATTGTGTGCAATTTTGGGCGCCGGTGCTGAAGAAAGACATTACTGAACTTGAAAGGGTTCAGAGGCGGGCTACTAAAATAATAAATGGAATGGGTGCATTACAATACACGGAAAGGTTATCAAAATTAGGTCTATTTACTCTAGAAAAGAGAAGACTTAGGGGAGACCTAATAAATATGTACAAATATATCAGAGGGCCATATAGAGATCTCTCCCATGATCTGTTTGTACCAAGGACTATGACAAGAACAAGGGGGCATTCTTTTCGATTGGAGGAAAGAAAATTCCTACATCAGCATAGAAGAGGGTTCTTCACGGTAAGAGCAGTGAGGCTCTGGAACTCTCTTCCTGAGGAAGTGGTGATGGCCAACTCACTGAATGAATTTAAGAGAGGAATGGATGCATTTCTTGTTAGCAAAAGTATAGAAGGTTATAAATAGCATAATCTTACAGGTAGATAGAAGAGCGACCAAGATTATTAGAGGAATGGGTGGGCTGCAATACCAAGACAGGTTATTAAACTTGGGGTTAGTTAGTTAGGAAAAACAAAGGCTTAGGGGGATCTAATCACAATGTATAAATATATGAGGGGACAGTACAGAGACCTTTCCAAAGATCTCTTTACACCTAGGCCTGCGACTGGAACACGGGGGCATCCGCTACGTCTTGAGGAAAGAATGTTTAATCATAATCACAGATGAGGATTCTTTACTGTACGAGCAGTGAGACTATGGAGCTCTCTGCCGTATGATGTTGTATTGAGGGATTCACAAGTAAAATTTAAGCAGAGCCTGATCACATTAATTGAAAAATATAATATTACCAGTTATGTATATTGGATTTTATGACAGGGTGTTGATCCAGGGAACTAGTCTGATTGCCGTATGTGGAGTCAGGAAGGAATTTTTTTCCCCATTGGAGCTTATTTGACACATTGGGGTTTTTTTGCCTTCCTCTGGATCAACATGTTAGGCTACGGGTTGAACTAGATGGACTTAGAGTCTCCCTTCAACCTTAAAAACTATGAAACTATGAAATATCTTTGCACTAGTGGGACAATACAGAAGTCCAACAGCCACTTTTAAGAAGCCACTAAGTTTCCTCAGTGTTTGCTAGTATAACTGCTTAGTAACAAATGAGTTTGAGTGTGCAATGCAGGCAGACGTGCTGCAAATATCATTGCACTAGTGGGAAAATACAGAAGTCCAACAGCCACGATTAGGATGCCACCAAGTTTCCTCAGTGTTTGCTAGTATAATGGCTTAGTAACAAATGAGTTTGAGTGTGCAATGCAGACAGACGTGCTGCAAATATCTTTGCACTAGTGGGACAATACAAAAGTCCAACAGCCACGTTTAGGATGCCACTAAGTTTCCTCAGTGTTTGCTAGTATAATGGCTTAGTAACAAATGAGTTTGAGTGTACAATGCAGGCAGACGTGCTGCAAATATCTTTGCACTAGTGGGACCATACAGAAGTCCAACAGCCACTTTTAGGATACCACTAAGTTTCCTCAGTGTTTGCTAGTATAACGGCTTAGTAACAATGAGTTTGAGTGTGCAATGCAGGCAGACGTGCTGCAAATATCTTTGCACTAGTGGGACAATACAGAAGTCCAACAGCCACTTTTAAGATGCCACTAAGTTTCCTCAGTGTTTGCTAGTATAACTGCTTAGTAACAATGAGTTTGAGTGTGCAACGCAGACAGACGTGCTGCAAATATCTTTGCACTAGTGGGACAATACAGAAGTCCAACAGACACGTTAGGATGCCACTAAGTTTCCTCAGTGTTTGCTAGTATAATGGCTTAGTAACAATGAGTTTGAGTGTGCAATGCAGGCAGACGAGCTGCAAATATCTTTGCACTAGTGGGACAATACAGAAGTCCAACAGCCACGTTTAGGATGCCACTAAGTTTCCTCAGTGTTTGCTAGTAAAATGGCTTAGTAACAAATGAGTTTGAGTGTGCAATGCAGGCAGACGTGCTGCAAATATCTTTGCACTAGTGGCACAATACAGAAGTCCAACAGCCACTTTTAGGATGCCACTAAGTTTCCCCAGTGTTTGCTAGTATAATGGCTTAGTAACAATGAGTTTGAGTGTGCAATGCAGGCCGATGTGCTGCAAATATCTTTGCACTAGTGGGACAATACAGAAGTCCAACAGCCACGTTTAAGATGCCACTAAGTTTCCTCAGTGTTTACTAGTATAATGGCTTAGTAACAATGAGTTTGAGTGTGCAATGCAGGCAGACGTGATACAAATATCTTTGCACTAGTGGGACAATACAGAAGTCCAACAGCCACATTTAGGATGCCACTAAGTTTCCTCAGTGTTTGCTAGTATAATGGCTTAGTAACAATGAGTTTGAGTGTGCAATGCAGACAGACGTGCTGCAAATATCTTTGCACTAGTGGGACAATACAAAAGTCCAACAGCCACGTTTAGGATGCCACTAAGTTTCCTCAGTGTTTGCTAGTATAATGGCTTAGTAACAATGAGTTTGAGTGTACAATGCAGGCAGACGTGCTGCAAATATCTTTGCACTAGTGGGACAATACAGAAGTCCAACAGCCACTTTTAGGATACCACCAAGTTTCCTCAGTGTTTGCTAGTATAATGGCTTAGTAACAATGAGTTTGAGTGTGCAATGCAGGCAGACGTGCTGCAAATATCTTTGCACTAGTGGGACAATACAGAAGTCCAACAGCCACTTTTAAGATGCCACTAAGTTTCCTCAGTGTTTGCTAGTATAATGGCTTAGTAACAAATGAGTTTGAGTGTGCAATGCAGGCAGACGTGCTGCAAATATCTTTGCACTAATGGGACAATACAGAAGTCCAACAGACATGTTTAGGATGCCATTAAGATTCCTCAGTGTTTGCTAGTATAATGGCTTAGTAACAATGAGCTTGAGTGTGCAATGCAGGCAGACGTGCTGCAAATATCTTTGTACTAGTGGGACAATACAGAAGTCCAACAGACACGTTTAGGATGCCATTAAGATTCCTCAGTGTTTGCTAGTATAATGGCTTAGTAACAAATGAGTTTGAGTGTGCTATGCAGGCAGACGTGCTGCAAATATCTTTGCACTAGTGGGACAATACAGAAGTCCAACAGCCACGTTTAGGATGCCACTAAGTTTCCTCAGTGTTTGCTAGTATAATGGCTTAGTAAAAAAAGAGTTTGCCTGTGCAATGCAGGCAGACGTGCTGCAAATATCTTTGCACTAGTGGGACAATACAGAAGTCCAACAGCCACTTTTAGGATGCCACTAAGTTTCCTCAGTGTTTGCTAGTATAATGGCTTAGTAACAATGAGTTTGAGTGTGCAATGCAGGCAGACGTGCTGCAAATATCTTTGCCCTAGTGGGACAATACAGAAGTCCAACAGCCACGTTTAGGATGCCACTAAGCTTCCTCAGTGTTTGCTAGTTTAATTGCTTAGTAACAATGAGTTTGAGTGTGCAATGCAGGCAGACGTGCTGCAAATATCTTTGCACTAGTGGGACAATACAGAAGTCCAACAGCCACGTTTAGGATGCCACTAAGTTTCCTCAGTGTTTGCTAGTATAATGGCTTAGTAACAATGAGTTTGAGTGTGCAATGCAGGCAGACGTGCTGCAAATATCTTTGCACTAGTGGGACAATACAGAAGTCCAGCAGCCACGTTTAGGATGCCACTAAGTTTCCTCAGTGTTTGCTAGTATAATGGCTTAGTAACAATGAGTTTGAGTGTGCTATGCAGGCAGACGTGCTGCAAATATCTTTGCACTAGTGGGACAATACAGAAGTCCAACAGCCACTTTTAGGATGCCACTAAGTTTCCTCAGTGTTTGCTAGTATAATGGCTTAGTAACAATGAGTTTGAGAGTGCAATGCAGGCAGACGTGCTGCAAATATCTTTGCACTAGTGGGACAATACAGAAGTCCAACAGCCACGTTTAGGATGCCACCAAGTTTCCTCAGTGTTTGCTAGTTTAATGGCTTAGTAACAATGAGTGTGAGTGTGCAATGCAGGCAGACGTGCTGCAAATATCTTTGCACTAGTGGGACAATACAGAAGTCCAACAGACACATTTAGGATGCCACTGAGTTTCCCCAGTGTTTGCTAGTATAATGGCTTAGTAACAATGAGTTTGAGTGTGCAATGCAGGCAGGCGTGCTGCAAATATCTTTGCACTAGTGGGACAATACAGAAGTCCAACAGCCACTTTTAGGATGCCACTAAGTTTCCTCAGTATTTGCTAGTATAATGGCTTAATAACAATGAGTTTGAGTGTGCAATGCAGGCAGACGTGCTGCAAATATCTTTGCATGAGTGGGACAATAGAGAAGTCCAACAGCCACGTTTAGGATGCCACCAAGTTTCCTCAGTGTTTGCTAGTTTAATGGCTTAGTAACAATGAGTTTGAGTGTGCAATGCAGGCGGAGTTGCTGCAAATATCTTTGCACTAGTGGGACAATACAGAAGTCCAACAGCCACGTTTAGGATGCCATTAAGTTTCCTCAGTGTTTGCTAGTATAATGGCTTAGTAACAATGAGTTTGAGTGTGCAATGCAGGCATACGTGCTGCAAATATCTTTGCACTAGTGGGACAATGCAGAAGTCCAACAGCCACTTTTAGTATGCCACTAAGTTTCCTCAGTGTTTGCTAGTATAATGGCTTAGTAAAAAATGAGTTTGAGTGTGCAATGCAGGCAGACGTGCTGCAAATATATTTGCACTAGTGGGACAATACAGAAGTCCAACAGCCACGTTTAGGATGCCACTAAGTTTCCTCAGTGTTTGCTAGTATTATAGGTTAGTAACAAATGAGTTTGAGTGTGCAATGCAGGCAGACGTGCTGCAAATATCTTTGCACTAGTGGGACAATACAGAAGTCCAACAGCCACTTTTAGGATGCCACTAAGTTTCCTCAGTGTTTGCTAGTATAATGGCTTAGTAACAAATGAGTTTGAGTGTGCAATGCAGGCAGACGTGCTGCAAATATATTTGCACTAGTGGGACAATACAGAAGTCCAACAGCCACGTTTAGGATGCCACTAAGTTTCCTCAGTGTTTGCTAGTAAAATGGCTTAGTAACAAATGAGTTTGAGTGTGCAATGCAGGCAGACGTGCTGCAAATATCTTTGCACTAGTGGCACAATACAGAAGTCCAACAGCCACTTTTAGGATGCCACTAAGTTTCCTCAGTGTTTGCTAGTACAATGGCTTAGTAACAATGAGTTTGAGTGTGCAATGCAGGCAGATGTGCTGCAAATATCTTTGCACTAGTGGGACAATACAGAAGTCCAACAGCCACGTTTAGGATGCCACTAAGTTTCCTCAGTGTTTACTAGTATAATGGCTTAGTAACAATGAGTTTGAGTGTGCAATGCAGGCAGACGTGCTGCAAATATCTTTGCACTAGTGGGACAATACAGAAGTCCAACAGCCACATTTAGGATGCCACTAAGTTTCCTCAGTGTTTGCTAGTATAATGGCTTAGTAACAATGAGTTTGAGTGTGCAATGCAGACAGACGTGCTGCAAATATCTTTGCACTAGTGGGACAATACAAAAGTCCAACAGCCACGTTTAGGATGCCACTAAGTTTCCTCAGTGTTTGCTAGTATAATGGCTTAGTAACAATGAGTTTGAGTGTACAATGCAGGCAGACGTGCTGCAAATATCTTTGCACTAGTGGGACAATACAGAAGTCCAACAGCCACTTTTAGGATACCACCAAGTTTCCTCAGTGTTTGCTAGTATAATGGCTTAGTAACAATGAGTTTGAGTGTGCAATGCAGGCAGACGTGCTGCAAATATCTTTGCACTAGTGGGACAATACAGAAGTCCAACAGCCACTTTTAGGATGCCACTAAGTTTCCTCAGTGTTTGCTAGTATAATGGCTTAGTAACAATGAGTTTGTGTGTGCAATGCAGGCAGACGTGCTGCAAATATCTTTGCACTGATGGGAAAATACAGAAGTCCAACAGCCACGTTTAGGATGCCACTACGTTTCCTCAGTGTTTGCTAATATAATGGCTTAGTAACAAATGAGTTTGAGTGTGCAATGCAGGCAGATGTGCTGCAAATATCTTTGCACTAGTGGGACATTACAGAAGACCAACAGCCACTTTTAGGATGCCACTAAGTTTCCTCAGTGTTTGATAGTATAATGGCTTAGTAACAATGAGTTTGAGTGTGCAATGCAGGCAGACGTGCTGCAAATATCTTTGCACTAGTGAGACAATACAGAAGTCCAACAGCCACGTTTAGGATGCCACTAAGTTTCCTCAGTGTTTGCTAGTATAATGGCTTAGTAACAATGAGTTTGAGTGTACAATGCAGGCAGACGTGCTGCAAATATCTTTGCACTAGTGGGACAATACAGAAGTCCAACAGCCACTTTTAGGATGCCACTAAGTTTCCTCAGTGTTTGCTAGTATAATGGCTTAGTAACAATGAGTTTGTGTGTGCAATGCAGGCAGACTTGCTGCAAATATCTTTGCACTAGTGGGACAATACAGAAGTCCAACAGCCACTTTTCAGATGCCACTAAGTTTCCTCAGTGTTTGCTAGTATAACTGCTTAGTAACAATGAGTTTGAGTGTGCAATGCAGGCAGACGTGCTGCAAATATCTTTGCACTAGTGGGACAATACAGAAGTCCAACAGCCAGTTTTAGGATGCCACTAAGTTTCCTCAGTGTTTGCTAGTATAATGGCTTAGTAACAAATGAGTTTGAGTGTGCAATGCAGGCAGACGTGCTGCAAAAATCTTTGCACTAGTGGGACAATACAGAAGTCCAACAGCCACATTTAGGATGCCACTAAGTTTCCTCAATGTTTGCTAGTATAATGGCTTAGTAACAATGAGTTTGAGTGTGCAATGCAGGCAGACGTGCTGCAAATATCTTTGCACTAGTGGGACAATACAGAAGTCCAACAGCCACGTTTAGGATGCCACTAAGTTTCCTCAGTGTTTGCTAGTATAATGGCTTAGTAACAAATGAGTTTGAATGTGCAATGCAGGCAGACGTGCTGCAAATATCTTTGCACTAGTGGGACAATACAGAAGTCCAGCAGCCACGTTTAGGATGCCACTAAGTTTCCTCAGTGTTTGCTAGTATAATTGCTTAGTAACAAATGAGTTTGAGTGTGCAATGCAGGCAGACGTGCTGCAAATATCTTTGCACTAGTGGGACAATACAGAAGTCCAACAGCCACTTTTAGGATGCCACTAAGTTTCCTCAGTGTTTGCTAGTATGATGGCTTAGTAACAAATGAGTTTGAGTGTGCAATGCAGGCAGACGTGCTGCAAATATCTTTGCACTAATGGGACAATACAGAAGTCCAACAGCGACGTTTAGGATGCCACTAAGTTTCCTGAGTGTTTGCTAGTATAATGGCTTAGTAACAATGAGTTTGAGTGTGCAATGCAGGCAGACGTGCTGCAAATATCTTTGCACTAGTGGGACAATACAGAAGTCCAACAGCCACTTATAGGATGCCACTAAGTTTCCTCAGTGTTTGCTAGTATAATGGCTTAGTAACAATCAGTTTGTGTGTGCAATGCAGGCAGACGTGCTGCAAATATCTTTGCACTAGTGGGACAATACAGAAGTCCAATAGCCACGTTTAGGATGCCACTAAGTTTCCTCAGTGTTTGCTAGTATAATGGATTAGTAACAATAAGTTTGAGTGTGCAATGCAGGCAGACGTGCTGCAAATATCTTTGCACTAGTGGGACAATACAGAAGTCCAACAGCCACTTTTAGGATATCACTAAGTTTCCTTAGTGTTTGCTAGTATAACTGCTTAGTAACAATGAGTTTGAGTGTGCAATGCAGGCAGACGTGCTGCAAATATCTTTGCACTGATGGGAAAATACAGAAGTCCAACAGCCACGTTTAGGATGCCACTAAGTTTCCTCAGTGTTTGCTAATATAATGGCTTAGTAACAAATGAGTTTGAGTGTGCAATGCAGGCAGACGTGCTGCAAAAATCTTTGCACTAGTGGGACAATACAGAAGTCCAACAGCCACATTTAGGATGCCACTAAGTTTCCTCAATGTTTGCTAGAATAATGGCTTAGTAACAATGAGTTTAAGTGTGCAATGCAGGCAGACGTGCTGCAAATATCTTTGCACTAGTGGGACAATACAGAAGTCCAACAGCCACATTTAGGATGCCACTAAGTTTCCTCAGTGTTTGCTAGTATAATGGCTTAGTAACAAATGAGTTTGAATGTGCAATGCAGGCAGACGTGCTGCAAATATCTTTGCACTAGTGGGACAATACAGAAGTCCAACAGACACGTTTAGGATGCCACTAAGTTTCCCCAGTGTTTGTTAGTATAATGGCTTAGTAAATTCTGTCAGTGTGCTCAACAATAAGCAATAAGTTACAGATTAAGGTACTCGTGCTGTTCAAGATTTGTAAAGCACAATATTACTGCTCAATATGTTTTGAGACACAATAAATAATAAGGACTATTCAATATAGCAAAGTTGCCCTCTTTTCGACATTGCCCAACGCGTTTCGCCCATTAACATCTTAATAGTGTAGGGCTCATCAGGGGCTTGAAGACAGTTGCTTGGTAGGTTCCTTATTTTGGTATCTGTTAACACATAGAAATAAATACAAAAAGTCCTTGTTACCCATATGTACCATAGTCCCTTTCCATTATAATTTACTTTTGTCTACTGACCGGAATATATGTGGTTCCATTGGTCACTGAGCTAATGCCAGGAGTATTTTGGTCCTAGAGTCCACAGGATTTCTTGTCCGGATGGTCGTCTGTGTACGTATATGTTATACATGTCATTCATTTGTATTAAGGTAGTATCAAGTCATGTCCTGACTCCACTTGTAATCATAGAGAAGGACAATAAACCTCTAATAGGCATCTTATGATATGTATACCATCCCTATCCATGCAAAGATGCCTAATATAAATCTACAACATAGGTAACAATTCATATTTTACCTTAGTGTACTTGGGTACACGATGACACCGTTGCCATTTTAAGGGACAATTGGTGATATGACCCCCTCAGTGAGTAAGGTAATCAATCTGTCAGAAAAGCCAAGGGGATAAACAATCACATTTGTTGTCTACGGGCTATATTTCACAGTGCCTTGTAGAAAACATGGTACAATACCTTGGGGGTGCGTTCATATGATTGAACTCATCCCTGAAGCCGAACAACCTTCTGCATGTAGGTAGGGATTATGAAACACAGTCCTGAACATAAAACGGATCCGTGTTAATCCTATTTCCATACATCTGTTCCCAAATCATATATAACAAGAGGAACATACCTAATCACTTTTTGCAATAGGACCAGCCGTTTGCATAATACACTTGTGATCCCTGTGAGTCGGTCATACAATAATACGGTTTTCCAGAGATGACCTCTCAAACTTCCATGCCAGACTCACTATTCACATCTGGTCATGGCCCTCAGTATATGGGCCCCGACCTAGGTATAAGAGAGGGCTAAATTACCCATCGGCCAGACCACAAATCATGTAGTCAGAACATAGTGAAACATATGTCATCATAACCCAGATAGTCTGGGTCCTACCTTGCATCCGTCTGCTTGGGGTATGAATCCTGTACTGGCACAGTGGAGCCTTTTCTACAGCAGTTCCCGGTATTTAAATGCCTATTTGGCGCCAAGTTTTAAAGGAACCGGATATGACGATCAAGTGAAGTGCATCTGGGAATAACTTCCCCCGGGCCCGTGATAACAGTTCCTATTGCCCTTGCTAGGAGTAACGTTCCATGCCAGAGCATGCGCACTGATATTCTGTGCGTGTGATCGTAAACCGGAAGTGACGTTACGTATCAATGTAAGACATAGTGCTTGCTACGGGGAGATGATTTGTGGTTGTTAGCCACATGATCGGGTGAAGTGCATCTACCAAAGATTTCCCCTATTCCGTATCAATAGTTCCCGACTAGTAATAACAGCGTAGCGTTCCGTGTTCACGCATGCGCCATAGGTACTGCAGCGATATATTCAGCCAAGGAGCCAGTGGCATCATGGCTATAGTATATGACGGATGTTCCTCACTAGGGTCATTCTCATCACCAACAACGGATTATGATATTATGTATATTCAAGCGTGCAATATATTCCAGACAATTTTGACCAATATATATTCAATAAATTTAAAGGTAACTTAGGTGTATGTGGGGACTATTTAGGTAAAAAGGACCATGCACACATGTTTTTATGTATGTCATCCGATTTGATATTTTGTCTGTAAATAATTTCTTGGAGTATTAATCCAGAAACTCAAGAGGGGGAGGGTCCACTACAGACCTAATACCCCACTAATTTTTGGGTGGCTCGAAATCAACCTATCTAAATAAAAGGCGTATAGCTAATATGTTCATTAAGACCTTCTGGATGCACCGAGGCTATCCAGAAAATCCACCTCGCTTCTCTCTGCAAAAGAAGGGTGTTCCAATCCCCCTTTCTTGTAGGTTCTAATATTGTCTCGATGGATGAGAACTTGATCCCATCTGTCTGTCCCGCATGTACCGTATTAATATGTCGAGCTATGGGAGTATCACGTTGGTTGCGTATGTCACCAAGGTGTTCTCCTATCCTGACTCTGAACTCACGTTTTGTTTTTCCTACATAATTTTTGGGACAACCACAGGTGAACAGATATATAACTCCTTGAGTTTTGCAATTAGCGAAATTTCTATTCTTATATATCCTCCCCGTTTTTGCACTTACAAATTCTCGTGATGGTAAAATGAACCTGCAAAACTTGCAACTTCCGCATCTAAAGGTTCCATTTTCGCGTGTAGTTAACCACGAGCTCCCCGTATTTTCAGGGGCTTCATAGTGGCTCCTTACCACGAAATCCTTTAGATTGCGGCCCCTACGGAATGTTACCGAGGGGTAAGGGAGAATGTTGTTTTTAATATCGGGGTCTTGTTTAAGGATTCCCCAGTATTTTCTAAGGATTTTCATCACCTGGGCATTCTGATCGTCAAATGTCCCTACCAATCTGGTTTTGCCACCTAGTTCTTCTGCCTGAGTTGTATTAAGTAATTCGTGTATGTCTCTACTTGCCGCAAAATTAAAGGCCTGATGGACCACTTTTTCTGGGTAACCCCTATCTAGGAATCTCCTACTCAGTTGGGATGCCTGCCTCTTAAATTCGATGTTGTCTGAACAGTTTCTGCGGACTCTAAGGAATTGTCCTTTCGGTATTCCTTTTTTCAGATTAGTTGGATGATAGCTGTTCCATCATCCCTGAATACAATCGATTGTATTCAGGGATGATGGAGACAACTATAGCTCACATATTGTACTATGGGGTCGTTATATTGACGACATCCTGGTATTTTGGGCCGGGAGCATTCAATCCTTTAAGGAATTTGTGGGTGAACTGAATAACAATCAGATTGGTTTAAGGTTTACATATGAAATTGGAATTGATAAGATCGCCTTCCTGGATATATTTATAAAAAAAGAAAAAAATGGGAGTCTACAAACGACCTTGTATAGAAAACCCACCGCCACAAACAACTTTCTGCATTGGAACAGCTATCATCCAACGATCAGAATGCCCAGGTGATGAAAATCCTTAGAAAATACTGGGGAATCCTTAAACAAGACCCCGATATTAAAAACAACATTCTCCCTTACCCCTCGGTAACATTCCGTAGGGGCCGCAATCTAAAGGATTTCGTGGTAAGGAGCCACTATGAAGCCCCTGAAAATACGGGGAGCTCGTGGTTAACTACACGCGAAAATGGAACCTTTAGATGCGGAAGTTGCAAGTTTTGCAGGTTCATTTTACCATCACGAGAATTTGTAAGTGCAAAAACGGGGAGGATATATAAGAATAGAAATTTCGCTAATTGCAAAACTCAAGGAGTTATATATCTGTTCACCTGTGGTTGTCCCAAAAATTATGTAGGAAAAACAAAACGTGAGTTCAGAGTCAGGATAGGAGAACACCTTGGTGACATACGCAACCAACGTGATACTCCCATAGCTCGACATATTAATACGGTACATGCGGGACAGACAGATGGGATCAAGTTCTCATCCATCGAGACAATATTAGAACCTACAAGAAAGGGGGATTGGAACACCCTTCTTTTGCAGAGAGAAGCGAGGTGGATTTTCTGGATAGCCTCGGTGCATCCAGAAGGTCTTAATGAACATATTAGCTATACGCCTTTTATTTAGATAGGTTGATTTCGAGCCACCCAAAAATTAGTGGGGTATTAGGTCTGTAGTGGACCCTCCCCCTCTTGAGTTTCTGGATTAATACTCCAAGAAATTATTTACAGACAAAATATCAAATCGGATGACATACATAAAAACATGTGTGCATGGTCCTTTTTACCTAAATAGTCCCCACATACACCTAAGTTACCTTTAAATTTATTGAATATATATTGGTCAAAATTGTCTGGAATATATTGCACGCTTGAATATACATAATATCATAATCCGTTGTTGGTGATGAGAATGACCCTAGTGAGGAACATCCGTCATATACTATAGCCATGATGCCACTGGCTCCTTGGCTGAATATATCGCTGCAGTACCTATGGCGCATGCGTGAACACGGAACGCTACGCTGTTATTACTAGTCGGGAACTATTGATACGGAATAGGGGAAATCTTTGGTAGATGCACTTCACCCGATCATGTGGCTAACAACCACAAATCATCTCCCCGTAGCAAGCACTATGTCTTACATTGATACGTAACGTCACTTCCGGTTTACGATCACACGCACAGAATATCAGTGCGCATGCTCTGGCATGGAACGTTACTCCTAGCAAGGGCAATAGGAACTGTTATCACGGGCCCGGGGGAAGTTATTCCCAGATGCACTTCACTTGATCATCATATCCGGTTCCTTTAAAACTTGGCGCCAAATAGGCATTTAAATACCGGGAACTGCTGTAGAAAAGGCTCCACTGTGCCAGTACAGGATTCATACCCCAAGCAGACGGATGCAAGGTAGGACCCAGACTATCTGGGTTATGATGACATATGTTTCACTATGTTCTGACTACATGATTTGTGGTCTGGCCGATGGGTAATTTAGCCCTCTCTTATACCTAGGTCGGGGCCCATATACTGAGGGCCATGACCAGATGTGAATAGTGAGTCTGGCATGGAAGTTTGAGAGGTCATCTCTGGAAAACCGTATTATTGTATGACCGACTCACAGGGATCACAAGTGTATTATGCAAACGGCTGGTCCTATTGCAAAAAGTGATTAGGTATGTTCCTCTTGTTATATATGATTTGGGAACAGATGTATGGAAATAGGATTAACACGGATCCGTTTTATGTTCAGGACTGTGTTTCATAATCCCTACCTACATGCAGAAGGTTGTTCGGCTTCAGGGATGAGTTCAATCATATGAACGCACCCCCAAGGTATTGTACCATGTTTTCTACAAGGCACTGTGAAATATAGCCCGTAGACAACAAATGTGATTATTTATCCCCTTGGCTTTTCTGACAGATTGATTACCTTACTCACTGAGGGGGTCATATCACCAATTGTCCCTTAAAATGGCAACGGTGTCATCGTGTACCCAAGTACACTAAGGTAAAATATGAATTGTTACCTATGTTGTAGATTTATATTAGGCATCTTTGCATGGATAGGGATGGTATACATATCATAAGATGCCTATTAGAGGTTTATTGTCCTTCTCTATGATTACAAGTGGAGTCAGGACATGACTTGATACTACCTTAATACAAATGAATGACATGTATAACATATACGTACACAG
Organism: Anomaloglossus baeobatrachus; assembly: GCF_048569485.1. Classification (NCBI taxonomy): domain Eukaryota; kingdom Metazoa; phylum Chordata; class Amphibia; order Anura; family Aromobatidae; genus Anomaloglossus; species Anomaloglossus baeobatrachus. The sequence continues at coordinate 200,100,967 of NC_134357.1, read as the reverse complement.
ACGACCATCCGGACAAGAAATCCTGTGGACTCTAGGACCAAAATACTCCTGGCATTAGCTCAGTGACCAATGGAACCACATATATTCCGGTCAGTAGACAAAAGTAAATTATAATGGAAAGGGACTATGGTACATATGGGTAACAAGGACTTTTTGTATTTATTTCTATGTGTTAACAGATACCAAAATAAGGAACCTACCAAGCAACTGTCTTCAAGCCCCTGATGAGCCCTACACTATTAAGATGTTAATGGGCGAAACGCGTTGGGCAATGTCGAAAAGAGGGCAACTTTGCTATATTGAATAGTCCTTATTATTTATTGTGTCTCAAAACATATTGAGCAGTAATATTGTGCTGTACAAATCTTGAACAGCACGAGTACCTTAATCTGTAACTTATTGCTTATTGTTGAGAACACTGACAGAATTGACTAACCGGACGACGACCCCTAAGCCCCACCCCATAAAGCTCTCTATAGTAACAACAACTTAAATCACCCTTGACTGTGCACTTTTTCACTGTGGTGAAATGATTTTAAGGATTTCTATCTAATAGAGGGGGTGCACTATTCTCTTATAGGGAGGGCGATATTTAGGGATCTAGTCGCCGTTGAACGGGGGCGTCATCGTCTTAGGACGCCGACCTCCGTATGTTAGGAAGGAGACAGGATAGGGATACCCTCCTTATTTCCTTCTTACATACCTTCTTTTAATGAGTTTATGTATGTTTGTATTTAATAAATAAAATTATTTTTATCAAAGTAGTAAGACATTCAGGTTTGCATCTAATACCTACTTTCATGACCCCGTTGGTATTTAATTTAGTATAATGGCTTAGTAACAATGAGTTTGAGTGTGCAATGCAGGCAGACGTGCTGCAAATATCTTTGCACTAGTGGGACAATACAGAAGTCCAACAGCCACTTTTAGGATGCCACTAAGTTTCCTCAGTATTTGCTAGTATAATGGCTTAATAACAATGAGTTTGAGTGTGCAATGCAGGCAGACGTGCTGCAAATATCTTTGCACTAGTGGGACAATACAGAAGTCCAACAGCCACGTTTAGGATGCCACCAAGTTTCCTCAGTGTTTGCTAGTTTAATGGCTTAGTAACAATGAGTTTGAGTGTTCAATGCAGGCGGACTTGCTGCAAATATCTTTGCACTAGTGGGACAATACAGAAGTCCAACAGCCATGTTTAGGATGCCATTAAGTTTCCTCAGTGTTTGCTAGTATAATGGCTTAGTAACAAATGAGTTTGAGTGTGCAATGCAGACAGACGTGCTGCAAATATCTTTGCACTAGTGGGACAATACAGAAGTCCAACAGCCACGTTTAGCATGCCACTAAGTTTCCTCAGTGTTTGCTAGTATTATGGCTTAGTAACAAATGAGTTTGAGTGTGCAATGCAGGCAGACGTGCTGCAAATATCTTTGCACTAGTGGGACAATACAGAAGTCCAACAGCCACTTTTAGGATACCACTAAGTTTCCTCAGTGTTTGCTAGTATAATGGCTTAGTAACAATGAGTTTCAGTGTGCAATGCAGGCGGACTTGCTGCAAATATCTTTGCACTAGTGGGACAATACAGAAATCTACAGCCACTTTTAGGATGCCACTAAGTTTCCTCAGTATTTGCTAGTATAATGGCTTAATAACAATGAGTTTGAGTGTGCAATGCAGGCAGACGTGCTGGAAATATCTTTGCACTAGTGGGACAATACAGAAGTCCAACAGCCACGTTTAGGATGCCACCAAGTTTCCTCTGTGTTTGCTAGTTTAATAGCTTAGTAACAATGAGTTTCAGTGTGCAATGCAGGCGGACTTGCTGCAAATATCTTTGCACTAGTGGGACAATACAGAAGTCCAACAGCCACGTTTAAGATGCCATTAAGTTTCCTCAGTGTTTGCTAGTATAATGGCTTAGTAACAATGAGTTTGAGTGTGCAATGCAGGCAGACGTGCTGCAAATATCTTTGCACTAGTGGGACAATACAGAAGTCCAACAGCCACGTTTAGGATGCCACTAAGTTTCCTCAGTGTTTGCTAGTATTATGGCTTAGTAACAAATGAGTTTGAGTGTGCAATGCAGGCAGATGTGATGCAAATATCTTTGCACTAGTGGGACAATACAGAAGTCCAACAGCCACTTTTAGGATGCCACTAAGTTTCCTCAGTGTTTGCTAGTATAATGGCTTAGTAACAACGAGTTTGAGTGTGCAATGCATGCAGATGTGCTGCAAATATCTTTGCACTAGTGGGACAATACAGAAGACCAACAGCCACTTTTAGGATGCCGCTAAGTTTCCTCAGTGTTTGCTAGTATAATGGCTTAGTAACAATGAGTTTGAGTGTGCAATGCAGGCAGACGTGCTGCAAATATCTTTGCACTAGTGGGACAATACAGACGTCTAACAGCCACGTTTAGGATGCCACTAAGTTTCCTCAGTGTTTGCTAGTATAATGGCTTAGTAACAAATGAGTTTGAGTGTGCAATGCAGGCAGACGTGCTGCAAAAATCTTTGCACTAGTGGGACAATACAGAAGTCCAACAGCCACATTTAGGATGCCACTAAGTTTCCTCAATGTTTGCTAGTATAATGGCTTAGTAACAATGAGTTTAAGTGTGCAATGCAGGCAGACGTGCTGCAAATATCTTTGCACTAGTGGGACAATACAGAAGTCCAACAGACACGTTTAGGATGCCACTAAGTTTCCCCAGTGTTTGCTAGTATAATGGCTTAGTAACAATGAGTTTGAGTGTGCAATGCAGGCAGACGTGCTGCAAATATCTTTGCACTAGTGGGACAATACAGAAGTCCAACAGCCACTTTTAGGATGCCACTAAGTTTCCTCAGTATTTGCTAGTATAATGGCTTAATAACAATGAGTTTGAGTGTGCAATGCAGGCAGACGTGCTGCAAATATCTTTGCACTAGTGGGACAATACAGAAGTCCAACAGCCACGTTTAGGATGCCACCAAGTTTCCTCAGTGTTTGCTAGTTTAATAGCTTAGTAACAATGAGTTTGAGTGTGCAATGCAGGCAGACGTGCTGCAAATATCTTTGCACTAGTGGGACAATACAGAAGTCCAACAGCCACATTAAGGATGCCACTAAGTTTCCTCAATGTTTGCTAGTATAATGGCTTAGTAACAATGAGTTTAAGTGTGCAATGCAGGCAGACGTGCTGCAAATATCTTTGCACTAGTGGGACAATACAGAAGTCCAACAGCCACATTTAGGATGCCACTAAGTTTCCTCAGTGTTTGCTAGTATAATGGCTTAGCAACAAATGAGTTTGAGTGTGCAATGCAGGCAGACGTGCTGCAAATATCTTTGCACTAGTGGGACAATACAGAAGTCCAACAGCCACTTTTAGGATGCCACTAAGTTTCCTCAGTATTTGCTAGTATAATGGCTTAATAACAATGAGTTTGAGTGTGCAATGCAGGCAGACGTGCTGCAAATATCTTTGCACTAGTGGGACAATACAGAAGTCCAACAGCCACGTTTAGGATGCCACCAAGTTTCCTCAGTGTTTGCTAGTTTAATGGCTTAGTAACAATGAGTTTGAGTGTGCAATGCAGGCGGACTTGCTGCAAATATCTTTGCACTAGTGGGACAATACAGAAGTCCAACAGCCATGTTTAGGATGCCATTAAGTTTCCTCAGTGTTTGCTATTATAATGGCTTAGTAACAAATGAGTTTGAGTGTGCGATGCAGGCAGACGTGCTGCAAATATCTTTGCACTAGTGGGACAATACAGAAGTCCAACAGCCACGTTTAGGATGCCACTAAGTTTCCTCAGTGTTTGCTAGTATTATGGCTTAGTAACAAATGAGTTTGAGTGTGCAATGCAGGCAGACGTGCTGCAAATAGCTTTGCACTAGTGGGACAATACAGAAGTCCAACAGCCACTTTTAGGATACCACTAAGTTTCCTCAGTGTTTGCTAGTATAATGGCTTAGTAACAATGAGTTTGAGTGTGCAATGCAGGCAGACGGGCTGCAAATATCTTTGCACTAGTGGGACAATACAGAAGTCCAACAGCCACGTTTAGGATGCCACCAAGTTTCCTCTGTGTTTGCTAGTTTAATGGCTTAGTAACAATGAGTTTCAGTGTGCAATGCAGGCGGACTTGCTGCAAATATCTTTGCACTAGTGGGACAATACAGAAGTCCACAGCCACTTTTAGGATGCCACTAAGTTTCCTCAGTATTTGCTAGTATAATGGCTTAATAACAATGAGTTTGAGTGTGCAATGCAGGCAGACGTGCTGGAAATATCTTTGCACTAGTGGGACAATACAGAAGTCCAACAGCCACGTTTAGGATGCCACCAAGTTTCCTCTGTGTTTGCTAGTTTAATGGCTTAGTAACAATGAGTTTCAGTGTGCAATGCAGGCGGACTTGCTGCAAATATCTTTGCACTAGTGGGACAATACAGAAGTCCAACAGCCACGTTTAGGATGCCATTAAGTTTCCTTAGTGTTTGCTAGTATAATGGCTTAGTAACAATGAGTTTGAGTGTGCAATGCAGGCAGACGTGCTGCAAATATCTTTGCACTAGTGGGACAATACAGAAGTCCAACAGCCACTTTTAGGATGCCACTAAGTTTCCTCAGTGTTTGCTAGTATAATGGCTTAGTAACAATGAGTTTGAGTGTGCAATGCAGGCAGACGTGCTGCAAATATCTTTGCACTGATGGGAAAATACAGAAGTCCAACAGCCACGTTTAGGATGCCACTAAGTTTCCTCAGTGTTTGCTAATATAATGGCTTAGTAACAAATGAGTTTGAGTGTGCAATGCAGGCAGATGTGCTGCAAATATCTTTGCACTAGTGGGACAATACAGAAGACCAACAGCCACTTTTAGGATGCCACTAAGTTTCCTCAGTGTTTGCTAGTATAATGGCTTAGCAACAATGAGTTTGAGTGTGCAATGCAGGCAGATGTGCTGCAAATATCTTTGCACTAGTGGGACAATACAGAAGTTCAACAGCAACGTTTAGGATGCCATTAAGTTTCCTCAGTTTTTGCTAGTATAATGGCTTAGTAACAAATGAGTTTGAGTGTGCAATGCAGGCAGACGTGCTGCAAATATCTTTGCACTAGTGGGACAATACAGAAGTCTAACAGCCACTTTTAGGATGCCACTAAGTTTCCTCAGTGTTTGCTAGTATAATGGCTTAGTAACAATGAGTTTGAGTGTGCAATGCAGGCAGACGTGCTGCAAATATCTTTGCACTGATGTGAAAATACAGAAGTCCAACAGCCACGTTTAGGATGCCACTAAGTTTCCTCAGTGTTTGCTAATATAATGGCTTAGTAACAAATGAGTTTGAGTGTGCAATGCAGGCAGATGTGCTGCAAATATCTTTGCACTAGTGGGACCATACAGAAGACCAACAGCCACTTTTAGGATGCCGCTAAGTTTCCTCAGTGTTTGCTAGTATAATGGCTTAGTAACAAATGAGTTTGAGTGTGCAATGCAGGCAGACATGCTGCAAATATCTTTGCACTAATGGGACAATACAGAAGTCCAACAGCCACGTTTAGGATGCCACTAAGTTTCCTCAGTGTTTGCTAGTATAATGGCTTAGTAACAATGAGTTTGAGTGTACAATGCAGGCAGACGTGCTGCAAATATCTTTGCACTAGTGGGACAATACAGAAGTCCAACAGCCACTTTTAGGATGCCACTAAGTTTCCTCAGTGTTTGCTAGTATAATGGCTTAGTAACAATGAGTTTGAGTGTGCAATGCAGGCAGACTTGCTGCAAATATCTTTGCACTAGTGGGACAATACAGAAGTCCAACAGCCACTTTTAAGATGCCACTAAGTTTCCTCAGTGTTTGCTAGTATGATGGCTTAGTAACAATGAGTTTGAGTGTGCAATGCAGGCAGACTTGCTGCAAATATCTTTGCACTAGTGGGACAATACAGAAGTCCAACAGCCACGTTTAGGATGCCACCAAGTTTCCTCAGTGTTTGCTAGTATAATGGCTTAGTAACAAATAAGTTTGAGTATGCAGTGCAGGCAGACGTGCTGCAAATATCTTTGCACTAGTGGGACAATACAGAAGTCCAACAGCCACGTTTAGGATGCCACTAAGTTTCCTCAGTGTTTGCTAGTATAATGGCTTAGTAACAATGAGTTTGAGTGTGCAATGCAGGGAGGCGTGCTGCAAATATCTTTGCACTAGTGGGACAATACAGAAGTCCAACAGCCACTTTTAGGATGCCACTAAGTTTCCTCAGTGTTTGCTAGTATAATGGCTTAGTAACAATGAGTTTGAGTCTGCAGTGCAGGCAGACGTGCTGCAAATATCTTTGCACTAGTGGGACAATACAGAAGTCCAATAGCCACGTTTAGGATGACACTAAGTTTCCTCAGTGTTTGCTAGTATAATGGATTAGTAACAATGAGTTTGAGTGTGCAATGCAGGCAGACGTGCTGCAAATATCTTTGCACTAGTGGGACAATACAGAATTCCAACAGCCACGTTTAGGATGCCACTAAGTTTCCTCAGTGTTTGCTAGTATAATGGCTTAGAAACAATAAGTTTGAGTGTGCAATGCAGGCAGACGCGCTGCAAATATCTTTTCACTAGTGGGACAATACAAAAGTCCAACAGACACTTTTAGGATGCCACTAAGTTTCCTCAGTGTTTGCTAGTATAATGGCTTAGTAACAATGAGTTTGAGTGTGCAATGCAGGCAGACGTGCTGCAAATATCTTTGCACTAGTGGGACAATACAGAAGTCCAACAGCCACTTTTAGGATACCACTAAGTTTCCTCAGTGTTTGCTAGTATAATGGCTTAGTAACAATAAGTTTGAGAGTGCAATGCAGGCAGACGTGCTGCAAATATCTTTGCACTGATGGGAAAATACAGAAGTCCAACAGCCACGTTTAGGATGCCACTAAGTTTCCTCAGTGTTTGCTAATATCATGGCTTAGTAACAAATGAGTTTGAGTGTGCAATGCAGGCAGACGTGCTGCAAATATCTTTGCACTAGTGGGACAATACAGAAGTCTAACAGCCACGTTTAGGATGCCACTAAGTTTCCTCAGTGTTTGCTAGAATAATAGCTTAGTAACAAATGAGTTTGAGTGTGCAATGCAGGCAGACATGCTGCAAATATCTTTGCACTAGTGGGACAATACAGAAGTCCAACAGCCACGTTTAGGATGCCACTAAGTTTCCTCAGTGTTTGCTAGTATAATGGCTTAGTAACAATGAGTTTGAGTGTACAATGCAGGCAGACGTGCTGCAAATATCTTTGCACTAGAGGGACAATACAGAAGTCCAACAGCCACTTTTAGGATGCCGCTAAGTTTCCTCAGTGTTTTCTAGTATAATGGCTTAGTAACAATGAGTTTGAGTGTGCAATGCAGGCAGACGTGCTGCAAATATCTTTGCACTAGTGGGACAATACAGAAGTCCATCAGCCACGTTTAGGATGCCACTAAGTTTCCTCAGTGTTTGCTAGTATAATGGCTTAGTAACAATGAGTTTGAGTGTACAATGCAGGCAGACGTGCTGCAAATATCTTTGCACTAGTGGGACAATACAGAAGTCCAACAGCCAGTTTTAAGATGCCACTAAGTTTCCTCAGTGTTTGCTAGTATAATTGCTTAGTAACAATGAGTTTGAGTGTGCAATGCAGGCAGACGTGCTGCAAATATCTTTGCACTAGTGGGACAATACAGAAGTCCAACAGCCACTTTTAGGATGCCACTAAGTTTCCTCAGTGTTTGCTAATATAATGGCTTAGTAACAAATGAGTTTGAGTGTGCAATGCAGGCAGACGTGCTGCAAATATCTTTGCACTAGTGGGACAATACAGAAGTCTAACAGTCACGTTTAGGATGCCACTAAGTTTCCTCAGTGTTTGCTAGTATAATGGCTTAGTAACAAATGAGTTTGAGTGTGCAATGCAGGCAGACATGCTGCAAATATCTTTGCACTAGTGGGACAATACAGAAGTCCAACAGCCACGTTTAGGATGCCACTAAGTTTCCTCAGTGTTTGCTAGTGTAATGGCTTAGTAACAATGAGTTTGAGTGTACAATGCAGGCAGACGTGCTGCAAATATCTTTGCACTAGTGGGGCAATACAGAAGTCCAACAGCCACTTTTAAGATGCCACTAAGTTATCTCAGTGTATGCTAGTATAATGGCTTAGTAACAGTGAGTTTGAGTGTGCAATGCAGGCAGACTTTCTGCAAATATCTTTGCACTAGTGGGACAATACAGAAGTCTTACAGCCACTTTTAAGATGCCACTAAGTTTCCTCAGTGTTTGCTAGTATAACTGCTTAGTAACAATGAGTTTGAGTGTGCAATGCAGGCAGACGTGCTGCAAATATCTTTGCACTAGTGGGACAATACAGAAGTCCAACAGCCACATTTAGGATGCCACTAAGTTTCCTCAGTGTTTGCTAGTATAATGGCTTAGTAACAAATGAGTTTGAATGTGCAATGCAGGCAGACGTGCTGCAAATATCTTTGCACTAGTGGGACAATACAGAAGTCCAACAGCCACGTTTAGGATGCCACCAAGTTTCCTCAGTGTTTGCTAGTATAACGGCTTAGTAACAAATGAGTTTGAGTGTACAATGCAGGCAGACGTGCTGCAAATATCTTTGCACTAATGGGACAATACAGAAGTCCAACAGCGACATTTAGGATGCCACTAAGTTTCCTCAGTGTTTGCTAGTATAATGGCTTAGTAACAAATGAGTTTGAGTGTGCAATGCAGGCAGACGTGCTGCAAATATCTTTGCACTAGTGGGACAATACAGAAGTCCAACAGCCACGTTTAGGATGCCACTAAGTTTCCTCAGTGTTTGCTAGTATAATGGCTTAGTAACAATGAGTTTGAGTGTGCAGTGCAGGCAGACGTGCTGCAAATATCTTTGCACTAGTGGGACAATACAGAAGTCCAATAGCCACGTTTAGGATGCCACTAAGTTCCCTCAGTGTTTGCTAGTATAATGGATTAGTAACAATGAGTTTGAGTGTGCAATGCAGGCAGACGTGCTGCAAATATCTTTGCACTAGTGGGACAATACAGAAGTTCAACAGCCACTTTTAGGATATCACTAAGTTTCCTTAGTGTTTGCTAGTATAACTGCTTAGTAACAATGAGTTTGAGTGTGCAATGCAGGCAGACGTGCTGCAAATATCTTTGCACTAGTGGGACAATACAGAAGTCCAACAGACACGTTTAGGATGCCACTAAGTTTCCTCAGTGTTTGCTAGTATAATGGCTTAGTAACAATGAGTTTGAGTGTGCAATGCAGGCAGACGTGCTGCAAATATCTTTGCACTAGTGGGACAATACAGAAGTCCAACAGCCACTTTAAGGATGCCACTAAGTTTCCTCAGTGTTTGCTAGTATAATGGCTTAGTAACAAATGAGTTTGAGTGTGGAATGCAGGCAGAAGTGCTGCAAAAATCTTTGCACTAGTGGGACAATACAGAAGACCAACAGCCACTTTTAGGATGCCACTAAGTTTCCTCAGTGTTTGCTAGTATAATGGCTTAGTAACAATGAGTTTGAGTGTGCAATGCAGGCAGACGTGCTGCAAATATCTTTGCACTAGTGGGACAATACAGAAGTTCAACAGCCACGTTTAGGATGCCACTAAGTTTCCTCAGTTTTTGCTAGTATAATGGCTTAGTAACAATGAGTTTGTGTGTGCAATGCAGGCAGACATGCTGCAAATATCTTTGCACTAGTGAGACATTACAGAAGTCCAACAGCCACTTTTAGGATGCCACTAAGTTTCCTCAGTGTTTGCTAGTATAATGGCTTAGTAACAATGAGTTTGAGTGTGCAATGCAGGCAGACGTGCTGCAAATATCTTTGCACTGATGGGAAAATACAGAAGTCCAACAGCCACGTTTAGGATGCCACTAAGTTTCCTCAGTGTTTGCTAATATAATGGCTTAGTAACAAATGAGTTTGAGTATGCAATGCAGGCAGATGTGCTGCAAATATCTTTGCACTAGTGGGACAATACAGAAGACCAACAGCCACTTTTAGGATGCCACTAAGTTTCCTCAGTTTTTGCTAGTATAATGGCTTAGTAACAATGAGTTTGAGTGTGCAATGCAGGCAGACGTGCTGCAAATATCTTTGCACTAGTGGGACAATACAGAAGTCTAACAGCCACGTTTAGGATGCCACTAAGTTTCCTCAGTGTTTGCTAGTATAATGGCTTAGTAACAAATGAGTTTGAGTGTGCAATGCAGGCAGACGTGCTGCAAATATCTTTGCACTAGTGGGACAATACAGACGTCCAACAGCCACGTTTAGGATGCCACTAAGTTTCCTCAGTGTTTGCTGGTATAATGGCTTAGTAACAATGAGTTTGAGTGTGCAATGCAGGCAGACGTGCTGCAAATATCTTTGCACTAGTGGGACAATACAGAAGTCCAACAGCCACTTTTAGGATGCCACTAAGTTTCCTCAGTGTTTTCTAGTATAATAGCTTAGTAACAATGAGTTTGAGTGTGCAATGCAGGCAGACGTGCTGCAAATATCTTTGCACTAGTGGGACAATACAGAAGTCCAACAGCCACTTTTAGGATGCCACTAAGTTTCCTCAGTGTTTGCTAGTATAATGGCTTAGTAACAAATGAGTTTGAGTGTGCAATGCAGGCAGACGTGCTGCAAATATCTTTGCACTAGTGGGACAATACAGAAGTCCAACAGCCACTTTTAGGATGCCACTAAGTTTCCTCAGTGTTTTCTAGTATAATGGCTTAGTAACAATGAGTTTGAGTGTGCAATGCAGGCAGACGTGCTGCAAATATCTTTGCACTAGTGGGACAATACAGAAGTCCAACAGCCACTTTTAAGATGCCACTAAGTTTCCTCAGTGTTTGCTAGTATAACTGCTTAGTAACAATGAGTTTGAGTGTGCAATGCAGGCAGACGTGCTGCAAATATCTTTGCACTAGTGGGACAATACAGAAGTCCAACAGCCACTTTTAGGATGCCACTAATTTTCCTCAGTGTTTGCTAGTATAATGGTTTAGTAACAAATGAGTTTGAGTGTGCAATGCAGGCAGACGTGCTGCAAAATTCTTTGCACTAGTGGGACAATACAGAAGTCCAACAGCCACGTTTAGGATGCCACTAAGTTTCCTCAGTGTTTGCTAGTATAATGGCTTAGTAACAATGAGTTTGAGTGTGCAATGCAGGCAGACGTGCTGCAAATATCTTTGCACTAGTGGGACAATACAGAAGTCCAACAGCCACGTTTAGGATGCCACTAAGTTTCCTCAGTGTTTGCTAGTATAATGGATTAGTAACAATGAGTTTGAGTGTGCAATGCAGGCAGACGTGCTGCAAATATCTTTGCACTAGTGGGACAATACAGAAGTCCAACAGCCACGTTTAGGATATCACTAAGTTTCCTTAGTGTTTGCTAGTATAACTGCTTAGTAACAATGAGTTTGAGTGTGCAATGCAGGCAGACGTGCTGCAAATATCTTTGCACTAGTGGGACAATACAGAAGTCCAACAGCCACGTTTAGGATGCCACTAAGTTTCCTCAGTGTTTGCTAGTATAATGGATTAGTAACAATCAGTTTGAGTGTGCAATGCAGGCAGACGTGCTGGAAATATCTTTGCACTAGTGGGACAATACAGAAGTCCAACAGCAACGTTTAGGATATCACTAAGTTTCCTTAGTGTTTGCTAGTATAACTGCTTAGTAACAATGAGTTTGAGTGTGCAATGCAGGCAGACGTGCTGCAAATATCTTTGCACTAGTGGGACAATACAGAAGTCCAACAGCCACGTTTAGGATGCCACTAAGTTTCCTCAGTGTTTGCTAGTATAATGGCTTAGTAACAATGAGTTTGAGTGTGCAATGCAGGCAGACGTGCTGCAAATATCTTTGCACTAGTGGGACAATACAGAAGTCCAACAGCCACTTTTAAGATGCCACTAAGTTTCCTCAGTGTTTGCTAGTACAACTGCTTAGTAACAATGAGTTTGAGTGTGCAATGCAGGCAGACATGCTGCAAATATCTTTGCACTAGTGGGACAATACAGAAGTCCAACAGCCACGTTTAGGATACCACTAAGTTTCCTCAGTGTTTGCTAGTATAATGGCTTAGTATCAATGAGTTTGAGTGTGCTATGCAGGCAGACGTGCTGCAAATATCTTTGCACTAGTGGGACAATACAGAAGTCCAACAGCCACTTTTAGGATGCCACTAAGTATCCTCAGTGTTTGCTAGTATAATGGCTTAGTAACAATGAGTTTGAGTGTGCAATGCAGGCAGACGTGCTGCAAATATCTTTGCACTAGTGGGACAATACAGAAGTCCAACAGCCACGTTTAGGATGCCACTAAGTTTCCTCAGTGTTTGCTAGTATAATGGCTTAGTAACAATGAGTTTGAGTGTGCAATGCAGGCAGACGTGCTGCAAATATCTTTGCACTAGTGGGACAATACAGAAGTCCAACAGACACTTTTAGGATGCCACTAAGTTTCCCCAGTGTTTGCTAGTATAATGGCTTAGTAACAATGAGTTTGAGTGTGCAATGCAGGCAGACGTGCTGCAAATATCTTTGCACTAGTGGGACAATACAGAAGTTCAACAGCCACGTTTAGGATGCCACTAAGTTTTCTCAGTTTTTGCTAGTATAATGGCTTAGTAACAATGAGTTTGTGTGTGCAATGCAGGCAGACATGCTGCAAATATGTTTGCACTAGTGTGACATTACAGAAGCCCAACAGACACTTTTAGGATGCCACTAAGTTTCCTCAGTGTTTGCTAGTATAATGGCTTAGTAACAATGAGTTTGAGTGTGCAATGCAGGCAGACGTGCTGCAAATATCTTTGCACTGATGGGAAAATACAGAAGTCCAACAGCCACGTTTAGGATGCCATTAAGTTTCCTCAGTGTTTGCTAATATAATGGCTTAGTAACAAATGAGTTTGAGTATGCAATGCAGGCAGACGTGCTGCAATTATCTTTGCACTAGTGGGACAATACAGAAGTTCAACAGCCACGTTTAGGATGTCACTAAGTTTCCTCAGTTTTTGCTAGTATAATGGCTTAGTAACAATGAGTTTGAGTGTGCAATGCAGGCAGACGTGCTGCAAATTTCTTTGCACTAGTGGGACAATACAGAAGTCCAACAGGCACTTTTAGGATGCCACTAAGTTTCCTCAGTGTTTTCTAGTATAATGGCTTAGTAACAATGAGTTTGAGTGTGCAATGCAGGCAGACGTGCTGCAAATATCTTTGCACTAGTGGGACAATACAGAAGTCCAACAGCCACTTTTAAGATGCCACTAAGTTTCCTCAGTGTTTGCTAGTATAATGGCTTAGTAACAATGAGTTTGAGTGTGCAATGCAGGCAGACGTGCTGCAAATATCTTTGCACTAGTGGGACAATACAGAAGTCCAACAGCCACGTTTAGGATGCCACTAAGTTTCCTCAGTGTTTGCTAGTATAATGGCTTAGTAACAATGAGTTTGAGTGTGCAATGCAGGCAGACGTGCTGCAAATATCTTTGCACTAGTGGGACAATACAGAAGTCCAACAGCCACGTTTAGGATGCCACTAAGTTTCCTCAGTGTTTGCTAGTATAATGGCTTAGTAACAATGAGTTTGAGTGTGCAATGCAGGCAGACTTGCTGCAAATATCTTTGCACTAGTGGGACAATACAGAAGTCCAACAGCCACGTTTAGGATGCCACTAAGTTTCCTCAGTGTTTGCTAGTATAATGGATTAGTAACAATCAGTTTGAGTGTGCAATGCAGGCAGACGTGCTGGAAATATCTTTGCACTAGTGGGACAATACAGAAGTCCAACAGCAACGTTTAGGATATCACTAAGTTTCCTTAGTGTTTGCTAGTATAACTGCTTAGTAACAATGAGTTTGAGTGTGCAATGCAGGCAGACGTGCTGGAAATATCTTTGCACTAGTGGGACAATACAGAAGTCCAACAGCCACGTTTAGGATGCCACTAAGTTTCCTCAGTGTTTGCTAGTATAATGGCTTAGTAACAATGAGTTTGAGTGTGCAATGCAGGCAGACGTGCTGCAAATATCTTTGCACTAGTGGGACAATACAGAAGTCCAACAGCCACTTTTAAGATGCCACTAAGTTTCCTCAGTGTTTGCTAGTACAACTGCTTAGTAACAATGAGTTTGAGTGTGCAATGCAGGCAGACGTGCTGCAAATATCTTTGCACTAGTGGGACAATACAGAAGTCCAACAGCCACGTTTAGGATACCACTAAGTTTCCTCAGTGTTTGCTAGTATAATGGCTTAGTATCAATGAGTTTGAGTGTGCTATGCAGGCAGACGTGCTGCAAATATCTTTGCACTAGTGGGACAATACAGAAGTCCAACAGCCACTTTTAGGATGCCAATAAGTATCCTCAGTGTTTGCTAGTATAATGGCTTAGTAACAATGAGTTTGAGTGTGCAATGCAGGCAGACGTGCTGCAAATATCTTTGCACTAGTGGGACAATACAGAAGTCCAACAGCCACGTTTAGGATGCCACTAAGTTTCCTCAGTGTTTGCTAGTATAATGGCTTAGTAACAATGAGTTTGAGTGTGCAATGCAGGCAGACGTGCTGCAAATATCTTTGCACTAGTGGGACAATACAGAAGTCCAACAGACACTTTTAGGATGCCACTAAGTTTCCCCAGTGTTTGCTAGTATAATGGCTTAGTAACAATGAGTTTGAGTGTGCAATGCAGGCAGACGTGCTGCAAATATCTTTGCACTAGTGGGACAATACAGAAGTTCAACAGCCACGTTTAGGATGCCACTAAGTTTTCTCAGTTTTTGCTAGTATAATGGCTTAGTAACAATGAGTTTGTGTGTGCAATGCAGGCAGACATGCTGCAAATATGTTTGCACTAGTGGGACATTACAGAAGTCCAACAGACACTTTTAGGATGCCACTAAGTTTCCTCAGTGTTTGCTAGTATAATGGCTTAGTAACAATGAGTTTGAGTGTGCAATGCAGGCAGACGTGCTGCAAATATCTTTGCACTGATGGGAAAATACAGAAGTCCAACAGCCACGTTTAGGATGCCATTAAGTTTCCTCAGTGTTTGCTAATATAATGGCTTAGTAACAAATGAGTTTGAGTATGCAATGCAGGCAGACGTGCTGCAATTATCTTTGCACTAGTGGGACAATACAGAAGTTCAACAGCCACGTTTAGGATGTCACTAAGTTTCCTCAGTTTTTGCTAGTATAATGGCTTAGTAACAATGAGTTTGAGTGTGCAATGCAGGCAGACGTGCTGCAAATTTCTTTGCACTAGTGGGACAATACAGAAGTCCAACAGGCACTTTTAGGATGCCACTAAGTTTCCTCAGTGTTTTCTAGTATAATGGCTTAGTAACAATGAGTTTGAGTGTGCAATGCAGGCAGACGTGCTGCAAATATCTTTGCACTAGTGGGACAATACAGAAGTCCAACAGCCACTTTTAAGATGCCACTAAGTTTCCTCAGTGTTTGCTAGTATAATGGCTTAGTAACAATGAGTTTGAGTGTGCAATGCAGGCAGACGTGCTGCAAATATCTTTGCACTAGTGGGACAATACAGAAGTCCAACAGCCACGTTTAGGATGCCACTAAGTTTCCTCAGTGTTTGCTAGTATAATGGCTTAGTAACAATGAGTTTGAGTGTGCAATGCAGGCAGACGTGCTGCAAATATCTTTGCACTAGTGGGACAATACAGAAGTCCAACAGCCACGTTTAGGATGCCACTAAGTTTCCTCAGTGTTTGCTAGTATAATGGCTTAGTAACAATGAGTTTGAGTGTGCAATGCAGGCAGACTTGCTGCAAATATCTTTGCACTAGTGGGACAATACAGAAGTCCAACAGCCACGTTTAGGATGCCACTAAGTTTCCTCAGTGTTTGCTAGTATAATGGATTAGTAACAATCAGTTTGAGTGTGCAATGCAGGCAGACGTGCTGGAAATATCTTTGCACTAGTGGGACAATACAGAAGTCCAACAGCAACGTTTAGGATATCACTAAGTTTCCTTAGTGTTTGCTAGTATAACTGCTTAGTAACAATGAGTTTGAGTGTGCAATGCAGGCAGACGTGCTGCAAATATCTTTGCACTAGTGGGACAATACAGAAGTCCAACAGCCACGTTTAGGATGCCACTAAGTTTCCTCAGTGTTTGCTAGTATAATGGCTTAGTAACAATGAGTTTGAGTGTGCAATGCAGGCAGACGTGCTGCAAATATCTTTGCACTAGTGGGACAATACAGAAGTCCAACAGCCACTTTTAAGATGCCACTAAGTTTCCTCAGTGTTTGCTAGTACAACTGCTTAGTAACAATGAGTTTGAGTGTGCAATGCAGGCAGACGTGCTGCAAATATCTTTGCACTAGTGGGACAATACAGAAGTCCAACAGCCACGTTTAGGATACCACTAAGTTTCCTCAGTGTTTGCTAGTATAATGGCTTAGTATCAATGAGTTTGAGTGTGCTATGCAGGCAGACGTGCTGCAAATATCTTTGCACTAGTGGGACAATACAGAAGTCCAACAGCCACTTTTAGGATGCCACTAAGTATCCTCAGTGTTTGCTAGTATAATGGCTTAGTAACAATGAGTTTGAGTGTGCAATGCAGGCAGACGTGCTGCAAATATCTTTGCACTAGTGGGACAATACAGAAGTCCAACAGCCACGTTTAGGATGCCACTAAGTTTCCTCAGTGTTTGCTAGTATAACGGCTTAGTAACAATGAGTTTGAGTGTGCAATGCAGGCAGACGTGCTGCAAATATCTTTGCACTAGTGGGACAATACAGAAGTCCAACAGACACTTTTAGGATGCCACTAAGTTTCCCCAGTGTTTGCTAGTATAATGGCTTAGTAACAATGAGTTTGAGTGTGCAATGCAGGCAGACGTGCTGCAAATATCTTTGCACTAGTGGGACAATACAGAAGTTCAACAGCCACGTTTAGGATGCCACTAAGTTTTCTCAGTTTTTGCTAGTATAATGGCTTAGTAACAATGAGTTTGTGTGTGCAATGCAGGCAGACATGCTGCAAATATGTTTGCACTAGTGGGACATTACAAAAGTCCAACAGACACTTTTAGGATGCCACTAAGTTTCCTCAGTGTTTGCTAGTATAATGGCTTAGTAACAATGAGTTTGAGTGTGCAATGCAGGCAGACGTGCTGCAAATATCTTTGCACTGATGGGAAAATACAGAAGTCCAACAGCCACGTTTAGGATGCCATTAAGTTTCCTCAGTGTTTGCTAATATAATGGCTTAGTAACAAATGAGTTTGAGTATGCAATGCAGGCAGACGTGCTGCAATTATCTTTGCACTAGTGGGACAATACAGAAGTTCAACAGCCACGTTTAGGATGTCACTAAGTTTCCTCAGTTTTTGCTAGTATAATGGCTTAGTAACAATGAGTTTGAGTGTGCAATGCAGGCAGACGTGCTGCAAATTTCTTTGCACTAGTGGGACAATACAGAAGTCCAACAGGCACTTTTAGGATGCCACTAAGTTTCCTCAGTGTTTTCTAGTATAATGGCTTAGTAACAATGAGTTTGAGTGTGCAATGCAGGCAGACGTGCTGCAAATATCTTTGCACTAGTGGGACAATACAGAAGTCCAACAGCCACTTTTAAGATGCCACTAAGTTTCCTCAGTGTTTGCTAGTATAATGGCTTAGTAACAATGAGTTTGAGTGTGCAATGCAGGCAGACGTGCTGCAAATATCTTTGCACTAGTGGGACAATACAGAAGTCCAACAGCCACGTTTAGGATGCCACTAAGTTTCCTCAGTGTTTGCTAGTATAATGGCTTAGTAACAATGAGTTTGAGTGTGCAATGCAGGCAGACGTGCTGCAAATATCTTTGCACTAGTGGGACAATACAGAAGTCCAACAGCCACGTTTAGGATGCCACTAAGTTTCCTCAGTGTTTGCTAGTATAATGGCTTAGTAACAATGAGTTTGAGTGTGCAATGCAGGCAGACGTGCTGCAAATATCTTTGCACTAGTGGGACAATACAGAAGTCCAACAGCCACGTTTAGGATACCACTAAGTTTCCTCAGTGTTTGCTAGTATAATGGCTTAGTATCAATGAGTTTGAGTGTGCTATGCAGGCAGACGTGCTGCAAATATCTTTGCACTAATGGGACAATACAGAAGTCCAACAGCCACTTTTAGGATGCCACTAAGTATCCTCAGTGTTTGCTAGTATAATGGCTTAGTAACAATGAGTTTGAGTGTGCAATGCAGGCAGACGTGCTGCAAATATCTTTGCACTAGTGGGACAATACAGAAGTCCAACAGCCACGTTTAGGATGCCACTAAGTTTCCTCAGTGTTTGCTAGTATAATGGCTTAGTAACAATGAGTTTGAGTGTGCAATGCAGGCAGACGTGCTGCAAATATCTTTGCACTAGTGGGACAATACAGAAGTCCAACAGCCACGTTTAGGATGCCACTAAGTTTCCTCAGTTTTTGCTAGTATAATGGCTTAGTAACAATGAGTTTGAGTGTGCAATGCAGGCAGACGTGCTGCAAATATCTTTGCACTAGTGGGACAATACAGAAGTCTAACAGTCACGTTTAGGATGCCACTAAGTTTCCTCAGTGTTTGCTAGTATAAAGGCTTAGTAACAATGAGTTTGAGTGTGCAATGCAGGCAGACGTGCTGCAAATTTCTTTGCACTAGTGGGACAATACAGAAGTTCAACAGCCACGTTTAGGATGCCACTAAGTTTCCTCAGTTTTTGCTAGTATAATGGCTTAGTAACAATGAGTTTGTGTGTGCAATGCAGGCAGACATGCTGCAAATATCTTAGCACTGGTGGGACATTACAGAAGTCCAACAGACACTTTTAGGATGCCACTAAGTTTCCTCAGTGTTTGCTAGTATAATGGCTTAGTAACAATGAGTTTGAGTGTGCAATGCAGGCAGACGTGCTGCAAATATCTTTGCACTGATGGGAAAATACAGAAGTCCAACAGCCACGTTTAGGATGCCATTAAGTTTCCTCAGTGTTTGCTAATATAATGGCTTAGTAACAAATGAGTTTGAGTATGCAATGCAGGCAGACGTGCTGCATGTATCTTTGCACTAGTGGGACAATACAGAAGTTCAACAGCCACGTTTAGGATGCCACTAAGTTTCCTCAGTTTTTGCTAGTATAATGGCTTAGTAACAATGAGTTTGAGTGTGCAATGCAGGCAGACGTGCTGCAAATATCTTTGCACTAGTGGGACAATACAGAAGTCTAACAGTCACGTTTAGGATGCCACTAAGTTTCCTCAGTGTTTGCTAGTATAATGGCTTAGTAACAATGAGTTTGAGTGTGCAATGCAGGCAGACGTGCTGCAAATTTCTTTGCACTAGTGGGACAATACAGAAGTCCAACAGCCACTTTTAGGATGCCACTAAGTTTTCTCAGTGTTTTCTAGTATAATGGCTTAGTAACAATGAGTTTGAGTGTGCAATGCAGGCAGACGTGCTGCAAATATCTTTGCACTAGTGGGACAATACAGAAGTCCAACAGCCACTTTTAGGATGCCACTAAGTTTCCTCAGTGTTTGCTAGTATAATGGCTTAGTAACAAATGAGTTTGAGTGTGCAATGCAGGCAGACGTGCTGCAAATATCTTTGCACTAGTGGGACAATACAGAAGTCCAACAGCCACTTTTAAGATGCCACTAAGTTTCCTCAATGTTTTCTAGTATAATGGCTTAGTAACAATGAGTTTGAGTGTGCAATGCAGGCAGACGTGCTGCAAATATCTTTGCACTAGTGGGACAATACAGAAGTCCAACAGCCACTTTTAAGATGCCACTAAGTTTCCTCAGTGTTTGCTAGTATAACTGCTTAGTAACAATGAGTTTAAGTGTGCAATGCAGGCAGACGTGCTGCAAATATCTTTGCACTAGTGGGACAATACAGAAGTCCAACAGCCACTTTTAGGATGCCACTAATTTTCCTCAGTGTTTGCTAGTATAATGGCTTAGTAACAAATAAGTTTGAGTGTGCAATGCAGGCAGACGTGCTGCAAAATTCTTTGCACTAGTGGGACAATACAGAAGTCCAACAGCCACGTTTAGGATGCCACTAAGTTTCCTCAGTGTTTGCTAGTATAATGGCTTAGTAACAATGAGTTTGAGTGTGCAATGCAGGCAGACATGCTGCAAATATCTTTGCACTAGTGGGACAATACAGAAGTCCAACAGCCACGTTTAGGATGCCACTAAGTATCCTCAGTGTTTGCTAGTATAATGGCTTAGTAACAATGAGTTTGAGTGTGCAATGCAGGCAGACGTGCTGCAAATATCTTTGCACTAGTGGGACAATACAGAAGTCCAACAGACACTTTTAGGATGCCACTAAGTTTCCCCAGTGTTTGCTAGTATAATGGCTTAGTAACAATGAGTTTGAGTGTGCAATGCAGGCAGACGTGCTGCAAATATCTTTGCACTAGTGGGACAATACAGAAGTTCAACAGCCACGTTTAGGATGCCACTAAGTTTCCTCAGTTTTTGCTAGTATAATGGCTTGATAACAATGAGTTTGAGTGTGCAATGCAGGCAGACGTGCTGCAAATATCTTTGCACTAGTGGGACAATACAGAAGTCTAACAGTCACGTTTAGGATGCCACTAAGTTTCCTCAGTGTTTGCTAGTATAATGGCTTAGTAACAATGAGTTTGAGTGTGCAATGCAGGCAGACGTGCTGCAAATTTCTTTGCACTAGTGGGACAATACAGAAGTTCAACAGCCACGTTTAGGATGCCACTAAGTTTCCTCAGTTTTTGCTAGTATAATGGCTTAGTAACAATGAGTTTGTGTGTGCAATGCAGGCAGACATGCTGCAAATATCTTTGCACTAGTGGGACATTACAGAAGTCCAACAGACACTTTTAGGATGCCACTAAGTTTCCTCAGTGTTTGCTAGTATAATGGCTTAGTAACAATGAGTTTGAGTGTGCAATGCAGGCAGACGTGCTGCAAATATCTTTGCACTGATGGGAAAATACAGAAGTCCAACAGCCACGTTTAGGATGCCATTAAGTTTCCTCAGTGTTTGCTAATATAATGGCTTAGTAACAAATGAGTTTGAGTATGCAATGCAGGCAGACGTGCTGCAATTATCTTTGCACTAGTGGGACAATACAGAAGTTCAACAGCCACGTTTAGGATGCCACTAAGTTTCCTCAGTTTTTGCTAGTATAATGGCTTAGTAACAATGAGTTTGAGTGTGCAATGCAGGCAGACGTGCTGCAAATATCTTTGCACTAGTGGGACAATACAGAAGTCTAACAGTCACGTTTAGGATGCCACTAAGTTTCCTCAGTGTTTGCTAGTATAATGGCTTAGTAACAATGAGTTTGAGTGTGCAATGCAGGCAGACGTGCTGCAAATTTCTTTGCACTAGTGGGACAATACAGAAGTCCAACAGCCACTTTTAGGATGCCACTAAGTTTCCTCAGTGTTTTCTAGTATAATGGCTTAGTAACAATGAGTTTGAGTGTGCAATGCAGGCAGACGTGCTGCAAATATGTTTGCACTAGTGGGACAATACAGAAGTCCAACAGCCACTTTTAAGATGCCACTATGTTTCCTCAGTGTTTGCTAGTATAATGGCTTAGTAACAATGAGTTTGAGTGTGCAATGCAGGCAGACGTGCTGCAAATATCTTTGCACTAGTGGGACAATACAGAAGTCCAACAGCCACTTTTAGGATGCCACTAAGTTTCCTCAGTGTTTGCTAGTATAATGGCTTAGTAACAAATGAGTTTGAGTGTGCAATGCAGGCAGACGTGCTGCAAATATCTTTGCACTAGTGGGACAATACAGAAGTCCAACAGCCACTTTTAAGATGCCACTAAGTTTCCTCAATGTTTTCTAGTATAATGGCTTAGTAACAATGAGTTTGAGTGTGCAATGCAGGGAGACATGCTGCAAATATCTTTGCACTAGTGGGACAATACAGAAGTCCAACAGCCACTTTTAAGATGCCACTAAGTTTCCTCAGTGTTTGCTAGTATAACTGCTTAGTAACAATGAGTTTGAGTGTGCAATGCAGGCAGACGTGCTGCAAATATCTTTGCACTAGTGGGACAATACAGAAGTCCAACAGCCACTTTTAGGATGCCACTAATTTTCCTCAGTGTTTGCTAGTATAATGGCTTAGTAACAAATAAGTTTGAGTGTGCAATGCAGGCAGATGTGCTGCAAAATTCTTTGCACTAGTGGGACAATACAGAAGTCCAGCAGCCACGTTTAGGATGCCACTAAGTTTCCTCAGTGTTTGCTAGTATAATGGTTTAGTAACAATGAGTTTGAGTGTGCAATGCAGGCAGACATGCTGCAAATATCTTTGCACTAGTGGGACAATACAGAAGTCCAACAGCCACTTTTAGGATGCCACTAAGTTTCCTCAGTGTTTGCTAGTATAATGGATTAGTAACAATGAGTTTGAGTGTGCAATACAGGCAGACGTGCTGCAAATATCTTTGCACTAGTGGGACAATACAGAAGTTCAACAGCCACGTTTAGGATGCCACTAAGTTTCCTCAGTTTTTGCTAGTATAATGGCTTAGTAACAATGAGTTTGAGTGTGCAATGCAGGCAGACGTGCTGCAAATATCTTTGCACTAGTGGGACAATACAGAAGTCTAACAGTCACGTTTAGGATGCCACTAAGTTTCCTCAGTGTTTGCTAGTATAATAGCTTAGTAACAATGAGTTTGAGTGTGCAATGCAGGCAGACGTGCTGCAAATTTCTTTGCACTAGTGGGACAATACAGAAGTCCAACAGCCACTTTTAGGATGCCACTAAGTTTCCTCAGTGTTTTCTAGTATAATGGCTTAGTAACAATGAGTTTGAGTGTGCAATGCAGGCAGACGTGCTGCAAATATCTTTGCACTAGTGGGACAATACAGAAGTCCAACAGCCACTTTTAAGATGCCACTAAGTTTACTCAGTGTTTGCTAGGATAATGGCTTAGTAACAATGAGTTTGAGTGTGCAATGCAGGCAGACGTGCTGCAAATATCTTTGCACTAGTGGGACAATACAGAAGTCCAACAGCCACGTTTAGGATGCCACTAAGTTTCCTCAGTGTTTGCTAGTATAATGGCTTAGTAACAATGAGTTTGAGTGTGCAATGCAGGCAGACGTGCTGCAAATATCTTTGCACTAGTGGGACAATACAGAAGTCCAACAGCCACGTTTAGGATACCACTAAGTTTCCTCAGTGTTTGCTAGTATAATGGCTTAGTATCAATGAGTTTGAGTGTGCTATGCAGGCAGACGTGCTGCAAATATCTTTGCACTAGTGGGACAATACAGAAGTCCAACAGCCACTTTTAGGATGCCACTAAGTATCCTCAGTGTTTGCTAGTATAATGGCTTCGTAACAATGAGTTTGAGTGTGCAATGCAGGCAGACGTGCTGCAAATATCTTTGCACTAGTGGGACAATACAGAAGTCCAACAGCCACGTTTAGGATGCCACTAAGTTTCCTCAGTATTTGCTAGTATAATGGCTTAGTAACAATGAGTTTGAGTGTGCAATGCAGACAGACGTGCTGCAAATATCTTTGCACTAGTGGGACAATACAGAAGTTCAACAGCCACGTTTAGGATGCCACTAAGTTTCCTCAGTTTTTGCTAGTATAATGGCTTAATAACAATGAGTTTGTGTGTGCAATGCAGGCAGACATGCTGCAAATATCATTGCACTAGTGGGACATTACAGAAGTCCAACAGACACTTTTAGGATGCCACTAAGTTTCCTCAGTGTTTGCTAGTATAATGGCTTAGTAACAATGAGTTTGAGTGTGCAATGCAGGCAGACGTGCTGCAAATATCTTTGCACTGATGGGAAAATACAGAAGTCCAACAGCCACGTTTAGGATGCCATTAAGTTTCCTCAGTGTTTGCTAATATAATGGCTTAGTAACAAATGAGTTTGAGTATGCAATGCAGGCAGACGTGCTGCAATTATCTTTGCACTAGTGGGACAATACAGAAGTTCAACAGCCACGTTTAGGATGCCACTAAGTTTCCTCAGTTTTTGCTAGTATAATGGCTTAGTAATAATGAGTTTGAGTGTGCAATGCAGGCAGACGTGCTGCAAATATCTTTGCACTAGTGGGACAATACAGAAGTCCAACAGCCACTTTTAGGATGCCACTAATTTTCCTCAGTGTTTGCTAGTATAATGGCTTAGTAACAAATAAGTTTGAGTGTGCAATGCAGGCAGACGTGCTGCAAAATTCTTTGCACTAGTGGGACAATACAGAAGTCCAACAGCCACGTTTAGGATGCCACTAAGTTTCCTCAGTGTTTGCTAGTATAATGGCTTAGTAACAATGAGTTTGAGTGTGCAATGCAGGCAGACATGCTGCAAATATCTTTGCACTAGTGGGACAATACAGAAGTCCAACAGCCACTTTTAGGATGCCACTAAGTTTCCTCAGTGTTTGCTAGTATAATGGCTTAGTAACAATGAGTTTGAGTGTGCAATGCAGGCAGACGTGCTGCAAATATCTTTGCACTAGTGGGACAATACAGAAGTCCAACAGCAACGTTTAGGATGCCACTAAGTTTCCTCAGTGTTTGCTAGTATAATGGATTAGTAACAATGAGTTTGAGTGTGCAATGCAGGCAGACGTGCTGCAAATATCTTTGCACTAGTGGGACAATACAGAAGTCCAACAGCCACGTTTAGGATATCACTAAGTTTCCTTAGTGTTTGCTAGTATAACTGCTTAGTAACAATGAGTTTGAGTGTGCAATACAGGCAGACGTGCTGCAAATATCTTTGCACTAGTGGGACAATACAGAAGTTCAACAGCCACGTTTAGGATGCCACTAAGTTTCCTCAGTTTTTGCTAGTATAATGGCTTAGTAACAATGAGTTTGAGTGTGCAATGCAGGCAGACGTGCTGCAAATATCTTTGCACTAGTGGGACAATACAGAAGTCCAACAGCCACTTTTAGGATGCCACTAAGTATCCTCAGTGTTTGCTAGTATAATGGCTTCGTAACAATGAGTTTGAGTGTGCAATGCAGGCAGACGTGCTGCAAATATCTTTGCACTAGTGGGACAATACAGAAGTCCAACAGCCACGTTTAGGATGCCACTAAGTTTCCTCAGTTTTTGCTAGTATAATGGCTTAGTAACAATGAGTTTGTGTGTGCAATGCAGGCAGACATGCTGCAAATATCTTTGCACTAGTGGGACAATACAGAAGTTCAACAGCCACGTTTAGGATGCCACTAAGTTTCCTCAGTTTTTGCTAGTATAATGGCTTAGTAACAATGAGTTTGAGTGTGCAATGCAGGCAGACGTGCTGCAAATATCTTTGCACTAGTGGGACAATACAGAAGTCTAACAGTCACGTTTAGGATGCCACTAAGTTTCCTCAGTGTTTGCTAGTATAATGGCTTAGTAACAATGAGTTTGAGTGTGCAATGCAGGCAGACGTGCTGCAAATTTCTTTGCACTAGTGGGACAATACAGAAGTCCAACAGCCACTTTTAGGATGCCACTAAGTTTCTTCAGTGTTTTCTAGTATAATGGCTTAGTAACAATGAGTTTGAGTGTGCAATGCAGGCAGACGTGCTGCAAATATCTTTGCACTAGTGGGACAATACAGAAGTCCAACAGCCACTTTTAAGATGCCACTAAGTTTCCTCAGTGTTTGCTAGTATAATGGCTTAGTAACAATGAGTTTGAGTGTGCAATGCAGGCAGACGTGCTGCAAATATCTTTGCACTAGTGGGTCAATACAGAAGTCCAACAGCCACTTTTAGGATGCCACTAAGTTTCCTCAGTGTTTGCTAGTATAATGGCTTAGTAACAAATGAGTTTGAGTGTGCAATGCAGGCAGACGTGCTGCAAATATCTTTGCACTAGTGGGACAATACAGAAGTCCAACAGCCACTTTTAAGATGCCACTAAGTTTCCTCAATGTTTTCTAGTATAATGGCTTAGTAACAATGAGTTTGAGTGTGCAATGCAGGCAGACGTGCTGCAAATATCTTTGCACTAGTGGGACAATACAGAAGTCCAACAGCCACTTTTAAGATGCCACTAAGTTTCCTCAGTGTTTTCTAGTATAACTGCTTAGTAACAATGAGTTTGAGTGTGCAATGCAGGCAGACGTGCTGCAAATATCTTTGCACTAGTGGGACAATACAGAAGTCCAACAGCCACTTTTAGGATGCCACTAATTTTCTTTAGTGTTTGCTAGTATAATGGCTTAGTAACAAATAAGTTTGAGTGTGCAATGCAGGCAGACGTGCTGCAAAATTCTTTGCACTAGTGGGACAATACAGAAGTCCAACAGCCACGTTTAGGATGCCACTAAGTTTCCTCAGTGTTTGCTAGTATAATGGCTTAGTAACAATGAGTTTGAGTGTGCAATGCAGGCAGACATGCTGCAAATATCTTTGCACTAGTGGGACAATACAGAAGTCCAACAGCCACTTTTAGGATGCCACTAAGTTTCCTCAGTGTTTGCTAGTATAATGGCTTAGTAACAATGAGTTTGAGTGTGCAATGCAGGCAGACGTGCTGCAAATATCTTTGCACTAGTGGGACAATACAGAAGTCCAACAGCCACCTTTAGGATGCCACTAAGTTTCCTCAGTGTTTGCTAGTATAATGGATTAGTAACAATGAGTTTGAGTGTGCAATGCAGGCAGACGTGCTGCAAATATCTTTGCACTAGTGGGACAATACAGAAGTCCAACAGCCACGTTTAGGATATCACTAAGTTTCCTTAGTGTTTGCTAGTATAACTGCTTAGTAACAATGAGTTTGAGTGTGCAATACAGGCAGACATGCTGCAAATATCTTTGCACTAGTGGGACAATACAGAAGTCCAACAGCCACGTTTAGGATGCCACTAAGTTTCCTCAGTGTTTGCTAGTATAATGGCTTAGTATCAATGAGTTTGAGTGTGCTATGCAGGCAGACGTGCTGCAAATATCTTTGCACTAGTGGGACAATACAGAAGTCCAACAGCCACTTTTAGGATGCCACTAATTTTCCTCAGTGTTTGCTAGTATAACGGCTTAGTAACAAATGAGTTTGAGTGTGCAATGCAGGCAGACGTGCTGCAAAATTCTTTGCACTAGTGGGACAATACAGAAGTCCAACAGCCACGTTTAGGATGCCACTAAGTTTCCTCAGTGTTTGCTAGTATAATGGCTTAGTAACAATGAGTTTGAGTGTGCAATGCAGGCAGACGTGCTGCAAATATCTTTGCACTAGTGGGACAGTACAGAAGTCCAACAGCCACTTTTAGGATGCCACTAAGTTTCCTCAGTGTTTGCTAGTATAATGGCTTAGTAACAATGAGTTTGAGTGTGCAATGCAGGCAGACGTGCTGCAAATATCTTTGCACTAGTGGGACAATACAGAAGTCCAACAGCCACGTTTAGGATATCACTAAGTTTCCTTAGTGTTTGCTAGTATAACTGCTTAGTAACAATGAGTTTGAGTGTGCAATGCAGGCAGACGTGCTGCAAATATCTTTGCACTAGTGGGACAATACAGAAGTCCAACAGACACTTTTAGGATGCCACTAAGTTTCCTCAGTGTTTGCTAGTATAATGGCTTAGTAACAATGAGTTTGAGTGTGCAATGCAGGCAGACGTGCTGCAAATATCTTTGCACTAGTGGGACAATACAGAAGTCCAACAGCCACGTTTAGGATGCCACTAAGTTTCCTCAGTGTTTGCTAGTATAATGGCTTAGTAACAATGAGTTTGAGTGTGCAATGTAGGCAGACGTGCTGCAAATATCTTTGCACAAGTGGGACAATACAGAAGTCCAACAGCCACTTTTAGGATACCACTAAGTTTCCTCAGTGTTTGCTAGTATAATGGCTTAGTATCAATGAGTTTGAGTGTGCTATGCAGGCAGACGTGCTGCAAATATCTTTGCACTAGTGGGACAATACAGAAGTCCAACAGCCACGTTTAGGATGCCACTAAGTTTCCTCAGTGTTTGCTAGTATAATGGCTTAGTAACAAATGAGTTTGAGTGTGCAATGCAGGCAGACGTGCTGCAAATATCTTTGAACTAGTGGGACAATACAGAAGTCCAACAGCCACGTTTAGGATGCCACTAAGTTTCCTCAGTGTTTGCTAGTATAATGGCTTAGTAACAATGAGTTTGAGTGTGCAATGCAGGCAGACGTGCTGCAAATATCTTTGCACTAGTGGGACAATACAGAAGTCCAACAGCCACTTTTAGGATGCCACTAAGTTTCCTCAGTGTTTTCTAGTATAATGGCTTAGTAACAATGAGTTTGAGTGTGCAATGCAGGCAGACTGCTGCAAATATTTTTGCACTAGTGGGACAATACAGAAGTCCAACAGCCACTTTTAAGATGCCACTAAGTTTCCTCAGTGTTTGCTAGTATAACTGCTTAGTAACAATGAGTTTTAGTGTGCAATGCAGGCAGACGTGCTGCAAATATCTTTGCACTAGTGGGACAATACAGAAGTCCAACAGCCACTTTTAGGATGCCACTAAGTTTCCTCAGTGTTTGCTAGTATAATGGCTTAGTAACAAATGAGTTTGAGTGTGCAAGGCAGGCAGACGTGCTGCAAATATCTTTGCACTAGTAGGACAATACAGAAGTCCAACAGCCACTTTTAGGATGCCACTAAGTTTCCTCAGTGTTTTCTAGTATAATGGCTTAGTAACAATGAGTTTGAGTGTGCAATGCAGGCAGACGTGCTGCAAATATCTTTGCACTAGTGGGACAATACAGAAGTCCAACAGCCACGTTTAGGATGCCACTAAGTTTCCTCAGTGTTTGCTAGTATAATGGCTTAGTGACAATGAGTTTGAGTGTGCAATGCAGTCAGACGTGCTGCAAATATCTTTGCACTAGTGGGACAATACAGAATCCAACAGCCACGTTTAGGATGCCACTAAGTTTCCTCAGTGTTTGCTAGTATAATGGCTTAGTAACAATGAGTTTGAGTGTGCAATGCAGGCAGACGTGCTGCAAATATCTTTGCACTAGTGGGACAATACAGAAGTCCAACAGCCACGTTTAGGATGCCACTAAGTTTCCTCAGTGTTTGCTAGTATAATGGCTTAGTAACAATGAGTTTGAGTGTGCAATGCAGGCAGATGTGCTGCAAATATCTTTGCACAAGTGGGACAATACAGAAGTCCAACAGCCACTTTTAGGATACCACTAAGTTTCCTCAGTGTTTGCTAGTATAAAGGCTTAGTATCAATGAGTTTGAGTGTGCTATGCAGGCAGACGTGCTGCAAATATCTTTGCACTAGTGGGACAATACAGAAGTCCAACAGCCACGTTTAGGATGCCACTAAGTTTCCTCAGTGTTTCCTAGTATAATGGCTTAGTAACAAATGAGTTTGAGTGTGCAATGCAGGCAGACGTGCTGCAAATATCTTTGCACTAGTGGGACAATACAGAAATCCAACAGCCACGTTTAGGATGCCACTAAGTTTCCTCAGTGTTTGCTAGTATAATGGCTTAGTAACAATGAGTTTGAGTGTGCAATGCAGGCAGACGTGCTGCAAATATCTTTGCACTAGTGGGACAATACAGAAGTCCAACAGCCACTTTTACGATGCCACTAAGTTTCCTCAGTGTTTTCTAGTATAATGGCTTAGTAACAATGAGTTTGAGTGTGCAATGCAGGCAGACGTGCTGCAAATATCTTTGCACTAGTGGGACAATACAGAAGTCCAACAGCCACTTTTAGGATGCCACTAATTTTCCTCAGTGTTTGCTAGTATAATGGCTTAGTAACAAATGAGTTTGAGTGTGCAATGCAGGCAGACGTGCTGCAAAATTCTTTGCACTAGTGGGACAATACAGAAGTCCAACAGCCACGTTTAGGATGCCACTAAGTTTCCTCAGTGTTTGCTAGTATAATGGCTTAGTAACAATGAGTTTGAGTGTGCAATGCAGGCAGACGTGCTGCAAATATCTTTGCACTAGTGGGACAATACAGAAGTCCAACAGCCACTTTTAGGATGCCACTAAGTTTCCTCAGTGTTTGCTAGTATAATGGCTTAGTAACAATGAGTTTGAGTGTGCAATACAGGCAGACGTGCTGCAAATATCTTTGCACTAGTGGGACAATACAGAAGTCCAACAGCCACGTTTAGGATGCCACTAAGTTTCCTCAGTGTTTGCTAGTATAATGGATTAGTAACAATGAGTTTGAGAGTGCAATGCAGGCAGACGTGCTGCAAATATCTTTGCACTAGTGGGACAATACAGAAGTCCAACAGCCACGTTTAGGATATCACTAAGTTTCCTTAGTGTTTGCTAGTATAACTGCTTAGTAACAATGAGTTTGAGTGTGCAATGCAGGCAGACGTGCTGCAAATATCTTTGCACTAGTGGGACAATACAGAAGTCCAACAGCCACGTTTAGGATGCCACTAAGTTAACTCAGTGTTTGCTAGTATAATGGCTTAGTAACAATGAGTTTGAGTGTGCAATGCAGGCAGACGTGCTGCAAATATCTTTGCACTAGTGGGACAATACAGAAGTCCAACAGCCACGTTTAGGATGCCACTAAGTTTCCTCAGTGTTTGCTAGTATAATGGCTTAGTAACAATGAGTTTGAGTGTGCAATGCAGGCAGACGTGCTGCAATTATCTTTGCACTAGTGGGACAATACAGAAGTTCAACAGCCACGTTAAGGATGCCACTAAGTTTACTCAGTTTTTGCTAGTATAATGGCTTAGTAACAATGAGTTTGAGTGTGCAATGCAGGCAGACGTGCTGCAAATATCTTTGCACTAGTGGGACAATACAGAAGTCTAACAGCCACGTTTAGGATGCCACTAAGTTTCCTCAGTGTTTGCTAGTATAATGGCTTAGTAACAAATGAGTTTGAGTGTGCAATGCAGGCAGACGTGCTGCAAATATCTTTGCACTAGTGGGACAATACAGAAGTCCAACAGCCACGTTTAGGATGCCACTAAGTTTCCTCAGTGTTTGCTAGTATAATGGCTAAGTAACAATGAGTTTGAGTGTGCAATGCAGGCAGACGTGCTGCAAATTTCTTTGCACTAGTGGGACAATACAGAAGTCCAACAGCCACTTTTAGGATGCCACTAAGTTTCCTCAGTGTTTTCTAGTATAATGGCTTAGTAACAATGAGTTTGAGTGTGCAATGCAGGCAGACGTGCTGCAAATATCTTTGCACTAGTGGGACAATACAGAAGTCCAACAGCCACTTTTAAGATGCCACTAAGTTTCCTCAGTGTTTGCTAGTATAACTGCTTAGTAACAATGAGTTTGAGTGTGCAATGCAGGCAGACGTGCTGCAAATATCTTTGCACTAGTGGGACAATACAGAAGTCCAACAGCCACTTTTAGGATGCCACTAAGTTTCCTCAGTGTTTGCTAGTATAATGGCTTAGTAACAAATGAGTTTGAGTGTGCAATGCAGGCAGACGTGCTGCAAATATCTTTGCACTAGTGGGACAATACAGAAGTCCAACAGCCACTTTTAGGATGCCACTAAATTTCCTCAATGTTTTCTAGTATAATGGCTTAGTAACAATGAGTTTGAGTGTGCAATGCAGGCAGACGTGCTGCAAATATCTTTGCACTAGTGGGACAATACAGAAGTCCAACAGCCACGTTTAGGATGCCACTAAGTTTCCTCAGTGTTTGCTAGTATAATGGCTTAGTAACAATGAGTTTGAGTGTGCAATGCAGGCAGACGTGCTGCAAATATCTTTGCACTAGTGGGACAATACAGAAGTCCAACAGCCACGTTTAGGATGCCACTAAGTTTCCTCAGTGTTTGCTAGTATAATGGCTTAGTAACAATGAGTTTGAGTGTGCAATGCAGGCAGACGTGCTGCAATTATCTTTGCACTAGTGGGACAATACAGAAGTTCAACAGCCACGTTAAGGATGCCACTAAGTTTACTCAGTTTTTGCTAGTATAATGGCTTAGTAACAATGAGTTTGAGTGTGCAATGCAGGCAGACGTGCTGCAAATATCTTTGCACTAGTGGGACAATACAGAAGTCTAACAGCCACGTTTAGGATGCCACTAAGTTTCCTCAGTGTTTGCTAGTATAATGGCTTAGTAACAAATGAGTTTGAGTGTGCAATGCAGGCAGACGTGCTGCAAATATCTTTGCACTAGTGGGACAATACAGAAGTCCAACAGCCACGTTTAGGATGCCACTAAGTTTCCCCAGTGTTTTCTAGTGTAATGGCTTAGTAACAATGAGTTTGAGTGTGCAATGCAGGCAGACGTGCTGCAAATATCTTTGCACTAATGGGACAATACAGAAGTCCAACAGCCACTTTTAGAATGCCACTAAGTTTCCTTAGTGTTTGCTAGTATAATGGCTTAGTAACAAATGAGTTTGAGTGTGCAATGCAGGCAGACGTGCTGCAAATATCTTTGCACTAGTGGGAAAATACAGAAGTCCAACAGCCACGATTAGGATGCCACCAAGTTTCCTCAGTGTTTGCTAGTATAATGGCTTAGTAACAAAAGAGTTTGAGTGTGCAATGCAGGCAGACGTGCTGCAAATATCTTTGCACTAGTGGGACTATACAAAGGTCCAACAGCCACGTTTAGGATGCCACTAAGTTTCCTCAGTGTTTGCTAGTATAATGGCTTAGTAACAATGAGTTTGAGTGTACAATGCAGGCAGACGTGCTGCAAATATCTTTGCACTAGTGGGACAATACAGAAGTCCAACAGCCACTTTTAGGATACTACTAAGTTTCCTCAGTGTTTGCTAGTATAATGGCTTAGTAACAATGAGTTTGAGTGTGCTATGCAGGCAGACGTGCTGCAAATATCTTTGCACTAGTGGGACAATACAGAAGTCCAACAGACACGTTTAGGATGCCACTAAGTTTCCTCAGTGTTTGCTAGTATAATGGCTTAGTAACAATGAGTTTGAGTGTGCAATGCAGGCAGACGTGCTGCAAATATCTTTGTACTAGTGGGACAATACAGAAGTCCAACAGACACTTTTAGGATGCCATTAAGATTCCTCAGTGTTTGCTAGTATAATGGCTTAGTAACAAATGAGTTTGAGTGTGCAATGCAGGCAGACGTGCTGCAAATATCTTTGCACTAGTGGGACAATACAGAAGTTCAACATTCACTTTTAGGATGCCACAAAGTTTCCTCAGTGTTTGCTAGTATAATGGCTTAGTAACAAATGAGTTTGAGTGTGCAATGCAGGCAGACGTGCTGCAAATATCTTTGCACTAGTGGGACAATACAGAAGTCCAACAGCCACTTTTTTGATGCCACTAAGTTTCCTCAGTGTTTGCTAGTATAATGGCTTAGTAACAATGAGTTTGAGTGTGCAATGCAGGCAGACGTGCTGCAAATATCTTTGCACTAGTGGGACAATACAGAAGTCCAACAGCTACGATTAGGATGCCACCAAGTTTCCTCAGTGTTCGCTATTATAATGGCTTAGTAACAAATGAGTTTGAGTGTGCAATGCAGGCAGACGTGCTGCAAATATCTTTGCACTAGTGGGACAATACAAAAGTCCAACAGCCACGTTTTAGGATGCCACTAAGTTTCCTCAGTGTTTGCTAGTATAATGGCTTAGTAACAATGAGTTTGAGTGTACAATGCAGGCAGACGTGCTGCAAATATCTTTGCACTAGTGGGACAATACAGAAGTCTAACAGCCACTTTTAGGATACCATTAAGTTTCCTCAGTGTTTGCTAGTATAATGGCTTAGTAACAATGAGTTTGAGTGTGCAATGCAGGCAGACGTGCTGCAAATATCTTTGCACTAGTGGGACAATACAGAAGTCCAACAGCCATTTTTAAGATACCACTAAGTTTCCTTAGTGTTTGCTAGTCTAATGGCTTAGTAACAATGAGTTTGAGTGTGCAATGCAGGCAGACGTGCTGCAAATATCTTTGCACTATTGGGACAATACAGAAGTCCAACAGCCACGTTTAGGATGCCACTAAGTTTCCTCAGTGTTTGCTAGTTTAATGGCTTAGTAACAATGAGTTTGAGTGTGCAATGCAGGCAGACGTGCTGCAAATATCTTTGCACTAGTGGGACAATACAGAAGTCCAACAGCCACGTTTAGGATGCCACTAAGTTTCCTCAGTGTTTGCTAGTATAATGGCTTAGTAACAATGAGTTTGAGTGTGCAATGCAGGCAGACGTGCTGCAAATATCTTTGCACTAGTGGGACAATACAGAAGTCCAACAGCCATTTTTAAGATACCACTAAGTTTCCTTAGTGTTTGCTAGTCTAATGGCTTAGTAACAATGAGTTTGAGTGTGCAATGCAGGCAGACGTGCTGCAAATATCTTTGCACTATTGGGACAATACAGAAGTCCAACAGCCACGTTTAGGATGCCACTAAGGTTCCTCAGTGTTTGCTAGTTTAATGGCTTAGTAACAATGAGTTTGAGTGTGCAATGCAGGCAGACGTGCTGCAAATATCTTTGCACTAGTGGGACAATACAGAAGTCCAACAGCCACGTTTAGGATGCCACTAAGTTTCCTCAGTGTTTGCTAGTATAATGGCTTAGTAACAATGAGTTTGATTGAGTGTGCAATGCAGGCAGACGTGCTGCAAATATCTTTGCACTAGTGGGACAATACAGAAGTCCAACAGCCACGTTTAGGATGCCACTAAGTTTCCTCAGTGTTTGCTAGTATAATGGCTTAGTAACAAATGAGTTTGAGTGTGCAATGCAGGCAGACGTGCTGCAAATATCTTTGCACTAGTGGGACAATACAGAAGTTCAACAGCCACTTTTAGGATGCCACTAAGTTTCCTCAGTGTTCGCTAGTATAATGGCTTAGTAACAATGAGTTTGATTGTGCAATGCAGGCAGACGTGCTGCAAATATCTTTGCACTAGTGGGACAATACAAAAGTCCAACAGCCACGTTTAGGATGCCACTAAGTTTCCTCAGTTTTGGCTAGTATAATGGCTTAGTAACAGTGAGTTTGAGTGTACAATGCAGGCAGACGTGCTGCAAATATCTTTGCACTAGTGGGACAATACAGAAGTCCAACAGCAACTTTTAGGATACCACTAAGTTTCCTCAGTGTTTGCTAGTATAATGGCTTAGTAACAATGAGTTTGAGTGTGCAATGCAGGCAAACTTCGGTAAAGCATTTGACACTGTCCCACATAAAAGACTGCTAAGTAAAATGAGAAAGCTTGGGCTCGGGGAAAATGTGTGTAGATGGGTAGGTAGCTGGCTTAGTGGTAGAAAACAAAGAGTGGTTATTAATGGTGCATACTCAGATTGGGCCAGGGTTACTAGTGGGGTGCCACAGGGGTCTGTATTGGGCCCCCTACTATTTAATATATTTATTAATGATCTGGTGGATGGTTTACAGAGTAAAATATCAGTATTTGCAGATGATACAAAACTATGTAAGGTAGTTAACACAAAGGAGGACAGTTTGCAACTACAGATGGACTTGAGTAAATTGGAGAATTGGGCTGAAAAATGGCAAATGAGGTTTAACACAGATAAGTGTAAGGTTATGCACATGGGAAGGAGAAACAGATGCTACGATTACTTACTAAATGGGAAACTGCTGGGGAAATCAGACATGGAAAAAGACTTAGGCATCTTAGTGAATAAGAATCTAAATTGGAGTGCCCAGTGTCAGGCAGCAGCCACCAAAGCAAATAGGGTGATGGGATGCATTAGAAGAGGTCTGGGGGCACGAGATGAAAACATCATTCTCCCTCTGTACAAATCACTAGTCAGACCACACTTGGAGTATTGTGTGCAATTTTGGGCGCCGGTGCTGAAGAAAGACATTACTGAACTTGAAAGGGTTCAGAGGCGGGCTACTAAAATAATAAATGGAATGGGTGCATTACAATACACGGAAAGGTTATCAAAATTAGGTCTATTTACTCTAGAAAAGAGAAGACTTAGGGGAGACCTAATAAATATGTACAAATATATCAGAGGGCCATATAGAGATCTCTCCCATGATCTGTTTGTACCAAGGACTATGACAAGAACAAGGGGGCATTCTTTTCGATTGGAGGAAAGAAAATTCCTACATCAGCATAGAAGAGGGTTCTTCACGGTAAGAGCAGTGAGGCTCTGGAACTCTCTTCCTGAGGAAGTGGTGATGGCCAACTCACTGAATGAATTTAAGAGAGGAATGGATGCATTTCTTGTTAGCAAAAGTATAGAAGGTTATAAATAGCATAATCTTACAGGTAGATAGAAGAGCGACCAAGATTATTAGAGGAATGGGTGGGCTGCAATACCAAGACAGGTTATTAAACTTGGGGTTAGTTAGTTAGGAAAAACAAAGGCTTAGGGGGATCTAATCACAATGTATAAATATATGAGGGGACAGTACAGAGACCTTTCCAAAGATCTCTTTACACCTAGGCCTGCGACTGGAACACGGGGGCATCCGCTACGTCTTGAGGAAAGAATGTTTAATCATAATCGCAGATGAGGATTCTTTACTGTACGAGCAGTGAGACTATGGAGCTCTCTGCCGTATGATGTTGTATTGAGGGATTCACAAGTAAAATTTAAGCAGAGCCTGATCGCATTAATTGAAAAATATAATATTACCAGTTATGTATATTGGATTTTATGACAGGGTGTTGATCCAGGGAACTAGTCTGATTGCCGTATGTGGAGTCAGGAAGGAATTTTTTTCCCCATTGGAGCTTATTTGACACATTGGGGTTTTTTTGCCTTCCTCTGGATCAACATGTTAGGCTACGGGTTGAACTAGATGGACTTAGAGTCTCCCTTCAACCTTAAAAACTATGAAACTATGAAATATCTTTGCACTAGTGGGACAATACAGAAGTCCAACAGCCACTTTTAAGAAGCCACTAAGTTTCCTCAGTGTTTGCTAGTATAATGGCTTAGTAACAAATGAGTTTGAGTGTGCAATGCAGGCAGACGTGCTGCAAATATCATTGCACTAGTGGGAAAATACAGAAGTCCAAC
Source organism: Anomaloglossus baeobatrachus (assembly GCF_048569485.1). Lineage (NCBI taxonomy): Eukaryota > Metazoa > Chordata > Amphibia > Anura > Aromobatidae > Anomaloglossus > Anomaloglossus baeobatrachus. The sequence goes on along the minus strand of NC_134357.1, from coordinate 200,063,927 downwards.
AGCCACGATTAGGATGCCACCAAGTTTCCTCAGTGTTTGCTAGTATAATGGCTTAGTAACAAATGAGTTTGAGTGTGCAATGCAGACAGACGTGCTGCAAATATCTTTGCACTAGTGGGACAATACAAAAGTCCAACAGCCACGTTTAGGATGCCACTAAGTTTCCTCAGTGTTTGCTAGTATAATGGTTTAGTAACAAATGAGTTTGAGTGTACAATGCAGGCAGACGTGCTGCAAATATCTTTGCACTAGTGGGACCATACAGAAGTCCAACAGCCACTTTTAGGATACCACTAAGTTTCCTCAGTGTTTGCTAGTATAACGGCTTAGTAACAATGAGTTTGAGTGTGCAATGCAGGCAGACGTGCTGCAAATATCTTTGCACTAGTGGGACAATACAGAAGTCCAACAGCCACTTTTAAGATGCCACTAAGTTTCCTCAGTGTTTGCTAGTATAACTGCTTAGTAACAATGAGTTTGAGTGTGCAACGCAGACAGACGTGCTGCAAATATCTTTGCACTAGTGGGACAATACAGAAGTCCAACAGACACGTTAGGATGCCACTAAGTTTCCTCAGTGTTTGCTAGTATAATGGCTTAGTAACAATGAGTTTGAGTGTGCAATGCAGGCAGACGAGCTGCAAATATCTTTGCACTAGTGGGACAATACAGAAGTCCAACAGCCACGTTTAGGATGCCACTAAGTTTCCTCAGTGTTTGCTAGTAAAATGGCTTAGTAACAAATGAGTTTGAGTGTGCAATGCAGGCAGACGTGCTGCAAATATCTTTGCACTAGTGGCACAATACAGAAGTCCAACAGCCACTTTTAGGATGCCACTAAGTTTCCCCAGTGTTTGCTAGTATAATGGCTTAGTAACAATGAGTTTGAGTGTGCAATGCAGGCCGATGTGCTGCAAATATCTTTGCACTAGTGGGACAATACAGAAGTCCAACAGCCACGTTTAGGATGCCACTAAGTTTCCTCAGTGTTTGCTAGTATAATGGCTTAGAAACAATGAGTTTGAGTGTACAATGCAGGCAGACGTGCTGCAAATATCTTTGCACTAGTGGGACAATACAGAAGTCCAACAGCCACTTTTAAGATGCCACTAAGTTTCCTCAGTGTTTGCTAGTATAATGGCTTAGTAACAAATGAGTTTGAGTGTGCAATGCAGGCAGACGTGCTGCAAATATCTTTGCACTAATGGGACAATACAGAAGTCCAACAGACATGTTTAGGATGCCATTAAGATTCCTCAGTGTTTGCTAGTATAATGGCTTAGTAACAATGAGCTTGAGTGTGCAATGCAGGCAGACGTGCTGCAAATATCTTTGTACTAGTGGGACAATACAGAAGTCCAACAGACACGTTTAGGATGCCATTAAGATTCCTCAGTGTTTGCTAGTATAATGGCTTAGTAACAAATGAGTTTGAGTGTGCTATGCAGGCAGACGTGCTGCAAATATCTTTGCACTAGTGGGACAATACAGAAGTCCAACAGCCACGTTTAGGATGCCACTAAGTTTCCTCAGTGTTTGATAGTATAATGGCTTAGTAAAAAAAGAGTTTGCCTGTGCAATGCAGGCAGACGTGCTGCAAATATCTTTGCACTAGTGGGACAATACAGAAGTCCAACAGCCACGTTTAGGATGCCACTAAGCTTCCTCAGTGTTTGCTAGTTTAATGGCTTAGTAACAATGAGTTTGAGTGTGCAATGCAGGCAGACGTGCTGCAAATATCTTTGCACTAGTGGGACAATACAGAAGTCCAACAGCCACGTTTAGGATGCCACTAAGTTTCCTCAGTGTTTGCTAGTATAATGGCTTAGTAACAATGAGTTTGAGTGTGCAATGCAGGCAGACGTGCTGCAAATATCTTTGCACTAGTGGAACAATACAGAAGTCCAGCAGCCACGTTTAGGATGCCACTAAGTTTCCTCAGTGTTTGCTAGTATAATGGCTTAGTAACAATGAGTTTGAGTGTGCTATGCAGGCAGACGTGATGCAAATATCTTTGCACTAGTGGGACAATACAGAAGTCCAACAGCCACTTTTAGGATGCCACTAAGTTTCCTCAGTGTTTGCTAGTATAATGGCTTAGTAACAATGAGTTTGAGAGTGCAATGCAGGCAGACGTGCTGCAAATATCTTTGCACTAGTGGGACAATACAGAAGTCCAACAGCCACGTTTAGGATGCCACCAAGTTTCCTCAGTGTTTGCTAGTTTAATGGCTTAGTAACAATGAGTGTGAGTGTGCAATGCAGGCAGACGTGCTGCAAATATCTTTGCACTAGTGGGACAATACAGAAGTCCAACAGACACATTTAGGATGCCACTAAGTTTCCCCAGTGTTTGCTAGTATAATGGCTTAGTAACAATGAGTTTGAGTGTGCAATGCAGGCAGGCGTGCTGCAAATATCTTTGCACTAGTGGGACAATACAGAAGTCCAACAGCCACTTTTAGGATGCCACTAAGTTTCCTCAGTATTTGCTAGTATAATGGCTTAATAACAATGAGTTTGAGTGTGCAATGCAGGCAGACGTGCTGCAAATATCTTTGCATGAGTGGGACAATAGAGAAGTCCAACAGCCACGTTTAGGATGCCACCAAGTTTCCTCAGTGTTTGCTAGTTTAATGGCTTAGTAACAATGAGTTTGAGTGTGCAATGCAGGCGGAGTTGCTGCAAATATCTTTGCACTAGTGGGACAATACAGAAGTCCAACAGCCACGTTTAGGATGCCATTAAGTTTCCTCAGTGTTTGCTAGTATAATGGCTTAGTAACAATGAGTTTGAGTGTGCAATGCAGGCATACGTGCTGCAAATATCTTTGCACTAGTGGGACAATACAGAAGTCCAACAGCCACTTTTAGTATGCCACTAAGTTTCCTCAGTGTTTGCTAGTATAATGGCTTAGTAACAAATGAGTTTGAGTGTGCAATGCAGGCAGACGTGCTGCAAATATATTTGCACTAGTGGGACAATACAGAAGTCCAACAGCCACGTTTAGGATGCCACTAAGTTTCCTCAGTGTTTGCTAGTATTATAGGTTAGTAACAAATGAGTTTGAGTGTGCAATGCAGGCAGACGTGCTGCAAATATCTTTGCACTAGTGGGACAATACAGAAGTCCAACAGCCACTTTTAGGATGCCACTAAGTTTCCTCAGTGTTTGCTAGTATAATGGCTTAGTAACAAATGAGTTTGAGTGTGCAATGCAGGCAGACGTGCTGCAAATATATTTGCACTAGTGGGACAATACAGAAGTCCAACAGCCACGTTTAGGATGCCACTAAGTTTCCTCAGTGTTTGCTAGTAAAATGGCTTAGTAACAAATGAGTTTGAGTGTGCAATGCAGGCAGACGTGCTGCAAATATCTTTGCACTAGTGGCACAATACAGAAGTCCAACAGCCACTTTTAGGATGCCACTAAGTTTCCTCAGTGTTTGCTAGTATAATGGCTTAGTAACAATGAGTTTGAGTGTGCAATGCAGGCAGATGTGCTGCAAATATCTTTGCACTAGTGGGACAATACAGAAGTCCAACAGCCACGTTTAGGATGCCACTAAGTTTCCTCAGTGTTTACTAGTATAATGGCTTAGTAACAATGAGTTTGAGTGTGCAATGCAGGCAGACGTGCTGCAAATATCTTTGCACTAGTGGGACAATACAGAAGTCCAACAGCCACTTTTAGGATGCCACTAAGTTTCCTCAGTGTTTGCTAGTATAATGGCTTAGTAACAATGAGTTTGTGTGTGCAATGCAGGCAGACGTGCTGCAAATATCTTTGCACTGATGGGAAAATACAGAAGTCCAACAGCCACGTTTAGGATGCCACTACGTTTCCTCAGTGTTTGCTAATATAATGGCTTAGTAACAAATGAGTTTGAGTGTGCAATGCAGGCAGATGTGCTGCAAATATCTTTGCACTAGTGGGACATTACAGAAGACCAACAGCCACTTTTAGGATGCCACTAAGTTTCCTCAGTGTTTGATAGTATAATGGCTTAGTAACAATGAGTTTGAGTGTGCAATGCAGGCAGACGTGCTGCAAATATCTTTGCACTAGTGAGACAATACAGAAGTCCAACAGCCACGTTTAGGATGCCACTAAGTTTCCTCAGTGTTTGCTAGTATAATGGCTTAGTAACAATGAGTTTGAGTGTACAATGCAGGCAGACGTGCTGCAAATATCTTTGCACTAGTGGGACAATACAGAAGTCCGACAGCCACTTTTAGGATGCCACTAAGTTTCCTCAGTGTTTGCTAGTATAATGGCTTAGTAACAATGAGTTTGTGTGTGCAATGCAGGCAGACTTGCTGCAAATATCTTTGCACTAGTGGGACAATACAGAAGTCCAACAGCCACTTTTCAGATGCCACTAAGTTTCCTCAGTGTTTGCTAGTATAACTGCTTAGTAACAATGAGTTTGAGTGTGCAATGCAGGCAGACGTGCTGCAAATATCTTTGCACTAGTGGGACAATACAGAAGTCCAACAGCCAGTTTTAGGATGCCACTAAGTTTCCTCAGTGTTTGCTAGTATAATGGCTTAGTAACAAATGAGTTTGAGTGTGCAATGCAGGCAGACGTGCTGCAAAAATCTTTGCACTAGTGGGACAATACAGAAGTCCAACAGCCACATTTAGGATGCCACTAAGTTTCCTCAATGTTTGCTAGTATAATGGCTTAGTAACAATGAGTTTGAGTGTGCAATGCAGGCAGACGTGCTGCAAATATCTTTGCACTAGTGGGACAATACAGAAGTCCAACAGCCACGTTTAGGATGCCACTAAGTTTCCTCAGTGTTTGCTAGTATAATGGCTTAGTAACAATGAGTTTGAGTGTGCAATGCAGACAGACGTGCTGCAAATATCTTTGCACTAGTGGGACAATACAAAAGTCCAACAGCCACGTTTAGGATGCCACTAAGTTTCCTCAGTGTTTGCTAGTATAATGGCTTAGTAACAATGAGTTTGAGTGTACATTGCAGGCAGACGTGCTGCAAATATCTTTGCACTAGTGGGACAATACAGAAGTCCAACAGCCACTTTTAGGATACCACCAAGTTTCCTCAGTGTTTGCTAGTATAATGGCTTAGTAACAATGAGTTTGAGTGTGCAATGCAGGCAGACGTGCTGCAAATATCTTTGCACTAGTGGGACAATACAGAAGTCCAACAGCCACTTTTAGGATGCCACTAAGTTTCCTCAGTGTTTGCTAGTATAATGGCTTAGTAACAATGAGTTTGTGTGTGCAATGCAGGCAGACGTGCTGCAAATATCTTTGCACTGATGGGAAAATACAGAAGTCCAACAGCCACGTTTAGGATGCCACTACGTTTCCTCAGTGTTTGCTAATATAATGGCTTAGTAACAAATGAGTTTGAGTGTGCAATGCAGGCAGATGTGCTGCAAATATCTTTGCACTAGTGGGACATTACAGAAGACCAACAGCCACTTTTAGGATGCCACTAAGTTTCCTCAGTGTTTGATAGTATAATGGCTTAGTAACAATGAGTTTGAGTGTGCAATGCAGGCAGACGTGCTGCAAATATCTTTGCACTAGTGAGACAATACAGAAGTCCAACAGCCACGTTTAGGATGCCACTAAGTTTCCTCAGTGTTTGCTAGTATAATGGCTTAGTAACAATGAGTTTGAGTGTACAATGCAGGCAGACGTGCTGCAAATATCTTTGCACTAGTGGGACAATACAGAAGTCCGACAGCCACTTTTAGGATGCCACTAAGTTTCCTCAGTGTTTGCTAGTATAATGGCTTAGTAACAATGAGTTTGTGTGTGCAATGCAGGCAGACTTGCTGCAAATATCTTTGCACTAGTGGGACAATACAGAAGTCCAACAGCCACTTTTCAGACGCCACTAAGTTTCCTCAGTGTTTGCTAGTATAACTGCTTAGTAACAATGAGTTTGAGTGTGCAATGCAGGCAGACGTGCTGCAAATATCTTTGCACTAGTGGGACAATACAGAAGTCCAACAGCCAGTTTTAGGATGCCACTAAGTTTCCTCAGTGTTTGCTAGTATAATGGCTTAGTAACAAATGAGTTTGAGTGTGCAATGCAGGCAGACGTGCTGCAAAAATCTTTGCACTAGTGGGACAATACAGAAGTCCAACAGCCACATTTAGGATGCCACTAAGTTTCCTCAATGTTTGCTAGTATAATGGCTTAGTAACAATGAGTTTGAGTGTGCAATGCAGGCAGACGTGCTGCAAATATCTTTGCACTAGTGGGACAATACAGAAGTCCAACAGCCACGTTTAGGATGCCACTAAGTTTCCTCAGTGTTTGCTAGTATAATGGCTTAGTAACAAATGAGTTTGAATGTGCAATGCAGGCAGACGTGCTGCAAATATCTTTGCACTAGTGGGACAATACAGAAGTCCAGCAGCCACGTTTAGGATGCCACTAAGTTTCCTCAGTGTTTGCTAGTATAATTGCTTAGTAACAAATGAGTTTGAGTGTGCAATGCAGGCAGACGTGCTGCAAATATCTTTGCACTAGTGGGACAATACAGAAGTCCAACAGCCACTTTTAGGATGCCACTAAGTTTCCTCAGTGTTTGCTAGTATGATGGCTTAGTAACAAATGAGTTTGAGTGTGCAATGCAGGCAGACGTGCTGCAAATATCTTTGCACTAATGGGACAATACAGAAGTCCAACAGCGACGTTTAGGATGCCACTAAGTTTCCTGAGTGTTTGCTAGTATAATGGCTTAGTAACAATGAGTTTGAGTGTGCAATGCAGGCAGACGTGCTGCAAATATCTTTGCACTAGTGGGACAATACAGAAGTCCAACAGCCACTTATAGGATGCCACTAAGTTTCCTCAGTGTTTGCTAGTATAATGGCTTAGTAACAATCAGTTTGTGTGTGCAATGCAGGCAGACGTGCTGCAAATATCTTTGCACTAGTGGGACAATACAGAAGTCCAATAGCCACGTTTAGGATGCCACTAAGTTTCCTCAGTGTTTGCTAGTATAATGGATTAGTAACAATAAGTTTGAGTGTGCAATGCAGGCAGACGTGCTGCAAATATCTTTGCACTAGTGGGACAATACAGAAGTCCAACAGCCACTTTTAGGATATCACTAAGTTTCCTTAGTGTTTGCTAGTATAACTGCTTAGTAACAATGAGTTTGAGTGTGCAATGCAGGCAGACGTGCTGCAAATATCTTTGCACTAGTGGGACAATACAGAAGTCCAACAGCCACGTTTAGGATGCCACTAAGTTTCCTCAGTGTTTGCTAGTATAATGGCTTAGTAACAATGAGTTTGAGTGTGCAATGCAGGCAGACGTGCTGCAAATATCTTTGCACTAGTGGGACAATACAAAAGTCCAACAGACACTTTTAGGATGCCACTAAGTTTCCTCAGTGTTTGCTAGTATAATGGCTTAGTAACAATGAGTTTGAGTGTGCAATGCAGGCAGACGAGCCGCAAATATCTTTGCACTAGTGGGACAATACAGAAGTCCAACAGCCACTTTTAGGATACCACTAAGTTTCCTCAGTGTTTGCTAGTATAATGGCTTAGTAACAATGAGTTTGAGTGTGCAATGCAGGCAGACGTGCTGCAAATATCTTTGCACTAGTGGGACAATACAGAAGTTCAACAGCCACGTTTAGGATGCCACTAAGTTTCCTCAGTTTTTGCTAGTATAATGGCTTAGTAACAATGAGTTTGAGTGTGCAATGCAGGCAGACGTGCTGCAAATATCTTTGCACTAATGGGACAATACAGAAGTCCAACAGCGACGTTTAGGATGCCACTAAGTTTCCTCAGTGTTTACTAGTATAATGGCTTAGTAACAATGAGTTTGAGTGTGCAATGCAGGCAGACGTGCTGCAAATATCTTTGCACTAGTGGGACAATACAGAAGTCCAACAGCCACTTTTAGGATGCCACTAAGTTTCCTCAGTGTTTGCTAGTATAATGGCTTAGTAACAATGAGTTTGTGTGTGCAATGCAGGCAGACGTGCTGCAAATATCTTTGCACTGATGGGAAAATACAGAAGTCCAACAGCCACGTTTAGGATGCCACTACGTTTCCTCAGTGTTTGCTAATATAATGGCTTAGTAACAAATGAGTTTGAGTGTGCAATGCAGGCAGATGTGCTGCAAATATCTTTGCACTAGTGGGACAATACAGAAGACCAACAGCCACTTTTAGGATGCCACTAAGTTTCCTCAGTGTTTGATAGTATAATGGCTTAGTAACAATGAGTTTGAGTGTGCAATGCAGGCAGACGTGCTGCAAATATCTTTGCACTAGTGAGACAATACAGAAGTCCAACAGCCACGTTTAGGATGCCACTAAGTTTCCTCAGTGTTTGCTAGTATAATGGCTTAGTAACAATGAGTTTGAGTGTACAATGCAGGCAGACGTGCTGCAAATATCTTTGCACTAGTGGGACAATACAGAAGTCCAACAGCCACTTTTAGGATGCCACTAAGTTTCCTCAGTGTTTGCTAGTATAATGGCTTAGTAACAATGAGTTTGTGTGTGCAATGCAGGCAGACTTGCTGCAAATATCTTTGCACTAGTGGGACAATACAGAAGTCCAACAGCCACTTTTCAGATGCCACTAAGTTTCCTCAGTGTTTGCTAGTATAACTGCTTAGTAACAATGAGTTTGAGTGTGCAATGCAGGCAGACGTGCTGCAAATATCTTTGCACTAGTGGGACAATACAGAAGTCCAACAGCCAGTTTTAGGATGCCACTAAGTTTCCTCAGTGTTTGCTAGTATAATGGCTTAGTAACAAATGAGTTTGAGTGTGCAATGCAGGCAGACGTGCTGCAAAAATCTTTGCACTAGTGGGACAATACAGAAGTCCAACAGCCACATTTAGGATGCCACTAAGTTTCCTCAATGTTTGCTAGTATAATGGCTTAGTAACAATGAGTTTGAGTGTGCAATGCAGGCAGACGTGCTGCAAATATCTTTGCACTAGTGGGACAATACAGAAGTCCAACAGCCACGTTTAGGATGCCACTAAGTTTCCTCAGTGTTTGCTAGTATAATGGCTTAGTAACAAATGAGTTTGAATGTGCAATGCAGGCAGACGTGCTGCAAATATCTTTGCACTAGTGGGACAATACAGAAGTCCAGCAGCAACGTTTAGGATGCCACTAAGTTTCCTCAGTGTTTGCTAGTATAATTGCTTAGTAACAAATGAGTTTGAGTGTGCAATGCAAGCAGACGTGCTGCAAATATCTTTGCACTAGTGGGACAATACAGAAGTCCAACAGCCACTTTTAGGATGCCACTAAGTTTCCTCAGTGTTTGCTGGCATGATGGCTTAGTAACAAATGAGTTTGAGTGTGCAATGCAGGCAGACGTGCTGCAAATATCTTTGCACTAATGGGACAATACAGAAGTCCAACAGCGACGTTTAGGATGCCACTAAGTTTCCTGAGTGTTTGCTAGTATAATGGCTTAGTAACAATGAGTTTGAGTGTGCAATGCAGGCAGACGTGCTGCAAATATCTTTGCACTAGTGGGACAATACAGAAGTCCAACAGCCACTTATAGGATGCCACTAAGTTTCCTCAGTGTTTGCTAGTATAATGGCTTAGTAACAATCAGTTTGTGTGTGCAATGCAGGCAGACGTGCTGCAAATATCTTTGCACTAGTGGGACAATACAGAAGTCCAATAGCCACGTTTAGGATGCCACTAAGTTTCCTCAGTGTTTGCTAGTATAATGGATTAGTAACAATGAGTTTGAGTGTGCAATGCAGGCAGACGTGCTGCAAATATCTTTGCACTAGTGGGACAATACAGAAGTCCAACAGCCACTTTTAGGATATCACTAAGTTTCCTTAGTGTTTGCTAGTATAACTGCTTAGTAACAATGAGTTTGAGTGTGCAATGCAGGCAGACGTGCTGCAAATATCTTTGCACTAGTGGGACAATACAGAAGTCCAACAGCCACGTTTAGGATGCCACTAAGTTTCCTCAGTGTTTGCTAGTATAATGGCTTAGTAACAATGAGTTTGAGTGTGCAATGCAGGCAGACGAGCCGCAAATATCTTTGCACTAGTGGGACAATACAGAAGTCCAACAGCCACTTTTAGGATACCACTAAGTTTCCTCAGTGTTTGCTAGTATAATGGCTTAGTAACAATGAGTTTGAGTGTGCAATGCAGGCAGACGTGCTGCAAATATCTTTGCACTAGTGGGACAATACAGAAGTTCAACAGCCACGTTTAGGATGCCACTAAGTTTCCTCAGTTTTTGCTAGTATAATGGCTTAGTAACAATGAGTTTGAGTGTGCAATGCAGGCAGACGTGCTGCAAATATCTTTGCACTAATGGGACAATACAGAAGTCCAACAGCGACGTTTAGGATGCCACTAAGTTTCCTCAGTGTTTGCTAGTATAATGGCTTAGTAACAATGAGTTTGAGTGTGCAATGCAGGCAGACGTGCTGCAAATATCTTTGCACTAGTGGGACAATACAGAAGTCCAACAGCCACTTTTAGGATGCCACTAAGTTTCCTCAGTGTTTGCTAGTATAATGGCTTAGTAACAATGAGTTTGAGTGTGCAATGCAGGCAGACGTGCTGCAAATATCTTTGCACTAGTGGGACAATACAGAAGTCCAATAGCCACGTTTAGGATGCCACTAAGTTTCCTCAGTGTTTGCTAGTATAATGGATTAGTAACAATGAGTTTGAGTGTGCAATGCAGGCAGACGTGCTGCAAATATCTTTGCACTAGTGGGACAATACAGAAGTCCAACAGACACTTTTAGGATATCACTAAGTTTCCTTAGTGTTTGCTAGTATAACTGCTTAGTAACAATGAGTTTGAGTGTGCAATGCAGGCAGACGTGCTGCAAATATCTTTGCACTAGTGGGACAATACAGAAGTCCAACAGCCACTTTTAGAATACCACTAAGTTTCCTCAGTGTTTGCTAGTATAATGGCTTAGTAACAATGAGTTTGAGTGTGCAATGCAGGCAGACGTGCTGCAAATATCTTTGCACTAGTGGGACAATACAGAAGTTCAACAGCCACGTTTAGGATGCCACTAAGTTTCCTCAGTTTTTGCTAGTATAATGGCTTAGTAACAATGACTTTGAGTGTGCAATGCAGGCAGACGTGCTGCAAATATCCTTGCACTAGTGGGACAATACAGAAGTTCAACAGCCACGTTTAGGATGCCACTAAGTTTCCTCAGTGTTTGCTAATATAATGGCTTAGTAACAAATGAGTTTGAGTATGCAATGCAGGCAGATGTGCTGCAAATATCTTTGCACTAGTGGGACAATACAGAAGACCAACAGCCACTTTTAGGATGCCACTAAGTTTCCTCAGTGTTTGCTAATATAATGGCTTAGTAACAAATGAGTTTGAGTATGCAATGCAGGCAGATGTGCTGCAAATATCTTTGCACTAGTGGGACAATACAGAAGACCAACAGCCACTTTTAGGATGCCACTAAGTTTCCTCAGTGTTTGCTAGTATAATGGCTTAGTAACAATGAGTTTGAGTGTGCAATGCAGGCAGACGTGCTGCAAATATCTTTGCACTAGTGGGACAATACAGAAGTTCAACAGCCACGTTTAGGATGCCACTAAGTTTCCTCAGTTTTTGCTAGTATAATGGCTTAGTAACAATGAGTTTGAGTGTGCAATGCAGGCAGACGTGCTGCAAATATCTTTGCACTAGTGGGACAATACAGAAGTCTAACAGCCACGTTTAGGATGCCACTAAGTTTCCTCAGTGTTTGCTAGTATATTGGCTTAGTAACAAATGAGTTTGAGTGTGCAATGCCGGCAGACGTGCTGCAAATATCTTTGCACTAGTGGGACAATACAGAAGTCCAACAGCCACGTTTAGGATGCCACTAAGTTTCCTCAGTGTTTGCTAGTGTAATGGCTTAGTAACAATGAGTTTGAGTGTACAATGCAGGCAGACGTGCTGCAAATATCTTTGCACTAGTGGGACAATACAGAAGTCCAACAGCCACTTTTAGGATGCCACTAAGTTTCCTCAGTGTTTTCTAGTATAATGGCTTAGTAACAATGAGTTTGAGTGTGCAATGCAGGCAGACGTGCTGCAAATATCTTTGCACTAGTGGGACTATACAGAAGTCCAACAGCCACTTTTAAGATGCCACTAAGTTTCCTCAGTGTTTGCTAGTATAACTGCTTAGTAACAATGAGTTTGAGTGTGCAATGCAGGCAGACGTGCTGCAAATATCTTTGCACTAGTGGGACAATACAGAAGTCCAACAGCCACTTTTAGGATGCCACTAAGTTTCCTCAATGTTTGCTAGTATAATGGCTTAGTAACAAACGAGTTTGAGTGTGCAATGCAGGCAGACGTGCTGCAAAAATCTTTGCACTAGTGGGACAATACAGAAGTCCAACAGCCACATTTAGGATGCCACTAAGTTTCCTCAATGTTTGCTAGTATAATGGCTTAGTAATAATGAGTTTAAGTGTGCAATGCAGGCAGACGTGCTGCAAATATCTTTGCACTAGTGGGACAATACAGAAGTCCAACAGCCACATTTAGGATGCCACTAAGTTTCCTCTGTGTTTGCTAGTATAATGGCTTAGTAACAAATGAGTTTGAATGTGCAATGCAGGCAGACGTGCTGCAAATATCTTTGCACTAGTGGGACAATACAGAAGTCCAACAGACACGTTTAGGATGCCACTAAGTTTCCCCAGTGTTTGCTAGTATAATGGCTTAGTAACAATGAGTTTGAGTGTGCAATGCAGGCAGACGTGCTGCAAATATCTTTGCACTAGTGGGACAATACAGAAGTCCAACAGCCACGTTTAGGATGCCACCAAGTTTCCTCAGTGTTTGCTAGTTTAATGGCTTAGTAACAATGAGTTTGAGTGTGCAATGCAGGCAGACGTGCTGCAAATATCTTTGCACTAGTGGGACAATACAGAAGTCCAACAGCCACTTTTAGGATGCCACTAAGTTTCCTCAATGTTTGCTAGTATAATGGCTTAGTAACAAATGAGTTTGAGTGTGCAATGCAGGCAGACGTGCTGCAAAAATCTTTGCACTAGTGGGACAATACAGAAGTCCAACAGCCACATTTAGGATGCCACTAAGTTTCCTCAATGTTTGCTAGAATAATGGCTTAGTAACAATGAGTTTAAGTGTGCAATGCAGGCAGACGTGCTGCAAATATCTTTGCACTAGTGGGACAATACAGAAGTCCAACAGCCACATTTAGGATGCCACTAAGTTTCCTCAGTGTTTGCTAGTATAATGGCTTAGTAACAAATGAGTTTGAATGTGCAATGCAGGCAGACGTGCTGCAAATATCTTTGCACTAGTGGGACAATACAGAAGTCCAACAGACACGTTTAGGATGCCACTAAGTTTCCCCAGTGTTTGCTAGTATAATGGCTTAGTAAATTCTGTCAGTGTGCTCAACAATAAGCAATAAGTTACAGATTAAGGTACTCGTGCTGTTCAAGATTTGTACAGCACAATATTACTGCTCAATATGTTTTGAGACACAATAAATAATAAGGACTATTCAATATAGCAAAGTTGCCCTCTTTTCGACATTGCCCAACGCGTTTCGCCCATTAACATCTTAATAGTGTAGGGCTCATCAGGGGCTTGAAGACAGTTGCTTGGTAGGTTCCTTATTTTGGTATCTGTTAACACATAGAAATAAATACAAAAAGTCCTTGTTACCCATATGTACCATAGTCCCTTTCCATTATAATTTACTTTTGTCTACTGACCGGAATATATGTGGTTCCATTGGTCACTGAGCTAATGCCAGGAGTATTTTGGTCCTAGAGTCCACAGGATTTCTTGTCCGGATGGTCGTCTGTGTACGTATATGTTATACATGTCATTCATTTGTATTAAGGTAGTATCAAGTCATGTCCTGACTCCACTTGTAATCATAGAGAAGGACAATAAACCTCTAATAGGCATCTTATCATATGTATACCATCCCTATCCATGCAAAGATGCCTAATATAAATCTACAACATAGGTAACAATTCATATTTTACCTTAGTGTACTTGGGTACACGATGACACCGTTGCCATTTTAAGGGACAATTGGTGATATGACCCCCTCAGTGAGTAAGGTAATCAATCTGTCAGAAAAGCCAAGGGGATAAATAATCACATTTGTTGTCTACGGGCTATATTTCACAGTGCCTTGTAGAAAACATGGTACAATACCTTGGGGGTGCGTTCATATGATTGAACTCATCCCTGAAGCCGAACAACCTTCTGCATGTAGGTAGGGATTATGAAACACAGTCCTGAACATAAAACGGATCCGTGTTAATCCTATTTCCATACATCTGTTCCCAAATCATATATAACAAGAGGAACATACCTAATCACTTTTTGCAATAGGACCAGCCGTTTGCATAATACACTTGTGATCCCTGTGAGTCGGTCATACAATAATACGGTTTTCCAGAGATGACCTCTCAAACTTCCATGCCAGACTCACTATTCACATCTGGTCATGGCCCTCAGTATATGGGCCCCGACCTAGGTATAAGAGAGGGCTAAATTACCCATCGGCCAGACCACAAATCATGTAGTCAGAACATAGTGAAACATATGTCATCATAACCCAGATAGTCTGGGTCCTACCTTGCATCCGTCTGCTTGGGGTATGAATCCTGTACTGGCACAGTGGAGCCTTTTCTACAGCAGTTCCCGGTATTTAAATGCCTATTTGGCGCCAAGTTTTAAAGGAACCGGATATGACGATCAAGTGAAGTGCATCTGGGAATAACTTCCCCCGGGCCCGTGATAACAGTTCCTATTGCCCTTGCTAGGAGTAACGTTCCATGCCAGAGCATGCGCACTGATATTCTGTGCGTGTGATCGTAAACCGGAAGTGACGTTACGTATCAATGTAAGACATAGTGCTTGCTACGGGGAGATGATTTGTGGTTGTTAGCCACATGATCGGGTGAAGTGCATCTACCAAAGATTTCCCCTATTCCGTATCAATAGTTCCCGACTAGTAATAACAGCGTAGTGTTCCGTGTTCACGCATGCGCCATAGGTACTGCAGCGATATATTCAGCCAAGGAGCCAGTGGCATCATGGCTATAGTATATGACGGATGTTCCTCACTAGGGTCATTCTCATCACCAACAACGGATTATGATATTATGTATATTCAAGCGTGCAATATATTCCAGACAATTTTGACCAATATATATTCAATAAATTTAAAGGTAACTTAGGTGTATGTGGGGACTATTTAGGTAAAAAGGACCATGCACACATGTTTTTATGTATGTCATCCGATTTGATATTTTGTCTGTAAATAATTTCTTGGAGTATTAATCCAGAAACTCAAGAGGGGGAGGGTCCACTACAGACCTAATACCCCACTAATTTTTGGGTGGCTCGAAATCAACCTATCTAAATAAAAGGCGTATAGCTAATATGTTCATTAAGACCTTCTGGATGCACCGAGGCTATCCAGAAAATCCACCTCGCTTCTCTCTGCAAAAGAAGGGTGTTCCAATCCCCCTTTCTTGTAGGTTCTAATATTGTCTCGATGGATGAGAACTTGATCCCATCTGTCTGTCCCGCATGTACCGTATTAATATGTCGAGCTATAGGAGTATCACGTTGGTTGCGTATGTCACCAAGGTGTTCTCCTATCCTGACTCTGAACTCACGTTTTGTTTTTCCTACATAATTTTTGGGACAACCACAGGTGAACAGATATATAACTCCTTGAGTTTTGCAATTAGCGAAATTTCTATTCTTATATATCCTCCCCGTTTTTGCACTTACAAATTCTCGTGATGGTAAAATGAACCTGCAAAACTTGCAACTTCCGCATCTAAAGGTTCCATTTTCGCGTGTAGT
Organism: Anomaloglossus baeobatrachus; assembly: GCF_048569485.1. Taxonomy (NCBI): domain Eukaryota; kingdom Metazoa; phylum Chordata; class Amphibia; order Anura; family Aromobatidae; genus Anomaloglossus; species Anomaloglossus baeobatrachus. The sequence continues at coordinate 200,048,051 of NC_134357.1, read as the reverse complement.
TAACCACGAGCTCCCCGTATTTTCAGGGGCTTCATAGTGGCTCCTTACCACGAAATCCTTTAGATTGCGGCCCCTACGGAATGTTACCGAGGGGTAAGGGAGAATGTTGTTTTTAATATCGGGGTCTTGTTTAAGGATTCCCCAGTATTTTCTAAGGATTTTCATCACCTGGGCATTCTGATCGTTGGATGATAGCTGTTCCAATGCAGAAAGTTGTTTGTGGCGGTGGGTTTTCTATACAAGGTCGTTTGTAGACTCCCATTTTTTTCTTTTTTTATAAATATATCCAGGAAGGCGATCTTATCAATTCCAATTTCATATGTAAACCTTAAACCAATCTGATTGTTATTCAGTTCACCCACAAATTCCTTAAAGGATTGAATGCTCCCGGCCCAAAATACCAGGATGTCGTCAATATAACGACCCCATAGTACAATATGTGAGCTATAGTTGTCTCCATCATCCCTGAATACAATCGATTGTATTCAGGGATGATGGAACAGCTATCGTCCAACTAATCTGAAAAAAGGAATACCGAAAGGACAATTCCTTAGAGTCCGCAGAAACTGTTCAGACAACATCGAATTTAAGAGGCAGGCATCCCAACTGAGTAGGAGATTCCTAGATAGGGGTTACCCAGAAAAAGTGGTCCATCAGGCCTTTAATTTTGCGGCAAGTAGAGACAGACACGAATTACTTAATACAACTCAGGCAGAAGAACTAGGTGGCAAAACCAGATTGGTAGGGACATTTGACGATCAGAATGCCCAGGTGATGAAAATCCTTAGAAAATACTGGGGAATCCTTAAACAAGACCCCGATATTAAAAACAACATTCTCCCTTACCCCTCGGTAACATTCCGTAGGGGCCGCAATCTAAAGGATTTCGTGGTAAGGAGCCACTATGAAGCCCCTGAAAATACGGGGAGCTCGTGGTTAACTACACGCGAAAATGGAACCTTTAGATGCGGAAGTTGCAAGTTTTGCAGGTTCATTTTACCATCACGAGAATTTGTAAGTGCAAAAACGGGGAGGATATATAAGAATAGAAATTTCGCTAATTGCAAAACTCAAGGAGTTATATATCTGTTCACCTGTGGTTGTCCCAAAAATTATGTAGGAAAAACAAAACGTGAGTTCAGAGTCAGGATAGGAGAACACCTTGGTGACATACGCAACCAACGTGATACTCCTATAGCTCGACATATTAATACGGTACATGCGGGACAGACAGATGGGATCAAGTTCTCATCCATCGAGACAATATTAGAACCTACAAGAAAGGGGGATTGGAACACCCTTCTTTTGCAGAGAGAAGCGAGGTGGATTTTCTGGATAGCCTCGGTGCATCCAGAAGGTCTTAATGAACATATTAGCTATACGCCTTTTATTTAGATAGGTTGATTTCGAGCCACCCAAAAATTAGTGGGGTATTAGGTCTGTAGTGGACCCTCCCCCTCTTGAGTTTCTGGATTAATACTCCAAGAAATTATTTACAGACAAAATATCAAATCGGATGACATACATAAAAACATGTGTGCATGGTCCTTTTTACCTAAATAGTCCCCACATACACCTAAGTTACCTTTAAATTTATTGAATATATATTGGTCAAAATTGTCTGGAATATATTGCACGCTTGAATATACATAATATCATAATCCGTTGTTGGTGATGAGAATGACCCTAGTGAGGAACATCCGTCATATACTATAGCCATGATGCCACTGGCTCCTTGGCTGAATATATCGCTGCAGTACCTATGGCGCATGCGTGAACACGGAACGCTACGCTGTTATTACTAGTCGGGAACTATTGATACGGAATAGGGGAAATCTTTGGTAGATGCACTTCACCCGATCATGTGGCTAACAACCACAAATCATCTCCCCGTAGCAAGCACTATGTCTTACATTGATACGTAACGTCACTTCCGGTTTACGATCACACGTACAGAATATCAGTGCGCATGCTCTGGCATGGAACGTTACTCCTAGCAAGGGCAATAGGAACTGTTATCACGGGCCCGGGGGAAGTTATTCCCAGATGCACTTCACTTGATCGTCATATCCGGTTCCTTTAAAACTTGGCGCCAAATAGGCATTTAAATACCGGGAACTGCTGTAGAAAAGGCTCCACTGTGCCAGTACAGGATTCATACCCCAAGCAGACGGATGCAAGGTAGGACCCAGACTATCTGGGTTATGATGACATATGTTTCACTATGTTCTGACTACATGATTTGTGGTCTGGCCGATGGGTAATTTAGCCCTCTCTTATACCTAGGTCGGGGCCCATATACTGAGGGCCATGACCAGATGTGAATAGTGAGTCTGGCATGGAAGTTTGAGAGGTCATCTCTGGAAAACCGTATTATTGTATGACCGACTCACAGGGATCACAAGTGTATTATGCAAACGGCTGGTCCTATTGCAAAAAGTGATTAGGTATGTTCCTCTTGTTATATATGATTTGGGAACAGATGTATGGAAATAGGATTAACACGGATCCGTTTTATGTTCAGGACTGTGTTTCATAATCCCTACCTACATGCAGAAGGTTGTTCGGCTTCAGGGATGAGTTCAATCATATGAACGCACCCCCAAGGTATTGTACCATGTTTTCTACAAGGCACTCTGAAATATAGCCCGTAGACAACAAATGTGATTATTTATCCCCTTGGCTTTTCTGACAGATTGATTACCTTACTCACTGAGGGGGTCATATCACCAATTGTCCCTTAAAATGGCAACGGTGTCATCGTGTACCCAAGTACACTAAGGTAAAATATGAATTGTTACCTATGTTGTAGATTTATATTAGGCATCTTTGCATGGATAGGGATGGTATACATATCATAAGATGCCTATTAGAGGTTTATTGTCCTTCTCTATGATTACAAGTGGAGTCAGGACATGACTTGATACTACCTTAATACAAATGAATGACATGTATAACATATACGTACACAGACGACCATCCGGACAAGAAATCCTGTGGACTCTAGGACCAAAATACTCCTGGCATTAGCTCAGTGACCAATGGAACCACATATATTCCGGTCAGTAGACAAAAGTAAATTATAATGGAAAGGGACTATGGTACATATGGGTAACAAGGACTTTTTGTATTTATTTCTATGTGTTAACAGATACCAAAATAAGGAACCTACCAAGCAACTGTCTTCAAGCCCCTGATGAGCCCTACACTATTAAGATGTTAATGGGCGAAACGCGTTGGGCAATGTCGAAAAGAGGGCAACTTTGCTATATTGAATAGTCCTTATTATTTATTGTGTCTCAAAACATATTGAGCAGTAATATTGTGCTGTACAAATCTTGAACAGCACGAGTACCTTAATCTGTAACTTATTGCTTATTGTTGAGCACACTGACAGAATTGACTAACCGGACGACGACCCCTAAGCCCCACCCCATAAAGCTCTCTATAGTAACAACAACTTAAATCACCCTTGACTGTGCACTTTTTCACTGTGGTGAAATGATTTTAAGGATTTCTATCTAATAGAGGGGGTGCACTATTCTCTTATAGGGAGGGCGATATTTAGGGATCTAGTCGCCGTTGAACGGGGGCGTCATCGTCTTAGGACGCCGACCTCCGTATGTTAGGAAGGAGACAGGATAGGGATACCCTCCTTATTTCCTTCTTACATACCTTCTTTTAATGAGTTTATGTATGTTTGTATTTAATAAATAAAATTATTTTTATCAAAGTAGTAAGACATTCAGGTTTGCATCTAATACCGACTTTCATGACCCCGTTGGTATTTAATTTAGTATAATGGCTTAGTAACAATGAGTTTGAGTGTGCAATGCAGGCAGACGTGCTGCAAATATCTTTGCACTAGTGGGACAATACAGAAGTCCAACAGCCACTTTTAGGATGCCACTAAGTTTCTTCAGTATTTGCTAGTATAATGGCTTAATAACAATGAGTTTGAGTGTGCAATGCAGGCAGACGTGCTGCAAATATCTTTGCACTAGTGGGACAATACAGAAGTCCAACAGCCACGTTTAGGATGCCACCAAGTTTCCTCAGTGTTTGCTAGTTTAATGGCTTAGTAACAATGAGTTTGAGTGTTCAATGCAGGCGGACTTGCTGCAAATATCTTTGCACTAGTGGGACAATACAGAAGTCCAACAGCCATGTTTAGGATGCCATTAAGTTTCCTCAGTGTTTGCTAGTATAATGGCTTAGTAACAAATGAGTTTGAGTGTGCAATGCAGACAGACGTGCTGCAAATATCTTTGCACTAGTGGGACAATACAGAAGTCCAACAGCCACGTTTAGCATGCCACTAAGTTTCCTCAGTGTTTGCTAGTATTATGGCTTAGTAACAAATGAGTTTGAGTGTGCAATGCAGGCAGACGTGCTGCAAATATCTTTGCACTAGTGGGACAATACAGAAGTCCAACAGCCACTTTTAGGATACCACTAAGTTTCCTCAGTGTTTGCTAGTATAATGGCTTAGTAACAATGTGTTTGAGTGTGCAATGCAGGCAGACGTGCTGCAAATATCTTTGCACTAGTGGGACAATACAGAAGTCCAACTGCCACGTTTAGGATGCCACCAAGTTTTCTCTGTGTTTGCTAGTTTAATGGCTTAGTAACAATGAGTTTCAGTGTGCAATGCAGGCGGACTTGCTGCAAATATCTTTGCACTAGTGGGACAATACAGAAATCTACAGCCACTTTTAGGATGCCACTAAGTTTCCTCAGTATTTGCTAGTATAATGGCTTAATAACAATGAGTTTGAGTGTGCAATGCAGGCAGACGTGCTGGAAATATCTTTGCACTAGTGGGACAATACAGAAGTCCAACAGCCACGTTTAGGATGCCACCAAGTTTCCTCTGTGTTTGCTAGTTTAATAGCTTAGTAACAATGAGTTTCAGTGTGCAATGCAGGCGGACTTGCTGCAAATATCTTTGCACTAGTGGGACAATACAGAAGTCCAACAGCCACGTTTAAGATGCCATTAAGTTTCCTCAGTGTTTGCTAGTATAATGGCTTAGTAACAATGAGTTTGAGTGTGCAATGCAGGCAGACGTGCTGCAAATATCTTTGCACTAGTGGGACAATACAGAAGTCCAACAGCCACGTTTAGGATGCCACTAAGTTTCCTCAGTGTTTGCTAGTATTATGGCTTAGTAACAAATGAGTTTGAGTGTGCAATGCAGGCAGATGTGCTGCAAATATCTTTGCACTAGTGGGACAATACAGAAGTCCAACAGCCACTTTTAGGATGCCACTAAGTTTCCTCAGTGTTTGCTAGTATAATGGCTTAGTAACAATGAGTTTGAGTGTGCAATGCATGCAGATGTGCTGCAAATATCTTTGCACTAGTGGGACAATACAAAAGACCAACAGCCACTTTTAGGATGCCGCTAAGTTTCCTCAGTTTTTGCTAGTATAATGGCTTAGTAACAATGAGTTTGAGTGTGCAATGCAGGCAGACGTGCTGCAAATATCTTTGCACTAGTGGGGACAATACAGACGTCTAACAGCCACGTTTAGGATGCCACTAAGTTTCCTCAGTGTTTGCTAGTATAATGGCTTAGTAACAAATGAGTTTGAGTGTGCAATGCAGGCAGACGTGCTGCAAAAATCTTTGCACTAGTGGGACAATACAGAAGTCCAACAGCCACATTTAGGATGCCACTAAGTTTCCTCAATGTTTGCTAGTATAATGGCTTAGTAACAATGAGTTTAAGTGTGCAATGCAGGCAGACGTGCTGCAAATATCTTTGCACTAGTGGGACAATACAGAAGTCCAACAGACACGTTTAGGATGCCACTAAGTTTCCCCAGTGTTTGCTAGTATAATGGCTTAGTAACAATGAGTTTGAGTGTGCAATGCAGGCAGACGTGCTGCAAATATCTTTGCACTAGTGGGACAATACAGAAGTCCAACAGCCACTTTTAGGATGCCACTAAGTTTCCTCAGTATTTGCTAGTATAATGGCTTAATAACAATGAGTTTGAGTGTGCAATGCAGGCAGACGTGCTGCAAATATCTTTGCACTAGTGGGACAATACAGAAGTCCAACAGCCACGTTTAGGATGCCACCAAGTTTCCTCAGTGTTTGCTAGTTTAATGGCTTAGTAACAATGAGTTTGAGTGTGCAATGCAGGCAGACGTGCTGCAAATATCTTTGCACTAGTGGGACAATACAGAAGTCCAACAGCCACATTAAGGATGCCACTAAGTTTCCTCAATGTTTGCTAGTATAATGGCTTAGTAACAATGAGTTTAAGTGTGCAATGCAGGCAGACGTGCTGCAAATATCTTTGCACTAGTGGGACAATACAGAAGTCCAACAGCCACATTTAGGATGCCACTAAGTTTCCTCAGTGTTTGCTAGTATAATGGCTTAGCAACAAATGAGTTTGTGTGTGCAATGCAGGCAGACGTGCTGCAAATATCTTTGCACTAGTGGGACAATACAGAAGTCCAACAGCCACTTTTAGGATGCCACTAAGTTTCCCCAGTGTTTGCTAGTATAATGGCTTAGTAACAATGAGTTTGAGTGTTCAATGCAGGCGGACTTGCTGCAAATATCTTTGCACTAGTGGGACAATACAGAAGTCCAACAGCCATGTTTAGGATGCCATTAAGTTTCCTCAGTGTTTGCTAGTATAATGGCTTAGTAACAAATGAGTTTGAGTGTGCAATGCAGACAGACGTGCTGCAAATATCTTTGCACTAGTGGGACAATACAGAAGTCCAACAGCCACGTTTAGCATGCCACTAAGTTTCCTCAGTGTTTGCTAGTATTATGGCTTAGTAACAAATGAGTTTGAGTGTGCAATGCAGGCAGACGTGCTGCAAATATCTTTGCACTAGTGGGACAATACAGAAGTCCAACAGCCACTTTTAGGATGCCACTAAGTTTCCTCAGTATTTGCTAGTATAATGGCTTAATAACAATGAGTTTGAGTGTGCAATGCAGGCAGACGTGCTGCAAATATCTTTGCACTAGTGGGACAATACAGAAGTCCAACAGCCACGTTTAGGATGCCACCAAGTTTCCTCAGTGTTTGCTAGTTTAATGGCTTAGTAACAATGAGTTTGAGTGTTCAATGCAGGCGGACTTGCTGCAAATATCTTTGCACTAGTGGGACAATACAGAAGTCCAACAGCCATGTTTAGGATGCCATTAAGTTTCCTCAGTGTTTGCTAGTATAATGGCTTAGTAACAAATGAGTTTGAGTGTGCAATGCAGACAGACGTGCTGCAAATATCTTTGCACTAGTGGGACAATACAGAAGTCCAACAGCCACGTTTAGCATGCCACTAAGTTTCCTCAGTGTTTGCTAGTATTATGGCTTAGTAACAAATGAGTTTGAGTGTGCAATGCAGGCAGACGTGCTGCAAATATCTTTGCACTAGTGGGACAATACAGAAGTCCAACAGCCACTTTTAGGATACCACTAAGTTTCCTCAGTGTTTGCTAGTATAATGGCTTAGTAACAATGTGTTTGAGTGTGCAATGCAGGCAGACGTGCTGCAAATATCTTTGCACTAGTGGGACAATACAGAAGTCCAACTGCCACGTTTAGGATGCCACCAAGTTTTCTCTGTGTTTGCTAGTTTAATGGCTTAGTAACAATGAGTTTCAGTGTGCAATGCAGGCGGACTTGCTGCAAATATCTTTGCACTAGTGGGACAATACAGAAATCTACAGCCACTTTTAGGATGCCACTAAGTTTCCTCAGTATTTGCTAGTATAATGGCTTAATAACAATGAGTTTGAGTGTGCAATGCAGGCAGACGTGCTGGAAATATCTTTGCACTAGTGGGACAATACAGAAGTCCAACAGCCACGTTTAGGATGCCACCAAGTTTCCTCTGTGTTTGCTAGTTTAATAGCTTAGTAACAATGAGTTTCAGTGTGCAATGCAGGCGGACTTGCTGCAAATATCTTTGCACTAGTGGGACAATACAGAAGTCCAACAGCCACGTTTAAGATGCCATTAAGTTTCCTCAGTGTTTGCTAGTATAATGGCTTAGTAACAATGAGTTTGAGTGTGCAATGCAGGCAGACGTGCTGCAAATATCTTTGCACTAGTGGGACAATACAGAAGTCCAACAGCCATGTTTAGGATGCCACTAAGTTTCCTCAGTGTTTGCTAGTATTATGGCTTAGTAACAAATGAGTTTGAGTGTGCAATGCAGGCAGATGTGCTGCAAATATCTTTGCACTAGTGGGACAATACAGAAGTCCAACAGCCACTTTTAGGATGCCACTAAGTTTCCTCAGTGTTTGCTAGTATAATGGCTTAGTAACAATGAGTTTGAGTGTGCAATGCATGCAGATGTGCTGCAAATATCTTTGCACTAGTGGGACAATACAGAAGTCCAACAGCCACTTTTAGGATGCCACTAAGTTTCCTCAGTATTTGCTAGTATAATGGCTTAATAACAATGAGTTTGAGTGTGCAATGCAGGCAGACGTGCTGCAAATATCTTTGCACTAGTGGGACAATACAGAAGTCCAACAGCCACGTTTAGGATGCCACCAAGTTTCCTCAGTGTTTGCTAGTTTAATGGCTTAGTAACAATGAGTTTGAGTGTGCAATGCAGGCAGACGTGCTGCAAATATCTTTGCACTAGTGGGACAATACAGAAGTCCAACAGCCACATTAAGGATGCCACTAAGTTTCCTCAATGTTTGCTAGTATAATGGCTTAGTAACAATGAGTTTAAGTGTGCAATGCAGGCAGACGTGCTGCAAATATCTTTGCACTAGTGGGACAATACAGAAGTCCAACAGCCACATTTAGGATGCCACTAAGTTTCCTCAGTGTTTGCTAGTATAATGGCTTAGCAACAAATGAGTTTGTGTGTGCAATGCAGGCAGACGTGCTGCAAATATCTTTGCACTAGTGGGACAATACAGAAGTCCAACAGCCACTTTTAGGATGCCACTAAGTTTCCCCAGTGTTTGCTAGTATAATGGCTTAGTAACAATGAGTTTGAGTGTGCAATGCAGGCAGACGTGCTGCAAATATCTTTGCACTAGTGGGACAATACAGAAGTCCAACAGCCACTTTTAGGATGCCACTAAGTTTCCTCAGTATTTGCTAGTATAATGGCTTAATAACAATGAGTTTGAGTGTGCAATGCAGGCAGACGTGCTGCAAATATCTTTGCACTAGTGGGACAATACAGAAGTCCAACAGCCACGTTTAGGATGCCACCAAGTTTCCTCAGTGTTTGCTAGTTTAATGGCTTAGTAACAATGAGTTTGAGTGTGCAATGCAGGCGGACTTGCTGCAAATATCTTTGCACTAGTGGGACAATACAGAAGTCCAACAGTCATGTTTAGGATGCCATTAAGTTTCCTCAGTGTTTGCTAGTATAATGGCTTAGTAACAAATGAGTTTGAGTGTGCAATGCAGGCAGACGTGCTGCAAATATCTTTGCACTAGTGGGACAATACAGAAGTCCAACAGCCACGTTTAGGATGCCACTAAGTTTCCTCAGTGTTTGCTAGTATTATGGCTTAGTAACAAATGAGTTTGAGTGTGCAATGCAGGCAGACGTGCTGCAAATATCTTTGCACTAGTGGGACAATACAGAAGTCCAACAGCCACTTTTAGGATACCACTAAGTTTCCTCAGTGTTTGCTAGTATAATGGCTTAGTAACAATGAGTTTGAGTGTGCAATGCAGGCGGACTTGCTGCAAATATCTTTGCACTAGTGGGACAATACAGAAGTCCACAGCCACTTTTAGGATGCCACTAAGTTTCCTCAGTATTTGCTAGTATAATGGCTTAATAACAATGAGTTTGAGTGTGCAATGCAGGCAGACGTGCTGGAAATATCTTTGCACTAGTGGGACAATACAGAAGTCCAACAGCCACGTTTAGGATGCCACCAAGTTTCCTCTGTGTTTGCTAGTTTAATGGCTTAGTAACAATGAGTTTCAGTGTGCAATGCAGGCGGACTTGCTGCAAATATCTTTGCACTAGTGGGACAATACAGAAGTCCAACAGCCACGTTTAGGATGCCATTAAGTTTCCTCAGTGTTTGCTAGTATAATGGCTTAGTAACAATGAGTTTGAGTGTGCAATGCAGGCAGACGTGCTGCAAATATCTTTGCACTAGTGGGACAATACAGAAGTCCAACAGCCACTTTTAGGATGCCACTAAGTTTCCTCAGTGTTTGCTAGTATAATGGCTTAGTAACAATGAGTTTGAGTGTGCAATGCAGGCAGACGTGCTGCAAATATCTTTGCACTGATGGGAAAATACAGAAGTCCAACAGCCACGTTTAGGATGCCACTAAGTTTCCTCAGTGTTTGCTAATATAATGGCTTAGTAACAAATGAGTTTGAGTGTGCAATGCAGGCAGATGTGCTGCAAATATCTTTGCACTAGTGGGACAATACAGAAGACCAACAGCCACTTTTAGGATGCCACTAAGTTTCCTCAGTGTTTGCTAGTATAATGGCTTAGCAACAATGAGTTTGAGTGTGCAATGCAGGCAGATGTGCTGCAAATATCTTTGCACTAGTGGGACAATACAGAAGTTCAACAGCAACGTTTAGGATGCCATTAAGTTTCCTCAGTTTTTGCTAGTATAATGGCTTAGTAACAAATGAGTTTGAGTGTGCAATGCAGGCAGACGTGCTGCAAATATCTTTGCACTAGTGGGACAATACAGAAGTCTAACAGCCACTTTTAGGATGCCACTAAGTTTCCTCAGTGTTTGCTAGTATAATGGCTTAGTAACAATGAGTTTGAGTGTGCAATGCAGGCAGACGTGCTGCAAATATCTTTGCACTGATGGGAAAATACAGAAGTCCAACAGCCACGTTTAGGATGCCACTAAGTTTCCTCAGTGTTTGCTAATATAATGGCTTAGTAACAAATGAGTTTGAGTGTGCAATGCAGGCAGATGTGCTGCAAATATCTTTGCACTAGTGGGACAATACAGAAGACCAACAGCCACTTTTAGGATGCCGCTAAGTTTCCTCAGTGTTTGCTAGTATAATGGCTTAGTAACAATGAGATTGAGTGTGCAATGCAGGCAGACGTGCTGCAGATATCTTTGCACTAGTGGGACAATACAGAAGTTCAACAGTCACGTTTAGGATGCCACTAAGTTTCCTCAGTTTTTGCTAGTATAATGGCTTAGTAACAATGAGTTTGAGTGTGCAATGCAGGCAGACGTGCTGCAAATATCTTTGCACTAGTGGGACAATACAGAAGTCTAACAGCCACGTTTAGGATGCCACTAAGTTTCCTCAGTGTTTGCTAGTATAATGGCTTAGTAACAAATGAGTTTGAGTGTGCAATGCAGGCAGACATGCTGCAAATATCTTTGCACTAATGGGACAATACAGAAGTCCAACAGCCACGTTTAGGATGCCACTAAGTTTCCTCAGTGTTTGCTAGTATAATGGCTTAGTAACAATGAGTTTGAGTGTACAATGCAGGCAGACGTGCTGCAAATATCTTTGCACTAGTGGGACAATACAGAAGTCCAACAGCCACTTTTAGGATGCCACTAAGTTTCCTCAGTGTTTGCTAGTATAATGGCTTAGTAACAATGAGTTTGAGTGTGCAATGCAGGCAGACTTGCTGCAAATATCTTTGCACTAGTGGGACAATACAGAAGTCCAACAGCCACTTTTAAGATGCCACTAAGTTTCCTCAGTGTTTGCTAGTATGATGGCTTAGTAACAATGAGTTAGAGTGTGCAATGCAGGCAGACTTGCTGCAAATATCTTTGCACTAGTGGGACAATACAGAAGTCCAACAGCCACGTTTAGGATGCCACCAAGTTTCCTCAGTGTTTGCTAGTATAATGGCTTAGTAACAAATAAGTTTGAGTATGCAGTGCAGGCAGACGTGCTGCAAATATCTTTGCACTAGTGGGACAATACAGAAGTCCAACAGCCACGTTTAGGATGCCACTAAGTTTCCTCAGTGTTTGCTAGTAAAATGGCTTAGTAACAATGAGTTTGAGTGTGCAATGCAGGGAGGCGTGCTGCAAATATCTTTGCACTAGTGGGACAATACAGAAGTCCAACAGCCACTTTTAGGATGCCACTAAGTTTCCTCAGTGTTTGCTAGTATAATGGCTTAGTAACAATGAGTTTGAGTCTGCAGTGCAGGCAGACGTGCTGCAAATATCTTTGCACTAGTGGGACAATACAGAAGTCCAATAGCCACGTTTAGGATGACACTAAGTTTCCTCAGTGTTTGCTAGTATAATGGATTAGTAACAATGAGTTTGAGTGTGCAATGCAGGCAGACGTGCTGCAAATATCTTTGCAATAGTGGGACAATACAGAATTCCAACAGCCTTGTTTAGGATGCCACTAAGTTTCCTCAGTGTTTGCTAGTATAATGGCTTAGAAACAATAAGTTTGAGTGTGCAATGCAGGCAGACGCGCTGCAAATATCTTTTCACTAGTGGGACAATACAAAAGTCCAACAGACACTTTTAGGATGCCACTAAGTTTCCTCAGTGTTTGCTAGTATAATGGCTTAGTAACAATGAGTTTGAGTGTGCAATGCAGGCAGACGTGCTGCAAATATCTTTGCACTAGTGGGACAATACAGAAGTCCAACAGCCACTTTTAGGATACCACTAAGTTTCCTCAGTGTTTGCTAGTATAATGGCTTAGTAACAATAAGTTTGAGAGTGCAATGCAGGCAGACGTGCTGCAAATATCTTTGCACTGATGGGAAAATACAGAAGTCCAACAGCCACGTTTAGGATGCCACTAAGTTTCCTCAGTGTTTGCTAATATCATGGCTTAGTAACAAATGAGTTTGAGTGTGCAATGCAGGCAGACGTGCTGCAAATATCTTTGCACTAGTGGGACAATACAGAAGTCTAACAGCCACGTTTAGGATGCCACTAAGTTTCCTCAGTGTTTGCTAGAATAATAGCTTAGTAACAAATGAGTTTGAGTGTGCAATGCAGGCAGACGTGCTGCAAATATCTTTGCACTAGTGGGACAATACAGAAGTCCAACAGCCACATTTAGGATGCCACTAAGTTTCCTCAGTGTTTGCTAGTATAATGGCTTAGTAACAATGAGTTTGAGTGTACAATGCAGGCAGACGTGCTGCAAATATCTTTGCACTAGAGGGACAATACAGAAGTCCAACAGCCACTTTTAGGATGCCGCTAAGTTTCCTCAGTGTTTTCTAGTATAATGGCTTAGTAACAATGAGTTTGAGTGTGCAATGCAGGCAGACGTGCTGCAAATATCTTTGCACTAGTGGGACAATACAGAAGTCCATCAGCCACGTTTAGGATGCCACTAAGTTTCCTCAGTGTTTGCTAGTATAATGGCTTAGTAACAATGAGTTTGAGTGTACAATGCAGGCAGACGTGCTGCAAATATCTTTGCACTAGTGGGACAATACAGAAGTCCAACAGCCAGTTTTAAGATGCCACTAAGTTTCCTCAGTGTTTGCTAGTATAATTGCTTAGTAACAATGAGTTTGAGTGTGCAATGCAGGCAGACGTGCTGCAAATATCTTTGCACTAGTGGGACAATACAGAAGTCCAACAGCCACTTTTAGGATGCCACTAAGTTTCCTCAGTGTTTGCTAATATAATGGCTTAGTAACAAATGAGTTTGAGTGTGCAATGCAGGCAGACGTGCTGCAAATATCTTTGCACTAGTGGGACAATACAGAAGTCTAACAGTCACGTTTAGGATGCCACTAAGTTTCCTCAGTGTTTGCTAGTATAATGGCTTAGTAACAAATGAGTTTGAGTGTGCAATGCAGGCAGACATGCTGCAAATATCTTTGCACTAGTGGGACAATACAGAAGTCCAACAGCCACGTTTAGGATGCCACTAAGTTTCCTCAGTGTTTGCTAGTGTAATGGCTTAGTAACAATGAGTTTGAGTGTACAATGCAGGCAGACGTGCTGCAAATATCTTTGCACTAGTGGGGCAATACAGAAGTCCAACAGCCACTTTTAAGATGCCACTAAGTTATCTCAGTGTTTGCTAGTATAATGGCTTAGTAACAGTGAGTTTGAGTGTGCAATGCAGGCAGACTTTCTGCAAATATCTTTGCACTAGTGGGACAATACAGAAGTCTTACAGCCACTTTTAAGATGCCACTAAGTTTCCTCAGTGTTTGCTAGTATAACTGCTTAGTAACAATGAGTTTGAGTGTGCAATGCAGGCAGACGTGCTGCAAATATCTTTGCACTAGTGGGACAATACAGAAGTCCAACAGCCACATTTAGGATGCCACTAAGTTTCCTCAGTGTTTGCTAGTATAATGGCTTAGTAACAAATGAGTTTGAATGTGCAATGCAGGCAGACGTGCTGCAAATATCTTTGCACTAGTGGGACAATACAGAAGTCCAACAGCCACGTTTAGGATGCCACTAAGTTTCCTCAGTGTTTGCTAGTATAATTGCTTAGTAACAAATGAGTTTGAGTGTGCAATGCAGGCAGACGTGCTGCAAATATCTTTGCACTAGTGGGACAATACAGAAGTCCAACAGCCACTTTTAGGATGCCACTAAGTTTCCTCAGTGTTTGCTAGTATGATGGCTTAGTAACAATGAGTTTGAGTGTGCAATGCAGGCAGACTTGCTGCAAATATCTTTGCACTAGTGGGACAATACAGAAGTCCAACAGCCACGTTTAGGATGCCACCAAATTTCCTCAGTGTTTGCTAGTATAACGGCTTAGTAACAAATGAGTTTGAGTGTACAATGCAGGCAGACGTGCTGCAAATATCTTTGCACTAATGGGACAATACAGAAGTCCAACAGCGACATTTAGGATGCCACTAAGTTTCCTCAGTGTTTGCTAGTATAATGGCTTAGTAACAAATGAGTTTGAGTGTGCAATGCAGGCAGACGTGCTGCAAATATCTTTGCACTAGTGGGACAATACAGAAGTCCAACAGCCACGTTTAGGATGCCATTAGTTTCCTCAGTGTTTGCTAGTATAATGGCTTAGTAACAATGAGTTTGAGTGTGCAGTGCAGGCAGAAGTGCTGCAAATATCTTTGCACTAGTGGGAAAATACAGAAGTCCAATAGCCACGTTTAGGATGCCACTAAGTTTCCTCAGTGTTTGCTAGTATAATGGATTAGTAACAATGAGTTTGAGTGTGCAATGCAGGCAGACGTGCTGCAAATATCTTTGCACTAGTGGGACAATACAGAAGTTCAACAGCCACTTTTAGGATATCACTAAGTTTCCTTAGTGTTTGCTAGTATAACTGCTTAGTAACAATGAGTTTGAGTGTGCAATGCAGGCAGACGTGCTGCAAATATCTTTGCACTAGTGGGACAATACAGAAGTCCAACAGCCACGTTTAGGATGCCACTAAGTTTCCTCAGTGTTTGCTAGTATAATGGCTTAGTAACAATAAGTTTGAGTGTGCAATGCAGGCAGACGTGCTGCAAATATCTTTGCACTAGTGGGACAATACAAAAGTCCTACAGACACTTTTAGGATGCCACTAAGTTTCCTCAGTGTTTGCTAGTATAATGGCTTAGTAACAATAAGTTTGAGTGTGCAATGCAGGCAGACGTGCTGCAAATATCTTTGCACTGATGGGAAAATACAGAAGTCCAACAGCCACGTTTAGGATGCCACTAAGTTTCCTCAGTGTTTGCCAGTATAATGGCTTAGTAACAAATGATTTTGAGTGTGCAATGCAGGCAGACGTGCTGCAAATATCTTTGCACTAGTGGGACAATACAGAAGTCCAACAGACACGTTTAGGATGCCACTAAGTTTCCTCAGTGTTTGCTAGTATAATGGCTTAGTAACAATGAGTTTGAGTGTGCAATGCAGGCAGACGTGCTGCAAATATCTTTGCACTAGTGGGACAATACAGAAGTCCAACAGCCACTTTTAAGATGCCACTACGTTTCCTCAGTGTTTGCTAGTATAACTGCTTAGTAACAATGAGTTTGAGTGTGCAATGCAGGCAGACGTGCTGCAAATATCTTTGCACTAGTGGGACAATACAGAAGTCCAACAGCCACTTTAAGGATGCCACTAAGTTTCCTCAGTGTTTGCTAGTATAATGGCTTAGTAACAAATGAGTTTGAGTGTGGAATGCAGGCAGACGTGCTGCAAAAATCTTTGCACTAGTGGGACAATACAGAAGACCAACAGCCACTTTTAGGATGCCACTAAGTTTCCTCAGTGTTTGCTAGTATAATGGCTTAGTAACAATGAGTTTGAGTGTGCAATGCAGGCAGACGTGCTGCAAATATCTTTGCACTAGTGGGACAATACAGAAGTTCAACAGCCACGTTTAGGATGCCACTAAGTTTCCTCAGTTTTTGCTAGTATAATGGCTTTGTAACAATGAGTTTGTGTGTGCAATGCAGGCAGACATGCTGCAAATATCTTTGCACTAGTGAGACATTACAGAAGTCCAACAGCCACTTTTAGGATGCCACTAAGTTTCCTCAGTGTTTGCTAGTATAATGGCTTAGTAACAATGATTTTGAGTGTGCAATGCAGGCAGACGTGCTGCAAATATCTTTGCACTGATGGGAAAATACAGAAGTCCAACAGCCACGTTTAGGATGCCACTAAGTTTCCTCAGTGTTTGCTAATATAATGGCTTAGTAACAAATGAGTTTGAGTATGCAATGCAGGCAGATGTGCTGCAAATATCTTTGCACTAGTGGGACAATACAGAAGACCAACAGCCACTTTTAGGATGCCACTAAGTTTCCTCAGTTTTTGCTAGTATAATGGCTTAGTAACAATGAGTTTGAGTGTGCAATGCAGGCAGACGTGCTGCAAATATCTTTGCACTAGTGGGACAATACAGAAGTCTAACAGCCACGTTTAGGATGCCACTAAGTTTCCTCAGTGTTTGCTAGTATAATGGCTTAGTAACAAATGAGTTTGAGTGTGCAATGCAGGCAGACGTGCTGCAAATATCTTTGCACTAGTGGGACAATACAGAAGTCCAACAGCCACGTTTAGGATGCCACTAAGTTTCCTCAGTGTTTGCTAGTATAATGGCTTAGTAACAATGAGTTTGAGTGTGCAATGCAGGCAGACGTGCTGCAAATATCTTTGCACTAGTGGGACAATACAGAAGTCCAACAGCCACTTTTAGGATGCCACTAAGTTTCCTCAGTGTTTTCTAGTATAATAGCTTAGTAACAATGAGTTTGAGTGTGCAATGCAGGCAGACGTGCTGCAAATATCTTTGCACTAGTGGGACAATACAGAAGTCCAACAGCCACTTTTAGGATGCCACTAAGTTTCCTCAGTGTTTGCTAGTATAATGGCTTAGTAACAAATGAGTTTGAGTGTGCAATGCAGGCAGACGTGCTGCAAATATCTTTGCACTAGTGGGACAATACAGAAGTCCAACAGCCACTTTTAGGATGCCACTAAGTTTCCTCAGTGTTTTCTAGTATAATGGCTTAGTAACAATGAGTTTGAGTGTGCAATGCAGGCAGACGTGCTGCAAATATCTTTGCACTGATGGGAAAATACAGAAGTCCAACAGCCACGTTTAGGATGCCACTAAGTTTCCTCAGTGTTTGCTAATATAATGGCTTAGTAACAAATGAGTTTGAGTATGCAATGCAGGCAGATGTGCTGCAAATATCTTTGCACTAGTGGGACAATACAGAAGACCAACAGCCACTTTTAGGATGCCACTAAGTTTCCTCAGTTTTTGCTAGTATAATGGCTTAGTAACAATGAGTTTGAGTGTGCAATGCAGGCAGACGTGCTGCAAATATCTTTGCACTAGTGGGACAATACAGAAGTCTAACAGCCACGTTTAGGATGCCACTAAGTTTCCTCAGTGTTTGCTAGTATAATGGCTTAGTAACAAATGAGTTTGAGTGTGCAATGCAGGCAGACGTGCTGCAAATATCTTTGCACTAGTGGGACAATACAGAAGTCCAACAGCCACGTTTAGGATGCCACTAAGTTTCCTCAGTGTTTGCTAGTATAATGGCTTAGTAACAATGAGTTTGAGTGTGCAATGCAGGCAGACGTGCTGCAAATATCTTTGCACTAGTGGGACAATACAGAAGTCCAACAGCCACTTTTAGGATGCCACTAAGTTTCCTCAGTGTTTTCTAGTATAATAGCTTAGTAACAATGAGTTTGAGTGTGCAATGCAGGCAGACGTGCTGCAAATATCTTTGCACTAGTGGGACAATACAGAAGTCCAACAGCCACTTTTAGGATGCCACTAAGTTTCCTCAGTGTTTGCTAGTATAATGGCTTAGTAACAAATGAGTTTGAGTGTGCAATGCAGGCAGACGTGCTGCAAATATCTTTGCACTAGTGGGACAATACAGAAGTCCAACAGCCACTTTTAGGATGCCACTAAGTTTCCTCAGTGTTTTCTAGTATAATGGCTTAGTAACAATGAGTTTGAGTGTGCAATGCAGGCAGACGTGCTGCAAATATCTTTGCACTAGTGGGACAATACAGAAGTCCAACAGCCACTTTTAAGATGCCACTAAGTTTCCTCAGTGTTTGCTAGTATAACTGCTTAGTAACAATGAGTTTGAGTGTGCAATGCAGGCAGACGTGCTGCAAATATCTTTGCACTAGTGGGACAATACAGAAGTCCAACAGCCACTTTTAGGATGCCACTAATTTTCCTCAGTGTTTGCTAGTATAATGGTTTAGTAACAAATGAGTTTGAGTGTGCAATGCAGGCAGACGTGCTGCAAAATTCTTTGCACTAGTGGGACAATACAGAAGTCCAACAGCCACGTTTAGGATGCCACTAAGTTTCCTCAGTGTTTGCTAGTATAATGGCTTAGTAACAATGAGTTTGAGTGTGCAATGCAGGCAGACGTGCTGCAAATATCTTTGCACTAGTGGGACAATACAGAAGTCCAACAGCCACGTTTAGGATGCCACTAAGTTTCCTCAGTGTTTGCTAGTATAATGGATTAGTAACAATGAGTTTGAGTGTGCAATGCAGGCAGACGTGCTGCAAATATCTTTGCACTAGTGGGACAATACAGAAGTCCAACAGCCACGTTTAGGATATCACTAAGTTTCCTTAGTGTTTGCTAGTATAACTGCTTAGTAACAATGAGTTTGAGTGTGCAATGCAGGCAGACGTGCTGCAAATATCTTTGCACTAGTGGGACAATACAGAAGTCCAACAGCCACGTTTAGGATGCCACTAAGTTTCCTCAGTGTTTGCTAGTATAATGGATTAGTAACAATCAGTTTGAGTGTGCAATGCAGGCAGACGTGCTGGAAATATCTTTGCACTAGTGGGACAATACAGAAGTCCAACAGCAACGTTTAGGATATCACTAAGTTTCCTTAGTGTTTGCTAGTATAACTGCTTAGTAACAATGAGTTTGAGTGTGCAATGCAGGCAGACGTGCTGCAAATATCTTTGCACTAGTGGGACAATACAGAAGTCCAACAGCCACGTTTAGGATGCCACTAAGTTTCCTCAGTGTTTGCTAGTATAATGGCTTAGTAACAATGAGTTTGAGTGTGCAATGCAGGCAGACGTGCTGCAAATATCTTTGCACTAGTGGGACATTACAGAAGTCCAACAGCCACTTTTAAGATGCCACTAAGTTTCCTCAGTGTTTGCTAGTACAACTGCTTAGTAACAATGAGTTTGAGTGTGCAATGCAGGCAGACGTGCTGCAAATATCTTTGCACTAGTGGGACAATACAGAAGTCCAACAGCCACGTTTAGGATACCACTAAGTTTCCTCAGTGTTTGCTAGTATAATGGCTTAGTATCAATGAGTTTGAGTGTGCTATGCAGGCAGACGTGCTGCAAATATCTTTGCACTAGTGGGACAATACAGAAGTCCAACAGCCACTTTTAGGATGCCACTAAGTATCCTCAGTGTTTGCTAGTATAATGGCTTAGTAACAATGAGTTTGAGTGTGCAATGCAGGCAGACGTGCTGCAAATATCTTTGCACTAGTGGGACAATACAGAAGTTCAACAGCCACGTTTAGGATGC
Organism: Anomaloglossus baeobatrachus; assembly: GCF_048569485.1. NCBI lineage: Eukaryota > Metazoa > Chordata > Amphibia > Anura > Aromobatidae > Anomaloglossus > Anomaloglossus baeobatrachus. The sequence continues at coordinate 200,028,064 of NC_134357.1, read as the reverse complement.
CACTAAGTTTTCTCAGTTTTTGCTAGTATAATGGCTTAGTAACAATGGGTTTGTGTGTGCAATGCAGGCAGACATGCTGCAAATATGTTTGCACTAGTGGGACATTACAGAAGTCCAACAGACACTTTTAGGATGCCACTAAGTTTCCTCAGTGTTTGCTAGTATAATGGCTTAGTAACAATGAGTTTGAGTGTGCAATGCAGGCAGACGTGCTGCAAATATCTTTGCACTGATGGGAAAATACAGAAGTCCAACAGCCACGTTTAGGATGCCATTAAGTTTCCTCAGTGTTTGCTAATATAATGGCTTAGTAACAAATGAGTTTGAGTATGCAATGCAGGCAGACGTGCTGCAATTATCTTTGCACTAGTGGGACAATACAGAAGTTCAACAGCCACGTTTAGGATGTCACTAAGTTTCCTCAGTTTTTGCTAGTATAATGGCTTAGTAACAATGAGTTTGAGTGTGCAATGCAGGCAGACGTGCTGCAAATTTCTTTGCACTAGTGGGACAATACAGAAGTCCAACAGGCACTTTTAGGATGCCACTAAGTTTCCTCAGTGTTTTCTAGTATAATGGCTTAGTAACAATGAGTTTGAGTGTGCAATGCAGGCAGACGTGCTGCAAATATCTTTGCACTAGTGGGACAATACAGAAGTCCAACAGCCACTTTTAAGATGCCACTAAGTTTCCTCAGTGTTTGCTAGTATAATGGCTTAGTAACAATGAGTTTGAGTGTGCAATGCAGGCAGACGTGCTGCAAATATCTTTGCACTAGTGGGACAATACAGAAGTCCAACAGCCACGTTTAGGATGCCACTAAGTTTCCTCAGTGTTTGCTAGTATAATGGCTTAGTAACAATGAGTTTGAGTGTGCAATGCAGGCAGACGTGCTGCAAATATCTTTGCACTAGTGGGACAATACAGAAGTCCAACAGCCACGTTTAGGATGCCACTAAGTTTCCTCAGTGTTTGCTAGTATAATGGCTTAGTAACAATGAGTTTGAGTGTGCAATGCAGGCAGACTTGCTGCAAATATCTTTGCACTAGTGGGACAATACAGAAGTCCAACAGCCACGTTTAGGATGCCACTAAGTTTCCTCAGTGTTTGCTAGTATAATGGATTAGTAACAATCAGTTTGAGTGTGCAATGCAGGCAGACGTGCTGGAAATATCTTTGCACTAGTGGGACAATACAGAAGTCCAACAGCAACGTTTAGGATATCACTAAGTTTCCTTAGTGTTTGCTAGTATAACTGCTTAGTAACAATGAGTTTGAGTGTGCAATGCAGGCAGACGTGCTGCAAATATCTTTGCACTAGTGGGACAATACAGAAGTCCAACAGCCACGTTTAGGATGCCACTAAGTTTCCTCAGTGTTTGCTAGTATAATGGCTTAGTAACAATGAGTTTGAGTGTGCAATGCAGGCAGACGTGCTGCAAATATCTTTGCACTAGTGGGACAATACAGAAGTCCAACAGCCACTTTTAAGATGCCACTAAGTTTCCTCAGTGTTTGCTAGTATAATGGCTTAGTAACAATGAGTTTGAGTGTGCAATGCAGGCAGACGTGCTGCAAATATCTTTGCACTAGTGTTACAATACAGAAGTCCAACAGCCACGTTTAGGATGCCACTAAGTTTCCTCAGTGTTTGCTAGTATAATGGCTTAGTAACAATGAGTTTGAGTGTGCAATGCAGGCAGACGTGCTGCAAATATCTTTGCACTAGTGGGACAATACAGAAGTCCAACAGCCACGTTTAGGATGCCACTAAGTTTCCTCAGTGTTTGCTAGTATAATGGCTTAGTAACAATGAGTTTGAGTGTGCAATGCAGGCAGACTTGCTGCAAATATCTTTGCACTAGTGGGACAATACAGAAGTCCAACAGCCACGTTTAGGATGCCACTAAGTTTCCTCAGTGTTTGCTAGTATAATGGATTAGTAACAATGAGTTTGAGTGTGCAATGCAGGCAGACGTGCTGGAAATATCTTTCCACTAGTGGGACAATACAGAAGTCCAACAGCAACGTTTAGGATATCACTAAGTTTCCTTAGTGTTTGCTAGTATAACTGCTTAGTAACAATGAGTTTGAGTGTGCAATGCAGGCAGACGTGCTGCAAATATCTTTGCACTAGTGGGACAATACAGAAGTCCAACAGCCACGTTTAGGATGCCACTAAGTTTCCTCAGTGTTTGCTAGTATAATGGCTTAGTAACAATGAGTTTGAGTGTGCAATGCAGGCAGACGTGCTGCAAATATCTTTGCACTAGTGGGACAATACAGAAGTCCAACAGCCACTTTTAAGATGCCACTAAGTTTCCTCAGTGTTTGCTAGTACAACTGCTTAGTAACAATGAGTTTCAGTGTGCAATGCAGGCAGACGTGCTGCAAATATCTTTGCACTAGTGGGACAATACAGAAGTCCAACAGCCACGTTTAGGATACCACTAAGTTTCCTCAGTGTTTGCTAGTATAATGGCTTAGTATCAATGAGTTTGAGTGTGCTATGCAGGCAGACGTGCTGCAAATATCTTTGCACTAGTGGGACAATACAGAAGTCCAACAGCCACTTTTAGGATGCCACTAAGTATCCTCAGTGTTTGCTAGTATAATGGCTTAGTAACAATGAGTTTGAGTGTGCAATGCAGGCAGACGTGCTGCAAATATCTTTGCACTAGTGGGACAATACAGAAGTCCAACAGCCACGTTTAGGATGCCACTAAGTTTCCTCAGTGTTTGCTAGTATAATGGCTTAGTAACAATGAGTTTGAGTGTGCAATGCAGGCAGACGTGCTGCAAATATCTTTGCACTAGTGGGACAATACAGAAGTCCAACAGACACTTTTAGGATGCCACTAAGTTTCCCCAGTGTTTGCTAGTATAATGGCTTAGTAACAATGAGTTTGAGTGTGCAATGCAGGCAGACGTGCTGCAAATATCTTTGCACTAGTGGGACAATACAGAAGTTCAACAGCCACGTTTAGGATGCCACTAAGTTTTCTCAGTTTTTGCTAGTATAATGGCTTAATAACAATGAGTTTGTGTGTGCAATGCAGGCAGACATGCTGCAAATATGTTTGCACTAGTGGGACATTACAGAAGTCCAACAGACACTTTTAGGATGCTACTAAGTTTCCTCAGTGTTTGCTAGTATAATGGCTTAGTAACAATGAGTTTGAGTGTGCAATGCAGGCAGACGTGCAGCAAATATCTTTGCACTGATGGGAAAATACAGAAGTCCAACAGCCACGTTTAGGATGCCATTAAGTTTCCTCAGTGTTTGCTAATATAATGGCTTAGTAACAAATGAGTTTGAGTATGCAATGCAGGCAGACGTGCTGCAATTATCTTTGCACTAGTGGGACAATACAGAAGTTCAACAGCCACGTTTAGGATGTCACTAAGTTTCCTCAGTTTTTGCTAGTATAATGGCTTAGTAACAATGAGTTTGAGTGTGCAATGCAGGCAGACGTGCTGCAAATTTCTTTGCACTAGTGGGACAATACAGAAGTCCAACAGGCACTTTTAGGATGCCACTAAGTTTCCTCAGTGTTTTCTAGTATAATGGCTTAGTAACAATGAGTTTGAGTGTGCAATGCAGGCAGACGTGCTGCAAATATCTTTGCACTAGTGGGACAATACAGAAGTCCAACAGCCACTTTTAAGATGCCACTAAGTTTCCTCAGTGTTTGCTAGTATAATGGCTTAGTAACAATGAGTTTGAGTGTGCAATGCAGGCAGACGTGCTGCAAATATCTTTGCACTAGTGGGACAATACAGAAGTCCAACAGCCACGTTTAGGATGCCACTAAGTTTCCTCAGTGTTTGCTAGTATAATGGCTTAGTAACAATGAGTTTGAGTGTGCAATGCAGGCAGACGTGCTGCAAATATCTTTGCACTAGTGGGACAATACAGAAGTCCAACAGCCACGTTTAGGATGCCACTAAGTTTCCTCAGTGTTTGCTAGTATAATGGCTTAGTAACAATGAGTTTGAGTGTGCAATGCAGGCAGACGTGCTGCAAATATCTTTGCACTAGTGGGACAATACAGAAGTCCAACAGCCACGTTAAGGATACCACTAAGTTTCCTCAGTGTTTGCTAGTATAATGGCTTAGTATCAATGAGTTTGAGTGTGCTATGCAGGCAGACGTGCTGCAAATATCTTTGCACTAGTGGGACAATACAGAAGTCCAACAGCCACTTTTAGGATGCCACTAAGTATCCTCAGTGTTTGCTAGTATAATGGCTTAGTAACAATGAGTTTGAGTGTGCAATGCAGGCAGACGTGCTGCAAATATCTTTGCACTAGTGGGACAATACAGAAGTCCAACAGCCACGTTTAGGATGCCACTAAGTTTCCTCAGTGTTTGCTAGTATAATGGCTTAGTAACAATGAGTTTGAGTGTGCAATGCAGGCAGACGTGCTGCAAATATCTTTGCACTAGTGGGACAATACAGAAGTCCAACAGCCACGTTTAGGATGCCACTAAGTTTCCTCAGTTTTTGCTAGTATAATGGCTTAGTAACAATGAGTTTGAGTGTGCAATGCAGGCAGACGTGCTGCAAATATCTTTGCACTAGTGGGACAATACAGAAGTCCAACAGCCACGTTTAGGATGCCACTAAGTTTCCTCAGTGTTTGCTAGTATAATGGCTTAGTAACAATGAGTTTGAGTGTGCAATGCAGGCAGACGTGCTGCAAATATCTTTGCACTAGTGGGACAATACAGAAGTCCAACAGCCACGTTTAGGATGCCACTAAGTTTCCTCAGTGTTTGCTAGTATAATGGCTTAGTAACAATGAGTTTGAGTGTGCAATGCAGGCAGACTTGCTGCAAATATCTTTGCACTAGTGGGACAATACAGAAGTCCAACAGCCACGTTTAGGATGCCACTAAGTTTCCTCAGTGTTTGCTAGTATAATGGATTAGTAACAATCAGTTTGAGTGTGCAATGCAGGCAGACGTGCTGGAAATATCTTTGCACTAGTGGGACAATACAGAAGTCCAACAGCAACGTTTAGGATATCACTAAGTTTCCTTAGTGTTTGCTAGTATAACTGCTTAGTAACAATGAGTTTGAGTGTGCAATGCAGGCAGACGTGCTGCAAATATCTTTGCACTAGTGGGACAATACAGAAGTCCAACAGCCACGTTTAGGATGCCACTAAGTTTCCTCAGTGTTTGCTAGTATAATGGCTTAGTAACAATGAGTTTGAGTGTGCAATGCAGGCAGACGTGCTGCAAATATCTTTGCACTAGTGGGACAATACAGAAGTCCAACAGCCACTTTTAAGATGCCACTAAGTTTCCTCAGTGTTTGCTAGTATAATGGCTTAGTAACAATGAGTTTGAGTGTGCAATGCAGGCAGACGTGCTGCAAATATCTTTGCACTAGTGGGACAATACAGAAGTCCAACAGCCACGTTTAGGATGCCACTAAGTTTCCTCAGTGTTTGCTAGTATAATGGCTTAGTAACAATGAGTTTGAGTGTGCAATGCAGGCAGACGTGCTGCAAATATCTTTGCACTAGTGGGACAATACAGAAGTCCAACAGCCACGTTTAGGATGCCACTAAGTTTCCTCAGTGTTTGCTAGTATAATGGCTTAGTAACAATGAGTTTGAGTGTGCAATGCAGGCAGACTTGCTGCAAATATCTTTGCACTAGTGGGACAATACAGAAGTCCAACAGCCACGTTTAGGATGCCACTAAGTTTCCTCAGTGTTTGCTAGTATAATGGATTAGTAACAATGAGTTTGAGTGTGCAATGCAGGCAGACGTGCTGGAAATATCTTTGCACTAGTGGGACAATACAGAAGTCCAACAGCAACGTTTAGGATATCACTAAGTTTCCTTAGTGTTTGCTAGTATAACTGCTTAGTAACAATGAGTTTGAGTGTGCAATGCAGGCAGACGTGCTGCAAATATCTTTGCACTAGTGGGACAATACAGAAGTCCAACAGCCACGTTTAGGATGCCACTAAGTTTCCTCAGTGTTTGCTAGTATAATGGCTTAGTAACAATGAGTTTGAGTGTGCAATGCAGGCAGACGTGCTGCAAATATCTTTGCACTAGTGGGACAATACAGAAGTCCAACAGCCACTTTTAAGATGCCACTAAGTTTCCTCAGTGTTTGCTAGTACAACTGCTTAGTAACAATGAGTTTCAGTGTGCAATGCAGGCAGACGTGCTGCAAATATCTTTGCACTAGTGGGACAATACAGAAGTCCAACAGCCACGTTTAGGATACCACTAAGTTTCCTCAGTGTTTGCTAGTATAATGGCTTAGTATCAATGAGTTTGAGTGTGCTATGCAGGCAGACGTGCTGCAAATATCTTTGCACTAGTGGGACAATACAGAAGTCCAACAGCCACTTTTAGGATGCCACTAAGTATCCTCAGTGTTTGCTAGTATAATGGCTTAGTAACAATGAGTTTGAGTGTGCAATGCAGGCAGACGTGCTGCAAATATCTTTGCACTAGTGGGACAATACAGAAGTCCAACAGCCACGTTTAGGATGCCACTAAGTTTCCTCAGTGTTTGCTAGTATAATGGCTTAGTAACAATGAGTTTGAGTGTGCAATGCAGGCAGACGTGCTGCAAATATCTTTGCACTAGTGGGACAATACAGAAGTCCAACAGACACTTTTAGGATGCCACTAAGTTTCCCCAGTGTTTGCTAGTATAATGGCTTAGTAACAATAAGTTTGAGTGTGCAATGCAGGCAGACGTGCTGCAAATATCTTTGCACTAGTGGGACAATACAGAAGTTCAACAGCCACGTTTAGGATGCCACTAAGTTTTCTCAGTTTTTGCTAGTATAATGGCTTAATAACAATGAGTTTGTGTGTGCAATGCAGGCAGACATGCTGCAAATATGTTTGCACTAGTGGGACATTACAGAAGTCCAACAGACACTTTTAGGATGCTACTAAGTTTCCTCAGTGTTTGCTAGTATAATGGCTTAGTAACAATGAGTTTGAGTGTGCAATGCAGGCAGACGTGCAGCAAATATCTTTGCACTGATGGGAAAATACAGAAGTCCAACAGCCACGTTTAGGATGCCATTAAGTTTCCTCAGTGTTTGCTAATATAATGGCTTAGTAACAAATGAGTTTGAGTATGCAATGCAGGCAGACGTGCTGCAATTATCTTTGCACTAGTGGGACAATACAGAAGTTCAACAGCCACGTTTAGGATGTCACTAAGTTTCCTCAGTTTTTGCTAGTATAATGGCTTAGTAACAATGAGTTTGAGTGTGCAATGCAGGCAGACGTGCTGCAAATTTCTTTGCACTAGTGGGACAATACAGAAGTCCAACAGGCACTTTTAGGATGCCACTAAGTTTCCTCAGTGTTTTCTAGTATAATGGCTTAGTAACAATGAGTTTGAGTGTGCAATGCAGGCAGACGTGCTGCAAATATCTTTGCACTAGTGGGACAATACAGAAGTCCAACAGCCACTTTTAAGATGCCACTAAGTTTCCTCAGTGTTTGCTAGTATAATGGCTTAGTAACAATGAGTTTGAGTGTGCAATGCAGGCAGACGTGCTGCAAATATCTTTGCACTAGTGGGACAATACAGAAGTCCAACAGCCACGTTTAGGATGCCACTAAGTTTCCTCAGTGTTTGCTAGTATAATGGCTTAGTAACAATGAGTTTGAGTGTGCAATGCAGGCAGACGTGCTGCAAATATCTTTGCACTAGTGGGACAATACAGAAGTCCAACAGCCACGTTAAGGATACCACTAAGTTTCCTCAGTGTTTGCTAGTATAATGGCTTAGTATCAATGAGTTTGAGTGTGCTATGCAGGCAGACGTGCTGCAAATATCTTTGCACTAGTGGGACAATACAGAAGTCCAACAGCCACTTTTAGGATGCCACTAAGTATCCTCAGTGTTTGCTAGTATAATGGCTTAGTAACAATGAGTTTGAGTGTGCAATGCAGGCAGACGTGCTGCAAATATCTTTGCACTAGTGGGACAATACAGAAGTCCAACAGCCACGTTTAGGATGCCACTAAGTTTCCTCAGTGTTTGCTAGTATAATGGCTTAGTAACAATGAGTTTGAGTGTGCAATGCAGGCAGACGTGCTGCAAATATCTTTGCACTAGTGGGACAATACAGAAGTCCAACAGCCACGTTTAGGATACCACTAAGTTTCCTCAGTGTTTGCTAGTATAATGGCTTAGTATCAATGAGTTTGAGTGTGCTATGCAGGCAGACGTGCTGCAAATATCTTTGCACTAGTGGGACAATACAGAAGTCCAACAGCCACTTTTAGGATGCCACTAAGTATCCTCAGTGTTTGCTAGTATAATGGCTTAGTAACAATGAGTTTGAGTGTGCAATGCAGGCAGACGTGCTGCAAATATCTTTGCACTAGTGGGACAATACAGAAGTCCAACAGCCACGTTTAGGATGCCACTAAGTTTCCTCAGTGTTTGCTAGTATAATGGCTTAGTAACAATGAGTTTGAGTGTGCAATGCAGGCAGACGTGCTGCAAATATCTTTGCACTAGTGGGACAATACAGAAGTCCAACAGACACTTTTAGGATGCCACTAAGTTTCCCCAGTGTTTGCTAGTATAATGGCTTAGTAACAATGAGTTTGAGTGTGCAATGCAGGCAGACGTGCTGCAAATATCTTTGCACTAGTGGGACAATACAGAAGTTCAACAGCCACGTTTAGGATGCCACTAAGTTTTCTCAGTTTTTGCTAGTATAATGGCTTAATAACAATGAGTTTGTGTGTGCAATGCAGGCAGACATGCTGCAAATATGTTTGCACTAGTGGGACATTACAGAAGTCCAACAGACACTTTTAGGATGCTACTAAGTTTCCTCAGTGTTTGCTAGTATAATGGCTTAGTAACAATGAGTTTGAGTGTGCAATGCAGGCAGACGTGCAGCAAATATCTTTGCACTGATGGGAAAATACAGAAGTCCAACAGCCACGTTTAGGATGCCATTAAGTTTCCTCAGTGTTTGCTAATATAATGGCTTAGTAACAAATGAGTTTGAGTATGCAATGCAGGCAGACGTGCTGCAATTATCTTTGCACTAGTGGGACAATACAGAAGTTCAACAGCCACGTTTAGGATGTCACTAAGTTTCCTCAGTTTTTGCTAGTATAATGGCTTAGTAACAATGAGTTTGAGTGTGCAATGCAGGCAGACGTGCTGCAAATTTCTTTGCACTAGTGGGACAATACAGAAGTCCAACAGGCACTTTTAGGATGCCACTAAGTTTCCTCAGTGTTTTCTAGTATAATGGCTTAGTAACAATGAGTTTGAGTGTGCAATGCAGGCAGACGTGCTGCAAATATCTTTGCACTAGTGGGACAATACAGAAGTCCAACAGCCACTTTTAAGATGCCACTAAGTTTCCTCAGTGTTTGCTAGTATAATGGCTTAGTAACAATGAGTTTGAGTGTGCAATGCAGGCAGACGTGCTGCAAATATCTTTGCACTAGTGGGACAATACAGAAGTCCAACAGCCACGTTTAGGATGCCACTAAGTTTCCTCAGTGTTTGCTAGTATAATGGCTTAGTAACAATGAGTTTGAGTGTGCAATGCAGGCAGACGTGCTGCAAATATCTTTGCACTAGTGGGACAATACAGAAGTCCAACAGCCACGTTTAGGATGCCACTAAGTTTCCTCAGTGTTTGCTAGTATAATGGCTTAGTAACAATGAGTTTGAGTGTGCAATGCAGGCAGACGTGCTGCAAATATCTTTGCACTAGTGGGACAATACAGAAGTCCAACAGCCACGTTAAGGATACCACTAAGTTTCCTCAGTGTTTGCTAGTATAATGGCTTAGTATCAATGAGTTTGAGTGTGCTATGCAGGCAGACGTGCTGCAAATATCTTTGCACTAGTGGGACAATACAGAAGTCCAACAGCCACTTTTAGGATGCCACTAAGTATCCTCAGTGTTTGCTAGTATAATGGCTTAGTAACAATGAGTTTGAGTGTGCAATGCAGGCAGACGTGCTGCAAATATCTTTGCACTAGTGGGACAATACAGAAGTCCAACAGCCACGTTTAGGATGCCACTAAGTTTCCTCAGTGTTTGCTAGTATAATGGCTTAGTAACAATGAGTTTGAGTGTGCAATGCAGGCAGACGTGCTGCAAATATCTTTGCACTAGTGGGACAATACAGAAGTCCAACAGCCACGTTTAGGATGCCACTAAGTTTCCTCAGTTTTTGCTAGTATAATGGCTTAGTAACAATGAGTTTGAGTGTGCAATGCAGGCAGACGTGCTGCAAATATCTTTGCACTAGTGGGACAATACAGAAGTCTAACAGTCACGTTTAGGATGCCACTAAGTTTCCTCAGTGTTTGCTAGTATAAAGGCTTAGTAACAATGAGTTTGAGTGTGCAATGCAGGCAGACGTGCTGCAAATTTCTTTGCACTAGTGGGACAATACAGAAGTTCAACAGCCACGTTTAGGATGCCACTAAGTTTCCTCAGTTTTTGCTAGTATAATGGCTTAGTAACAATGAGTTTGTGTGTGCAATGCAGGCAGACATGCTGCAAATATCTTAGCACTAGTGGGACATTACAGAAGTCCAACAGACACTTTTAGGATGCCACTAAGTTTCCTCAGTGTTTGCTAGTATAATGGCTTAGTAACAATGAGTTTGAGTGTGCAATGCAGGCAGACGTGCTGCAAATATCTTTGCACTGATGGGAAAATACAGAAGTCCAACAGCCACGTTTAGGATGCCATTAAGTTTCCTCAGTGTTTGCTAATATAATGGCTTAGTAACAAATGAGTTTGAGTATGCAATGCAGGCAGACGTGCTGCATGTATCTTTGCACTAGTGGGACAATACAGAAGTTCAACAGCCACGTTTAGGATGCCACTAAGTTTCCTCAGTTTTTGCTAGTATAATGGCTTAGTAACAATGAGTTTGAGTGTGCAATGCAGGCAGACGTGCTGCAAATATCTTTGCACTAGTGGGACAATACAGAAGTCTAACAGTCACGTTTAGGATGCCACTAAGTTTCCTCAGTGTTTGCTAGTATAATGGCTTAGTAACAATGAGTTTGAGTGTGCAATGCAGGCAGACGTGCTGCAAATTTCTTTGCACTAGTGGGAAAATACAGAAGTCCAACAGCCACTTTTAGGATGCCACTAAGTTTCCTCAGTGTTTTCTAGTATAATGGCTTAGTAACAATGAGTTTGAGTGTGCAATGCAGGCAGACGTGCTGCAAATATCTTTGCACTAGTGGGACAATACAGAAGTCCAACAGCCACTTTTAAGATGCCACTAAGTTTCCTCAGTGTTTGCTAGTATAATGGCTTAGTAACAATGAGTTTGAGTGTGCAATGCAGGCAGACGTGCTGCAAATATCTTTGCACTAGTGGGACAATACAGAAGTCCAACAGCCACTTTTAGGATGCCACTAAGTTTCCTCAGTGTTTGCTAGTATAATGGCTTAGTAACAAATGAGTTTGAGTGTGCAATGCAGGCAGACGTGCTGCAAATATCTTTGCACTAGTGGGACAATACAGAAGTCCAACAGCCACTTTTAAGATGCCACTAAGTTTCCTCAATGTTTTCTAGTATAATGGCTTAGTAACAATGAGTTTGAGTGTGCAATGCAGGCAGACGTGCTGCAAATATCTTTGCACTAGTGGGACAATACAGAAGTCCAACAGCCACTTTTAAGATGCCACTAAGTTTCCTCAGTGTTTGCTAGTATAACTGCTTAGTAACAATGAGTTTAAGTGTGCAATGCAGGCAGACGTGCTGCAAATATCTTTGCACTAGTGGGACAATACAGAAGTCCAACAGCCACTTTTAGGATGCCACTAATTTTCCTCAGTGTTTGCTAGTATAATGGCTTAGTAACAAATAAGTTTGAGTGTGCAATGCAGGCAGACGTGCTGCAAAATTCTTTGCACTAGTGGGACAATACAGAAGTCCAACAGCCACGTTTAGGATGCCACTAAGTTTCCTCAGTGTTTGCTAGTATAATGGCTTAGTAACAATGAGTTTGAGTGTGCAATGCAGGCAGACATGCTGCAAATATCTTTGCACTAGTGGGACAATACAGAAGTCCAACAGCCACGTTTAGGATGCCACCAATTTTCCTCAGTGTTTGCTAGTAAAATGGCTTAGTAACAATGAGTTTGAGTGTGCAATGCAGGCAGACGTGCTGCAAATATCTTTGCACTAGTGGGACAATACAGAAGTCCAACAGACACTTTTAGGATGCCACTAAGTTTCCCCAGTGTTTGCTAGTATAATGGCTTAGTAACAATGAGTTTGAGTGTGCAATGCAGGCAGACGTGCTGCAAATATCTTTGCACTAGTGGGACAATACAGAAGTTCAACAGCCACGTTTAGGAAGCCACAAAGTTTCCTCAGTTTTTGCTAGTATAATGGCTTGATAACAATGAGTTTGAGTGTGCAATGCAGGCAGACGTGCTGCAAATATCTTTGCACTAGTGGTACAATACAGAAGTCTAACAGTCACGTTTAGGATGCCACTAAGTTTCCTCAGTGTTTGCTAGTATAATGGCTTAGTAACAATGAGTTTGAGTGTGCAATGCAGGCAGACGTGCTGCAAATTTCTTTGCACTAGTGGGACAATACAGAAGTTCAACAGCCACGTTTAGGATGCCACTAAGTTTCCTCAGTTTTTGCTAGTATAATGGCTTAGTAACAATGAGTTTGTGTGTGCAATGCAGGCAGACATGCTGCAAATATCTTTGCACTAGTGGGACATTACAGAAGTCCAACAGACACTTTTAGGATGCCACTAAGTTTCCTCAGTGTTTGCTAGTATAATGGCTTAGTAACAATGAGTTTGAGTGTGCAATGCAGGCAGACGTGCTGCAAATATCTTTGCACTGATGGGAAAATACAGAAGTCCAACAGCCACGTTTAGGATGCCATTAAGTTTCCTCAGTGTTTGCTAATATAATGGCTTAGTAACAAATGAGTTTGAGTATGCAATGCAGGCAGACGTGCTGCAATTATCTTTGCACTAGTGGGACAATACAGAAGTTCAACAGCCACGTTTAGGATGCCACTAAGTTTCCTCAGTTTTTGCTAGTATAATGGCTTAGTAACAATGAGTTTGAGTGTGCAATGCAGGCAGACGTGCTGCAAATATCTTTGCACTAGTGGGACAATACAGAAGTCTAACAGTCACGTTTAGGATGCCACTAAGTTTCCTCAGTGTTTGCTAGTATAATGGCTTAGTAACAATGAGTTTGAGTGTGCAATGCAGGCAGACGTGCTGCAAATTTCTTTGCACTAGTGGGACAATACAGAAGTCCAACAGCCACTTTTAGGATGCCACTAAGTTTCCTCAGTGTTTTCTAGTATAATGGCTTAGTAACAATGAGTTTGAGTGTGCAATGCAGGCAGACGTGCTGCAAATATGTTTGCACTAGTGGGACAATACAGAAGTCCAACAGCCACTTTTAAGATGCCACTAAGTTTCCTCAGTGTTTGCTAGTATAATGGCTTAGTAACAATGAGTTTGAGTGTGCAATGCAGGCAGACGTGCTGCAAATATCTTTGCACTAGTGGGACAATACAGAAGTCCAACAGCCACTTTTAGGATGCCACTAAGTTTCCTCAGTGTTTGCTAGTATAATGGCTTAGTAACAAATGAGTTTGAGTGTGCAATGCAGGCAGACGTGCTGCAAATATCTTTGCACTAGTGGGACAATACAGAAGTCCAACAGCCACTTTTAAGATGCCACTAAGTTTCCTCAATGTTTTCTAGTATAATGGCTTAGTAACAATGAGTTTGAGTGTGCAATGCAGGGAGACGTGCTGCAAATATCTTTGCACTAGTGGGACAATACAGAAGTCCAACAGCCACTTTTAAGATGCCACTAAGTTTCCTCAGTGTTTGCTAGTATAACTGCTTAGTAACAATGAGTTTGAGTGTGCAATGCAGGCAGACGTGCTGCAAATATCTTTGCACTAGTGGGACAATACAGAAGTCCAACAGCCACTTTTAGGATGCCACTAATTTTCCTCAGTGTTTGCTAGTATAATGGCTTAGTAACAAATAAGTTTGAGTGTGCAATGCAGGCAGACGTGCTGCAAAATTCTTTGCACTAGTGGGACAATACAGAAGTCCAGCAGCCACGTTTAGGATGCCACTAAGTTTCCTCAGTGTTTGCTAGTATAATGGCTTAGTAACAATGAGTTTGAGTGTGCAATGCAGGCAGACATGCTGCAAATATCTTTGCACTAGTGGGACAATACAGAAGTCCAACAGCCACTTTTAGGATGCCACTAAGTTTCCTCAGTGTTTGCTAGTATAATGGCTTAGTAACAATGAGTTTGAGTGTGCAATGCAGGCAGACGTGCTGCAAATATCTTTGCACTAGTGGGACAATACAGAAGTCCAACAGCCACGTTTAGGATGCCACTAAGTTTCCTCAGTGTTTGCTAGTATAATGGATTAGTAACAATGAGTTTGAGTGTGCAATGCAGGCAGACGTGCTGCAAATATCTTTGCACTAGTGGGACAATACAGAAGTCCAACAGCCACGTTTAGGATATCACTAAGTTTCCTTAGTGTTTGCTAGTATAACTGCTTAGTAACAATGAGTTTGAGTGTGCAATACAGGCAGACGTGCTGCAAATATCTTTGCACTAGTGGGACAATACAGAAGTTCAACAGCCACGTTTAGGATGCCACTAAGTTTCCTCAGTTTTTGCTAGTATAATGGCTTAGTAACAATGAGTTTGAGTGTGCAATGCAGGCAGACGTGCTGCAAATATCTTTGCACTAGTGGGACAATACAGAAGTCTAACAGTCACGTTTAGGATGCCACTAAGTTTCCTCAGTGTTTGCTAGTATAATAGCTTAGTAACAATGAGTTTGAGTGTGCAATGCATGCAGACGTGCTGCAAATTTCTTTGCACTAGTGGGACAATACAGAAGTCCAACAGCCACTTTTAGGATGCCACTAAGTTTCCTCAGAGTTTTCTAGTATAATGGCTTAGTAACAATGAGTTTGAGTGTGCAATGCAGGCAGACGTGCTGCAAATATCTTTGCACTAGTGGGACAATACAGAAGTCCAACAGCCACTTTTAAGATGCCACTAAGTTTCCTCAGTGTTTGCTAGGATAATGGCTTAGTAACAATGAGTTTGAGTGTGCAATGCAGGCAGACGTGCTGCAAATATCTTTGCACTAGTGGGACAATACAGAAGTCCAACAGCCACGTTTAGGATGCCACTAAGTTTCCTCAGTGTTTGCTAGTATAATGGCTTAGTAACAATGAGTTTGAGTGTGCAATGCAGGCAGACGTGCTGCAAATATCTTTGCACTAGTGGGACAATACAGAAGTCCAACAGCCACGTTTAGGATACCACTAAGTTTCCTCAGTGTTTGCTAGTATAATGGCTTAGTATCAATGAGTTTGAGTGTGCTATGCAGGCAGACGTGCTGCAAATATCTTTGCACTAGTGGGACAATACAGAAGTCCAACAGCCACTTTTAGGATGCCACTAAGTATCCTCAGTGTTTGCTAGTATAATGGCTTCGTAACAATGAGTTTGAGTGTGCAATGCAGGCAGACGTGCTGCAAATATCTTTGCACTAGTGGGACAATACGGAAGTCCAACAGCCACGTTTAGGATGCCACTAAGTTTCCTCAGTGTTTGCTAGTATAATGGCTTAGTAACAATGAGTTTGAGTGTGCAATGCAGGCAGACGTGCTGCAAATATCTTTGCACTAGTGGGACAATACAGAAGTTCAACAGCCACGTTTAGGATGCCACTAAGTTTCCTCAGTATTTGCTAGTATAATGGCTTAATAACAATGAGTTTGTGTGTGCAATGCAGGCAGACATGCTGCAAATATCATTGCACTAGTGGGACATTACAGAAGTCCAACAGACACTTTTAGGATGCCACTAAGTTTCCTCAGTGTTTGCTAGTATAATGGCTTAGTAACAATGAGTTTGAGTGTGCAATGCAGGCAGACGTGCTGCAAATATCTTTGCACTGATGGGAAAATACAGAAGTCCAACAGCCACGTTTAGGATGCCATTAAGTTTCCTCAGTGTTTGCTAATATAATGGCTTAGTAACAAATGAGTTTGAGTATGCAATGCAGGCAGACGTGCTGCAATTATCTTTGCACTAGTGGGACAATACAGAAGTTCAACAGCCACGTTTAGGATGCCACTAAGTTTCCTCAGTTTTTGCTAGTATAATGGCTTAGTAATAATGAGTTTGAGTGTGCAATGCAGGCAGACGTGCTGCAAATATCTTTGCACTAGTGGGACAATACAGAAGTCCAACAGCCACTTTTAGGATGCCACTAATTTTCCTCAGTGTTTGCTAGTATAATGGCTTAGTAACAAATAAGTTTGAGTGTGCAATGCAGGCAGACGTGCTGCAAAATTCTTTGCACTAGTGGGACAATACAGAAGTCCAACAGCCACGTTTAGGATGCCACTAAGTTTCCTCAGTGTTTGCTAGTATAATGGCTTAGTAACAATGAGTTTGAGTGTGCAATGCAGGCAGACATGCTGCAAATATCTTTGCACTAGTGGGACAATACAGAAGTCCAACAGCCACTTTTAGGATGCCACTAAGTTTCCTCAGTGTTTGCTAGTATAATGGCTTAGTAACAATGAGTTTGAGTGTGCAATGCAGGCAGACGTGCTGCAAATATCTTTGCACTAGTGGGACAATACAGAAGTCCAACAGCAACGTTTAGGATGCCACTAAGTTTCCTCAGTGTTTGCTAGTATAATGGATTAGTAACAATGAGTTTGAGTGTGCAATGCAGGCAGACGTGCTGCAAATATCTTTGCACTAGTGGGACAATACAGAAGTCCAACAGCCACGTTTAGGATATCACTAAGTTTCCTTAGTGTTTGCTAGTATAACTGCTTAGTAACAATGAGTTTGAGTGTGCAATACAGGCAGACGTGCTGCAAATATCTTTGCACTAGTGGGACAATACAGAAGTTCAACAGCCACGTTTAGGATGCCACTAAGTTTCCTCAGTTTTTGCTAGTATAATGGCTTAGTAACAATGAGTTTGAGTGTGCAATGCAGGCAGACGTGCTGCAAATATCTTTGCACTAGTGGGACAATACAGAAGTCCAACAGCCACTTTTAGGATGCCACTAAGTATCCTCAGTGTTTGCTAGTATAATGGCTTCGTAACAATGAGTTTGAGTGTGCAATGCAGGCAGACGTGCTGCAAATATCTTTGCACTAGTGGGACAATACAGAAGTCCAACAGCCACGTTTAGGATGCCACTAAGTTTCCTCAGTTTTTGCTAGTATAATGGCTTAGTAACAATGAGTTTGTGTGTGCAATGCAGGCAGACATGCTGCAAATATCTTTGCACTAGTGGGACAATACAGAAGTTCAACAGCCACGTTTAGGATGCCACTAAGTTTCCTCAGTTTTTGCTAGTATAATGGCTTAGTAACAATGAGTTTGAGTGTGCAATGCAGGCAGACGTGCTGCAAATATCTTTGCACTAGTGGGACAATACAGAAGTCTAACAGTCACGTTTAGGATGCCACTAAGTTTCCTCAGTGTTTGCTAGTATAATGGCTTAGTAACAATGAGTTTGAGTGTGCAATGCAGGCAGACGTGCTGCAAATTTCTTTGCACTAGTGGGACAATACAGAAGTCCAACAGCCACTTTTAGGATGCCACTAAGTTTCCTCAGTGTTTTCTAGTATAATGGCTTAGTAACATTGAGTTTGAGTGTGCAATGCAGGCAGACGTGCTGCAAATATCTTTGCACTAGTGGGACAATACAGAAGTCCAACAGCCACTTTTAAGATGCCACTAAGTTTCCTCAGTGTTTGCTAGTATAATGGCTTAGTAACAATGAGTTTGAGTGTGCAATGCAGGCAGACGTGCTGCAAATATCTTTGCACAAGTGGGTCAATACAGAAGTCCAACAGCCACTTTTAGGATGCCACTAAGTTTCCTCAGTGTTTGCTAGTATAATGGCTTAGTAACAAATGAGTTTGAGTGTGCAATGCAGGCAGACGTGCTGCAAATATCTTTGCACTAGTGGGACAATACAGAAGTCCAACAGCCACTTTTAAGATGCCACTAAGTTTCCTCAATGTTTTCTAGTATAATGGCTTAGTAACAATGAGTTTGAGTGTGCAATGCAGGCAGACGTGCTGCAAATATCTTTGCACTAGTGGGACAATACAGAAGTCCAACAGCCACTTTTAAGATGCCACTAAGTTTCCTCAGTGTTTTCTAGTATAACTGCTTAGTAACAATGAGTTTGAGTGTGCAATGCAGGCAGACGTGCTGCAAATATCTTTGCACTAGTGGGACAATACAGAAGTCCAACAGCCACTTTTAGGATGCCACTAATTTTCTTTAGTGTTTGCTAGTATAATGGCTTAGTAACAAATAAGTTTGAGTGTGCAATGCAGGCAGACGTGCTGCAAAATTCTTTGCACTAGTGGGACAATACAGAAGTCCAACAGCCACGTTTAGGATGCCACTAAGTTTCCTCAGTGTTTGCTAGTATAATGGCTTAGTAACAATGAGTTTGAGTGTGCAATGCAGGCAGACATGCTGCAAATATCTTTGCACTAGTGGGACAATACAGAAGTCCAACAGCCACTTTTAGGATGCCACTAAGTTTCCTCAGTGTTTGCTAGTATAATGGCTTAGTAACAATGAGTTTGAGTGTGCAATGCAGGCAGACGTGCTGCAAATATCTTTGCACTAGTGGGACAATACAGAAGTCCAACAGCCACCTTTAGGATGCCACTAAGTTTCCTCAGTGTTTGCTAGTATAATGTATTAGTAACAATGAGTTTGAGTGTGCAATGCAGGCAGACGTGCTGCAAATATCTTTGCACTAGTGGGACAATACAGAAGTCCAACAGCCACGTTTAGGATATCACTAAGTTTCCTTAGTGTTTGCTAGTATAACTGCTTAGTAACAATGAGTTTGAGTGTGCAATACAGGCAGACATGCTGCAAATATCTTTGCACTAGTGGGACAATACAGAAGTCCAACAGCCACGTTTAGGATGCCACTAAGTTTCCTCAGTGTTTGCTAGTATAATGGCTTAGTATCAATGAGTTTGAGTGTGCTATGCAGGCAGACTTGCTGCAAATATCTTTGCACTAGTGGGACAATACAGAAGTCCAACAGCCACTTTTAGGATGCCACTAATTTTCCTCAGTGTTTGCTAGTATAATGGCTTAGTAACAAATGAGTTTGAGTGTGCAATGCAGGCAGACGTGCTGCAAAATTCTTTGCACTAGTGGGACAATACAGAAGTCCAACAGCCACGTTTAGGATGCCACTAAGTTTCCTCAGTGTTTGCTAGTATAATGGCTTAGTAACAATGAGTTTGAGTGTGCAATGCAGGCAGACGTGCTGCAAATATCTTTGCACTAGTGGGACAGTACAGAAGTCCAACAGCCACTTTTAGGATGCCACTAAGTTTCCTCAGTGTTTGCTAGTATAATGGCTTAGTAACAATGAGTTTGAGTGTGCAATGCAGGCAGACGTGCTGCAAATATCTTTGCACTAGTGGGACAATACAGAAGTCCAACAGCCACGTTTAGGATATCACTAAGTTTCCTTAGTGTTTGCTAGTATAACTGCTTAGTAACAATGAGTTTGAGTGTGCAATGCAGGCAGACGTGCTGCAAATATCTTTGCACTAGTGGGACAATACAGAAGTCCAACAGACACTTTTAGGATGCCACTAAGTTTCCTCAGTGTTTGCTAGTATAATGGCTTAGTAACAATGAGTTTGAGTGTGCAATGCAGGCAGACGTGCTGCAAATATCTTTGCACTAGTGGGACAATACAGAAGTCCAACAGCCACATTTAGGATGCCACTAAGTTTCCTCAGTGTTTGCTAGTATAATGGCTTAGTAACAAATAAGTTTGAGTGTGCAATGCAGGCAGACGTGCTGCAAAATTCTTTGCACTAGTGGGACAATACAGAAGTCCAACAGCCACGTTTAGGATGCCACTAAGTTTCCTCAGTGTTTGCTAGTATAATGGCTTAGTAACAATGAGTTTGAGTGTGCAATGCAGGCAGACATGCTGCAAATATCTTTGCACTAGTGGGACAATACAGAAGTCCAACAGCCACGTTTAGGATGCCACCAATTTTCCTCAGTGTTTGCTAGTATAATGGCTTAGTAACAATGAGTTTGAGTGTGCAATGCAGGCAGACGTGCTGCAAATATCTTTGCACTAGTGGGACAATACAGAAGTCCAACAGACACTTTTAGGATGCCACTAAGTTTCCCCAGTGTTTGCTAGTATAATGGCTTAGTAACAATGAGTTTGAGTGTGCAATGCAGGCAGACGTGCTGCAAATATCTTTGCACTAGTGGGACAATACAGAAGTTCAACAGCCACGTTTAGGAAGCCACAAAGTTTCCTCAGTTTTTGCTAGTATAATGGCTTGATAACAATGAGTTTGAGTGTGCAATGCAGGCAGACGTGCTGCAAATATCTTTGCACTAGTGGTACAATACAGAAGTCTAACAGTCACGTTTAGGATGCCACTAAGTTTCCTCAGTGTTTGCTAGTATAATGGCTTAGTAACAATGAGTTTGAGTGTGCAATGCAGGCAGACGTGCTGCAAATTTCTTTGCACTAGTGGGACAATACAGAAGTTCAACAGCCACGTTTAGGATGCCACTAAGTTTCCTCAGTTTTTGCTAGTATAATGGCTTAGTAACAATGAGTTTGTGTGTGCAATGCAGGCAGACATGCTGCAAATATCTTTGCACTAGTGGGACATTACAGAAGTCCAACAGACACTTTTAGGATGCCACTAAGTTTCCTCAGTGTTTGCTAGTATAATGGCTTAGTAACAATGAGTTTGAGTGTGCAATGCAGGCAGACGTGCTGCAAATATCTTTGCACTGATGGGAAAATACAGAAGTCCAACAGCCACGTTTAGGATGCCATTAAGTTTCCTCAGTGTTTGCTAATATAATGGCTTAGTAACAAATGAGTTTGAGTATGCAATGCAGGCAGACGTGCTGCAATTATCTTTGCACTAGTGGGACAATACAGAAGTTCAACAGCCACGTTTAGGATGCCACTAAGTTTCCTCAGTTTTTGCTAGTATAATGGCTTAGTAACAATGAGTTTGAGTGTGCAATGCAGGCAGACGTGCTGCAAATATCTTTGCACTAGTGGGACAATACAGAAGTCTAACAGTCACGTTTAGGATGCCACTAAGTTTCCTCAGTGTTTGCTAGTATAATGGCTTAGTAACAATGAGTTTGAGTGTGCAATGCAGGCAGACGTGCTGCAAATTTCTTTGCACTAGTGGGACAATACAGAAGTCCAACAGCCACTTTTAGGATGCCACTAAGTTTCCTCAGTGTTTTCTAGTATAATGGCTTAGTAACAATGAGTTTGAGTGTGCAATGCAGGCAGACGTGCTGCAAATATGTTTGCACTAGTGGGACAATACAGAAGTCCAACAGCCACTTTTAAGATGCCACTAAGTTTCCTCAGTGTTTGCTAGTATAATGGCTTAGTAACAATGAGTTTGAGTGTGCAATGCAGGCAGACGTGCTGCAAATATCTTTGCACTAGTGGGACAATACAGAAGTCCAACAGCCACTTTTAGGATGCCACTAAGTTTCCTCAGTGTTTGCTAGTATAATGGCTTAGTAACAAATGAGTTTGAGTGTGCAATGCAGGCAGACGTGCTGCAAATATCTTTGCACTAGTGGGACAATACAGAAGTCCAACAGCCACTTTTAAGATGCCACTAAGTTTCCTCAATGTTTTCTAGTATAATGGCTTAGTAACAATGAGTTTGAGTGTGCAATGCAGGGAGACGTGCTGCAAATATCTTTGCACTAGTGGGACAATACAGAAGTCCAACAGCCACTTTTAAGATGCCACTAAGTTTCCTCAGTGTTTGCTAGTATAACTGCTTAGTAACAATGAGTTTGAGTGTGCAATGCAGGCAGACGTGCTGCAAATATCTTTGCACTAGTGGGACAATACAGAAGTCCAACAGCCACTTTTAGGATGCCACTAATTTTCCTCAGTGTTTGCTAGTATAATGGCTTAGTAACAAATAAGTTTGAGTGTGCAATGCAGGCAGACGTGCTGCAAAATTCTTTGCACTAGTGGGACAATACAGAAGTCCAGCAGCCACGTTTAGGATGCCACTAAGTTTCCTCAGTGTTTGCTAGTATAATGGCTTAGTAACAATGAGTTTGAGTGTGCAATGCAGGCAGACATGCTGCAAATATCTTTGCACTAGTGGGACAATACAGAAGTCCAACAGCCACTTTTAGGATGCCACTAAGTTTCCTCAGTGTTTGCTAGTATAATGGCTTAGTAACAATGAGTTTGAGTGTGCAATGCAGGCAGACGTGCTGCAAATATCTTTGCACTAGTGGGACAATACAGAAGTCCAACAGCCACGTTTAGGATGCCACTAAGTTTCCTCAGTGTTTGCTAGTATAATGGATTAGTAACAATGAGTTTGAGTGTGCAATGCAGGCAGACGTGCTGCAAATATCTTTGCACTAGTGGGACAATACAGAAGTCCAACAGCCACGTTTAGGATATCACTAAGTTTCCTTAGTGTTTGCTAGTATAACTGCTTAGTAACAATGAGTTTGAGTGTGCAATACAGGCAGACGTGCTGCAAATATCTTTGCACTAGTGGGACAATACAGAAGTTCAACAGCCACGTTTAGGATGCCACTAAGTTTCCTCAGTTTTTGCTAGTATAATGGCTTAGTAACAATGAGTTTGAGTGTGCAATGCAGGCAGACGTGCTGCAAATATCTTTGCACTAGTGGGACAATACAGAAGTCTAACAGTCACGTTTAGGATGCCACTAAGTTTCCTCAGTGTTTGCTAGTATAATAGCTTAGTAACAATGAGTTTGAGTGTGCAATGCATGCAGACGTGCTGCAAATTTCTTTGCACTAGTGGGACAATACAGAAGTCCAACAGCCACTTTTAGGATGCCACTAAGTTTCCTCAGTGTTTTCTAGTATAATGGCTTAGTAACAATGAGTTTGAGTGTGCAATGCAGGCAGACGTGCTGCAAATATCTTTGCACTAGTGGGACAATACAGAAGTCCAACAGCCACTTTTAAGATGCCACTAAGTTTCCTCAGTGTTTGCTAGGATAATGGCTTAGTAACAATGAGTTTGAGTGTGCAATGCAGGCAGACGTGCTGCAAATATCTTTGCACTAGTGGGACAATACAGAAGTCCAACAGCCACGTTTAGGATGCCACTAAGTTTCCTCAGTGTTTGCTAGTATAATGGCTTAGTAACAATGAGTTTGAGTGTGCAATGCAGGCAGACGTGCTGCAAATATCTTTGCACTAGTGGGACAATACAGAAGTCCAACAGCCACGTTTAGGATACCACTAAGTTTCCTCAGTGTTTGCTAGTATAATGGCTTAGTATCAATGAGTTTGAGTGTGCTATGCAGGCAGACGTGCTGCAAATATCTTTGCACTAGTGGGACAATACAGAAGTCCAACAGCCACTTTTAGGATGCCACTAAGTATCCTCAGTGTTTGCTAGTATAATGGCTTCGTAACAATGAGTTTGAGTGTGCAATGCAGGCAGACGTGCTGCAAATATCTTTGCACTAGTGGGACAATACAGAAGTCCAACAGCCACGTTTAGGATGCCACTAAGTTTCCTCAGTGTTTGCTAGTATAATGGCTTAGTAACAATGAGTTTGAGTGTGCAATGCAGGCAGACGTGCTGCAAATATCTTTGCACTAGTGGGACAATACAGAAGTTCAACAGCCACGTTTAGGATGCCACTAAGTTTCCTCAGTTTTTGCTAGTATAATGGCTTAATAACAATGAGTTTGTGTGTGCAATGCAGGCAGACATGCTGCAAATATCATTGCACTAGTGGGACATTACAGAAGTCCAACAGACACTTTTAGGATGCCACTAAGTTTCCTCAGTGTTTGCTAGTATAATGGCTTAGTAACAATGAGTTTGAGTGTGCAATGCAGGCAGACGTGCTGCAAATATCTTTGCACTGATGGGAAAATACAGAAGTCCAACAGCCACGTTTAGGATGCCATTAAGTTTCCTCAGTGTTTGCTAATATAATGGCTTAGTAACAAATGAGTTTGAGTATGCAATGCAGGCAGACGTGCTGCAATTATCTTTGCACTAGTGGGACAATACAGAAGTTCAACAGCCACGTTTAGGATGCCACTAAGTTTCCTCAGTTTTTGCTAGTATAATGGCTTAGTAATAATGAGTTTGAGTGTGCAATGCAGGCAGACGTGCTGCAAATATCTTTGCACTAGTGGGACAATACAGAAGTCCAACAGCCACTTTTAGGATGCCACTAATTTTCCTCAGTGTTTGCTAGTATAATGGCTTAGTAACAAATAAGTTTGAGTGTGCAATGCAGGCAGACGTGCTGCAAAATTCTTTGCACTAGTGGGACAATACAGAAGTCCAACAGCCACGTTTAGGATGCCACTAAGTTTCCTCAGTGTTTGCTAGTATAATGGCTTAGTAACAATGAGTTTGAGTGTGCAATGCAGGCAGACATGCTGCAAATATCTTTGCACTAGTGGGACAATACAGAAGTCCAACAGCCACTTTTAGGATGCCACTAAGTTTCCTCAGTGTTTGCTAGTATAATGGCTTAGTAACAATGAGTTTGAGTGTGCAATGCAGGCAGACGTGCTGCAAATATCTTTGCACTAGTGGGACAATACAGAAGTCCAACAGCAACGTTTAGGATGCCACTAATTTTCCTCAGTGTTTGCTAGTATAATGGCTTAGTAACAAATAAGTTTGAGTGTGCAATGCAGGCAGACGTGCTGCAAAATTCTTTGCACTAGTGGGACAATACAGAAGTCCAGCAGCCACGTTTAGGATGCCACTAAGTTTCCTCAGTGTTTGCTAGTATAATGGCTTAGTAACAATGAGTTTGAGTGTGCAATGCAGGCAGACATGCTGCAAATATCTTTGCACTAGTGGGACAATACAGAAGTCCAACAGCCACTTTTAGGATGCCACTAAGTTTCCTCAGTGTTTGCTAGTATAATGGCTTAGTAACAATGAGTTTGAGTGTGCAATGCAGGCAGACGTGCTGCAAATATCTTTGCACTAGTGGGACAATACAGAAGTCCAACAGCCACGTTTAGGATGCCACTAAGTTTCCTCAGTGTTTGCTAGTATAATGGATTAGTAACAATGAGTTTGAGTGTGCAATGCAGGCAGACGTGCTGCAAATATCTTTGCACTAGTGGGACAATACAGAAGTCCAACAGCCACGTTTAGGATATCACTAAGTTTCCTTAGTGTTTGCTAGTATAACTGCTTAGTAACAATGAGTTTGAGTGTGCAATACAGGCAGACGTGCTGCAAATATCTTTGCACTAGTGGGACAATACAGAAGTTCAACAGCCACGTTTAGGATGCCACTAAGTTTCCTCAGTTTTTGCTAGTATAATGGCTTAGTAACAATGAGTTTGAGTGTGCAATGCAGGCAGACGTGCTGCAAATATCTTTGCACTAGTGGGACAATACAGAAGTCTAACAGTCACGTTTAGGATGCCACTAAGTTTCCTCAGTGTTTGCTAGTATAATAGCTTAGTAACAATGAGTTTGAGTGTGCAATGCATGCAGACGTGCTGCAAATTTCTTTGCACTAGTGGGACAATACAGAAGTCCAACAGCCACTTTTAGGATGCCACTAAGTTTCCTCAGTGTTTTCTAGTATAATGGCTTAGTAACAATGAGTTTGAGTGTGCAATGCAGGCAGACGTGCTGCAAATATCTTTGCACTAGTGGGACAATACAGAAGTCCAACAGCCACTTTTAAGATGCCACTAAGTTTCCTCAGTGTTTGCTAGGATAATGGCTTAGTAACAATGAGTTTGAGTGTGCAATGCAGGCAGACGTGCTGCAAATATCTTTGCACTAGTGGGACAATACAGAAGTCCAACAGCCACGTTTAGGATGCCACTAAGTTTCCTCAGTGTTTGCTAGTATAATGGCTTAGTAACAATGAGTTTGAGTGTGCAATGCAGGCAGACGTGCTGCAAATATCTTTGCACTAGTGGGACAATACAGAAGTCCAACAGCCACGTTTAGGATACCACTAAGTTTCCTCAGTGTTTGCTAGTATAATGGCTTAGTATCAATGAGTTTGAGTGTGCTATGCAGGCAGACGTGCTGCAAATATCTTTGCACTAGTGGGACAATACAGAAGTCCAACAGCCACTTTTAGGATGCCACTAAGTATCCTCAGTGTTTGCTAGTATAATGGCTTCGTAACAATGAGTTTGAGTGTGCAATGCAGGCAGACGTGCTGCAAATATCTTTGCACTAGTGGGACAATACAGAAGTCCAACAGCCACGTTTAGGATGCCACTAAGTTTCCTCAGTGTTTGCTAGTATAATGGCTTAGTAACAATGAGTTTGAGTGTGCAATGCAGGCAGACGTGCTGCAAATATCTTTGCACTAGTGGGACAATACAGAAGTTCAACAGCCACGTTTAGGATGCCACTAAGTTTCCTCAGTTTTTGCTAGTATAATGGCTTAATAACAATGAGTTTGTGTGTGCAATGCAGGCAGACATGCTGCAAATATCATTGCACTAGTGGGACATTACAGAAGTCCAACAGACACTTTTAGGATGCCACTAAGTTTCCTCAGTGTTTGCTAGTATAATGGCTTAGTAACAATGAGTTTGAGTGTGCAATGCAGGCAGACGTGCTGCAAATATCTTTGCACTGATGGGAAAATACAGAAGTCCAACAGCCACGTTTAGGATGCCATTAAGTTTCCTCAGTGTTTGCTAATATAATGGCTTAGTAACAAATGAGTTTGAGTATGCAATGCAGGCAGACGTGCTGCAATTATCTTTGCACTAGTGGGACAATACAGAAGTTCAACAGCCACGTTTAGGATGCCACTAAGTTTCCTCAGTTTTTGCTAGTATAATGGCTTAGTAATAATGAGTTTGAGTGTGCAATGCAGGCAGACGTGCTGCAAATATCTTTGCACTAGTGGGACAATACAGAAGTCCAACAGCCACTTTTAGGATGCCACTAATTTTCCTCAGTGTTTGCTAGTATAATGGCTTAGTAACAAATAAGTTTGAGTGTGCAATGCAGGCAGACGTGCTGCAAAATTCTTTGCACTAGTGGGACAATACAGAAGTCCAACAGCCACGTTTAGGATGCCACTAAGTTTCCTCAGTGTTTGCTAGTATAATGGCTTAGTAACAATGAGTTTGAGTGTGCAATGCAGGCAGACATGCTGCAAATATCTTTGCACTAGTGGGACAATACAGAAGTCCAACAGCCACTTTTAGGATGCCACTAAGTTTCCTCAGTGTTTGCTAGTATAATGGCTTAGTAACAATGAGTTTGAGTGTGCAATGCAGGCAGACGTGCTGCAAATATCTTTGCACTAGTGGGACAATACAGAAGTCCAACAGCAACGTTTAGGATGCCACTAAGTTTCCTCAGTGTTTGCTAGTATAATGGATTAGTAACAATGAGTTTGAGTGTGCAATGCAGGCAGACGTGCTGCAAATATCTTTGCACTAGTGGGACAATACAGAAGTCCAACAGCCACGTTTAGGATATCACTAAGTTTCCTTAGTGTTTGCTAGTATAACTGCTTAGTAACAATGAGTTTGAGTGTGCAATACAGGCAGACGTGCTGCAAATATCTTTGCACTAGTGGGACAATACAGAAGTTCAACAGCCACGTTTAGGATGCCACTAAGTTTCCTCAGTTTTTGCTAGTATAATGGCTTAGTAACAATGAGTTTGAGTGTGCAATGCAGGCAGACGTGCTGCAAATATCTTTGCACTAGTGGGACAATACAGAAGTCCAACAGCCACTTTTAGGATGCCACTAAGTATCCTCAGTGTTTGCTAGTATAATGGCTTCGTAACAATGAGTTTGAGTGTGCAATGCAGGCAGACGTGCTGCAAATATCTTTGCACTAGTGGGACAATACAGAAGTCCAACAGCCACGTTTAGGATGCCACTAAGTTTCCTCAGTTTTTGCTAGTATAATGGCTTAGTAACAATGAGTTTGTGTGTGCAATGCAGGCAGACATGCTGCAAATATCTTTGCACTAGTGGGACAATACAGAAGTTCAACAGCCACGTTTAGGATGCCACTAAGTTTCCTCAGTTTTTGCTAGTATAATGGCTTAGTAACAATGAGTTTGAGTGTGCAATGCAGGCAGACGTGCTGCAAATATCTTTGCACTAGTGGGACAATACAGAAGTCTAACAGTCACGTTTAGGATGCCACTAAGTTTCCTCAGTGTTTGCTAGTATAATGGCTTAGTAACAATGAGTTTGAGTGTGCAATGCAGGCAGACGTGCTGCAAATTTCTTTGCACTAGTGGGACAATACAGAAGTCCAACAGCCACTTTTAGGATGCCACTAAGTTTCCTCAGTGTTTTCTAGTATAATGGCTTAGTAACAATGAGTTTGAGTGTGCAATGCAGGCAGACGTGCTGCAAATATCTTTGCACTAGTGGGACAATACAGAAGTCCAACAGCCACTTTTAAGATGCCACTAAGTTTCCTCAGTGTTTGCTAGTATAATGGCTTAGTAACAATGAGTTTGAGTGTGCAATGCAGGCAGACGTGCTGCAAATATCTTTGCACAAGTGGGTCAATACAGAAGTCCAACAGCCACTTTTAGGATGCCACTAAGTTTCCTCAGTGTTTGCTAGTATAATGGCTTAGTAACAAATGAGTTTGAGTGTGCAATGCAGGCAGACGTGCTGCAAATATCTTTGCACTAGTGGGACAATACAGAAGTCCAACAGCCACTTTTAAGATGCCACTAAGTTTCCTCAATGTTTTCTAGTATAATGGCTTAGTAACAATGAGTTTGAGTGTGCAATGCAGGCAGACGTGCTGCAAATATCTTTGCACTAGTGGGACAATACAGAAGTCCAACAGCCACTTTTAAGATGCCACTAAGTTTCCTCAGTGTTTTCTAGTATAACTGCTTAGTAACAATGAGTTTGAGTGTGCAATGCAGGCAGACGTGCTGCAAATATCTTTGCACTAGTGGGACAATACAGAAGTCCAACAGCCACTTTTAGGATGCCACTAATTTTCTTTAGTGTTTGCTAGTATAATGGCTTAGTAACAAATTAGTTTGAGTGTGCAATGCAGGCAGACGTGCTGCAAAATTCTTTGCACTAGTGGGACAATACAGAAGTCCAACAGCCACGTTTAGGATGCCACTAAGTTTCCTCAGTGTTTGCTAGTATAATGGCTTAGTAACAATGAGTTTGAGTGTGCAATGCAGGCAGACATGCTGCAAATATCTTTGCACTAGTGGGACAATACAGAAGTCCAACAGCCACTTTTAGGATGCCACTAAGTTTCCTCAGTGTTTGCTAGTATAATGGCTTAGTAACAATGAGTTTGAGTGTGCAATGCAGGCAGACGTGCTGCAAATATCTTTGCACTAGTGGGACAATACAGAAGTCCAACAGCCACCTTTAGGATGCCACTAAGTTTCCTCAGTGTTTGCTAGTATAATGTATTAGTAACAATGAGTTTGAGTGTGCAATGCAGGCAGACGTGCTGCAAATATCTTTGCACTAGTGGGACAATACAGAAGTCCAACAGCCACGTTTAGGATATCACTAAGTTTCCTTAGTGTTTGCTAGTATAACTGCTTAGTAACAATGAGTTTGAGTGTGCAATACAGGCAGACATGCTGCAAATATCTTTGCACTAGTGGGACAATACAGAAGTCCAACAGCCACGTTTAGGATGCCACTAAGTTTCCTCAGTGTTTGCTAGTATAATGGCTTAGTATCAATGAGTTTGAGTGTGCTATGCAGGCAGACTTGCTGCAAATATCTTTGCACTAGTGGGACAATACAGAAGTCCAACAGCCACTTTTAGGATGCCACTAATTTTCCTCAGTGTTTGCTAGTATAATGGCTTAGTAACAAATGAGTTTGAGTGTGCAATGCAGGCAGACGTGCTGCAAAATTCTTTGCACTAGTGGGACAATACAGAAGTCCAACAGCCACGTTTAGGATGCCACTAAGTTTCCTCAGTGTTTGCTAGTATAATGGCTTAGTAACAATGAGTTTGAGTGTGCAATGCAGGCAGACGTGCTGCAAATATCTTTGCACTAGTGGGACAGTACAGAAGTCCAACAGCCACTTTTAGGATGCCACTAAGTTTCCTCAGTGTTTGCTAGTATAATGGCTTAGTAACAATGAGTTTGAGTGTGCAATGCAGGCAGACGTGCTGCAAATATCTTTGCACTAGTGGGACAATACAGAAGTCCAACAGCCACGTTTAGGATATCACTAAGTTTCCTTAGTATTTGCTAGTATAACTGCTTAGTAACAATGAGTTTGAGTGTGCAATGCAGGCAGACGGGCTGCAAATATCTTTGCACTAGTGGGACAATACAGAAGTCCAACAGACACTTTTAGGATGCCACTAAGTTTCCTCAGTGTTTGCTAGTATAATGGCTTAGTAACAATGAGTTTGAGTGTGCAATGCAGGCAGACGTGCTGCAAATATCTTTGCACTAGTGGGACAATACAGAAGTCCAACAGCCACATTTAGGATGCCACTAAGTTTCCTCAGTGTTTGCTAGTATAATGGCTTAGTAACAATGAGTTTGAGTGTGCAATGTAGGCAGACGTGCTGCAAATATCTTTGCACAAGTGGGACAATACAGAAGTCCAACAGCCACTTTTAGGATACCACTAAGTTTCCTCAGTGTTTGCTAGTATAATGGCTTAGTATCAATGAGTTTGAGTGTGCTATGCAGGCAGACGTGCTGCAAATATCTTTGCACTAGTGGGACAATACAGAAGTCCAACAGCCACGTTTAGGATGCCACTAAGTTTCCTCAGTGTTTGCTAGTATAATGGCTTAGTAACAAATGAGTTTGAGTGTGCAATGCAGGCAGACGTGCTGCAAATATCTTTGAACTAGTGGGACAATACAGAAGTCCAACAGCCACGTTTAGGATGCCACTAAGTTTCCTCAGTGTTTGCTAGTATAATGGCTTAGTAACAATGAGTTTGAGTGTGCAATGCAGGCAGACGTGCTGCAAATATCTTTGCACTAGTGGGACAATACAGAAGTCCAACAGCCACTTTTAGGATGCCACTAAGTTTCCTCAGTGTTTTCTAGTATAATGGCTTAGTAACAATGAGTTTGAGTGTGCAATGCAGGCAGACGTGCTGCAAATATCTTTGCACTAGTGGGACAATACAGAAGTCCAACAGCCACTTTTAAGATGCCACTAAGTTTCCTCAGTGTTTGCTAGTATAACTGCTTAGTAACAATGAGTTTGAGTGTGCAATGCAGGCAGACGTGCTGCAAATATCTTTGCACTAGTGGGACAATACAGAAGTCCAACAGCCACGTTTAGGATGCCACTAAGTTTCCTCAGTGTTTGCTAGTATAATGGCTTAGTGACAATGAGTTTGAGTGTGCAATGCAGTCAGACGTGCTGCAAATATCTTTGCACTAGTGGGACAATACAGAAGTCCAACAGCCACTTTTAGGATGCCACTAAGTTTCCTCAGTGTTTTCTAGTATAATGGCTTAGTAACAATGAGTTTGAGTGTGCAATGCAGGCAGACGTGCTGCAAATATCTTTGCACTAGTGGGACAATACAGAATCCAACAGCCACGTTTAGGATGCCACTAAGTTTCCTCAGTGTTTGCTAGTATAATGGCTTAGTAACAATGAGTTTGAGTGTGCAATGCAGGCAGACGTGCTGCAAATATCTTTGCACTAGTGGGACAATACAGAAGTCCAACAGCCACGTTTAGGATGCCACTAAGTTTCCTCAGTGTTTGCTAGTATAATGGCTTAGTAACAATGAGTTTGAGTGTGCAATGCAGGCAGATGTGCTGCAAATATCTTTGCACAAGTGGGACAATACAGAAGTCCAACAGCCACTTTTAGGATACCACTAAGTTTCCTCAGTGTTTGCTAGTATAATGGCTTAGTATCAATGAGTTTGAGTGTGCTATGCAGGCAGACGTGCTGCAAATATCTTTGCACTAGTGGGACAATACAGAAGTCCAACAGCCACGTTTAGGATGCCACTAAGTTTCCTCAGTGTTTCCTAGTATAATGGCTTAGTAACAAATGAGTTTGAGTGTGCAATGCAGGCAGACGTGCTGCAAATATCTTTGCACTAGTGGGACAATACAGAAATCCAACAGCCACGTTTAGGATGCCACTAAGTTTCCTCAGTGTTTGCTAGTATAATGGCTTAGTAACAATGAGTTTGAGTGTGCAATGCAGGCAGACGTGCTGCAAATATCTTTGCACTAGTGGGACAATACAGAAGTCCAACAGCCACTTTTAGGATGCCACTAAGTTTCCTCAGTGTTTTCTAGTATAATGGCTTAGTAACAATGAGTTTGAGTGTGCAATGCAGGCAGACGTGCTGCAAATATCTTTGCACTAGTGGGACAATACAGAAGTCCAACAGCCACTTTTAGGATGCCACTAATTTTCCTCAGTGTTTGCTAGTATAATGGCTTAGTAACAAATGAGTTTGAGTGTGCAATGCAGGCAGACGTGCTGCAAAATTCTTTGCACTAGTGGGACAATACAGAAGTCCAACAGCCACGTTTAGGATGCCACTAAGTTTCCTCAGTGTTTGCTAGTATAATGGCTTAGTAACAATGAGTTTGAGTGTGCAATGCAGGCAGACGTGCTGCAAATATCTTTGCACTAGTGGGACAATACAGAAGTCCAACAGCCACGTTTAGGATGCCACTAAGTTTCCTCAGTGTTTGCTAGTATAATGGCTTAGTAACAATGAGTTTGAGTGTGCAATGCAGGCAGACGTGCTGCAAATATCTTTGCACTAGTGGGACAATACAGAAGTCCAACAGCCACGTTTAGGATGCCACTAAGTTTCCTCAGTGTTTGCTAGTATAATGGCTTAGTAACAATGAGTTTGAGTGTGCAATGCAGGCAGACGTGCTGCAATTATCTTTGCACTAGTGGGACAATACAGAAGTTCAACAGCCACGTTAAGGATGCCACTAAGTTTACTCAGTTTTTGCTAGTATAATGGCTTAGTAACAATGAGTTTGAGTGTGCAATGCAGGCAGACGTGCTGCAAATATCTTTGCACTAGTGGGACAATACAGAAGTCTAACAGCCACGTTTAGGATGCCACTAAGTTTCCTCAGTGTTTGCTAGTATAATGGCTTAGTAACAAATGAGTTTGAGTGTGCAATGCAGGCAGACGTGCTGCAAATATCTTTGCACTAGTGGGACAATACAGAAGTCCAACAGCCACGTTTAGGATGCCACTAAGTTTCCTCAGTGTTTGCTAGTATAATGGCTAAGTAACAATGAGTTTGAGTGTGCAATGCAGGCAGACGTGCTGCAAATTTCTTTGCACTAGTGGGACAATACAGAAGTCCAACAGCCACTTTTAGGATGCCACTAAGTTTCCTCAGTGTTTTCTAGTATAATGGCTTAGTAACAATGAGTTTGAGTGTGCAATGCAGGCAGACGTGCTGCAAATATCTTTGCACTAGTGGGACAATACAGAAGTCCAACAGCCACTTTTAAGATGCCACTAAGTTTCCTCAGTGTTTGCTAGTATAACTGCTTAGTAACAATGAGTTTGAGTGTGCAATGCAGGCAGACGTGCTGCAAATATCTTTGCACTAGTGGGACAATACAGAAGTCCAACAGCCACTTTTAGGATGCCACTAAGTTTCCTCAGTGTTTGCTAGTATAATGGCTTAGTAACAAATGAGTTTGAGTGTGCAATGCAGGCAGACGTGCTGCAAATATCTTTGCACTAGTGGGACAATACAGAAGTCCAACAGCCACTTTTAGGATGCCACTAAGTTTCCTCAATGTTTTCTAGTATAATGGCTTAGTAACAATGAGTTTGAGTGTGCAATGCAGGCAGACGTGCTGCAAATATCTTTGCACTAGTGGGACAATACAGAAGTCCAACAGCCACGTTTAGGATGCCACTAAGTTTCCTCAGTGTTTGCTAGTATAATGGATTAGTAACAATGAGTTTGAGTGTGCAATGCAGACAGACGTGCTGCAAATATCTTTGCACTAGTGGGACAATACAGAAGTCCAACAGCCACGTTTAGGATGCCACTAAGTTTCCTCAGTGTTTGCTAGTATAATGGCTTAGTAACAATGAGTTTGAGTGTGCAATGCAGGCAGACGTGCTGCAATTATCTTTGCACTAGTGGGACAATACAGAAGTTCAACAGCCACGTTAAGGATGCCACTAAGTTTACTCAGTTTTTGCTAGTATAATGGCTTAGTAACAATGAGTTTGAGTGTGCAATGCAGGCAGACGTGCTGCAAATATCTTTGCACTAGTGGGACAATACAGAAGTCTAACAGCCACGTTTAGGATGCCACTAAGTTTCCTCAGTGTTTGCTAGTATAATGGCTTAGTAACAAATGAGTTTGAGTGTGCAATGCAGGCAGACGTGCTGCAAATATCTTTGCACTAGTGGGACAATACAGAAGTCCAACAGCCACGTTTAGGATGCCACTAAGTTTCCTCAGTGTTTGCTAGTATAATGGCTTAGTAACAATGAGTTTGAGTGTGCAATGCAGGCAGACGTGCTGCAATTATCTTTGCACTAGTGGGACAATACAGAAGTTCAACAGCCACGTTAAGGATGCCACTAAGTTTACTCAGTTTTTGCTAGTATAATGGCTTAGTAACAATGAGTTTGAATGTGCAATGCAGGCAGACGTGCTGCAAATATCTTTGCACTAGTGGGACAATACAGAAGTCTAACAGCCACGTTTAGGATGCCACTAAGTTTCCTCAGTGTTTGCTAGTATAATGGCTTAGTAACAAATGAGTTTGAGTGTGCAATGAAGCAGACGTGCTGCAAATATCTTTGCACTAGTGGGACAATACAGAAGTCCAACAGCCACGTTTAGGATGCCACTAAGTTTCCTCAGTGTTTGCTAGTATAATGGCTAAGTAACAATGAGTTTGAGTGTGCAATGCAGGCAGACGTGCTGCAAATTTCTTTGCACTAGTGAGACAATACAGAAGTCCAACAGCCACTTTTAGGATGCCACTAAGTTTCCTCAGTGTTTTCTAGTATAATGGCTTAGTAACAATGAGTTTGAGTGTGCAATGCAGGCAGACGTGCTGCAATTATCTTTGCACTAGTGGGACAATACAGAAGTTCAACAGCCACGTTAAGGATGCCACTAAGTTTACTCAGTTTTTGCTAGTATAATGGCTTAGTAACAATGAGTTTGAGTGTGCAATGCAGGCAGACGTGCTGCAAATATCTTTGCACTAGTGGGACAATACAGAAGTCTAACAGCCACGTTTAGGATGCCACTAAATTTCCTCAGTGTTTGCTAGTATAATGGCTTAGTAACAAATGAGTTTGAGTGTGCAATGCAGGCAGACGTGCTGCAAATATCTTTGCACTAGTGGGACAATACAGAAGTCCAACAGCCACGTTTAGGATGCCACTAAGTTTCCTCAGTGTTTGCTAGTATAATGGCTTAGTAACAATGAGTTTGAGTGTGCAATGCAGGCAGACGTGCTGCAATTATCTTTGCACTAGTGGGACAATACAGAAGTTCAACAGCCACGTTAAGGATGCCGCTAAGTTTACTCAGTTTTTGCTAGTATAATGGCTTAGTAACAATGAGTTTGAGTGTGCAATGCAGGCAGACGTGCTGCAAATATCTTTGCACTAGTGGGACAATACAGAAGTCTAACAGCCACGTTTAGGATGCCACTAAGTTTCCTCAGTGTTTGCTAGTATAATGGCTTAGTAACAAATGAGTTTGAGTGTGCAATGCAGGCAGACGTGCTGCAAATATCTTTGCACTAGTGGGACAATACAGAAGTCCAACAGCCACGTTTAGGATGCCACTAAGTTTCCTCAGTGTTTGCTAGTATAATGGCTAAGTAACAATGAGTTTGAGTGTGCAATGCAGGCAGACGTGCTGCAAATTTCTTTGCACTAGTGGGACAATACAGAAGTCCAACAGCCACTTTTAGGATGCCACTAAGTTTCCTCAGTGTTTTCTAGTATAATGGCTTAGTAACAATGAGTTTGAGTGTGCAATGCAGGCAGACGTGCTGCAAATATCTTTGCACTAGTGGGACAATACAGAAGTCCAACAGCCACTTTTAAGATGCCACTAAGTTTCCTCAGTGTTTGCTAGTATAACTGCTTAGTAACAATGAGTTTGAGTGTGCAATGCAGGCAGACGTGCTGCAAATATCTTTGCACTAGTGGGACAATACAGAAGTCCAACAGCCACTTTTAGGATGCCACTAAGTTTCCTCAGTGTTTGCTAGTATAATGGCTTAGTAACAAATGAGTTTGAGTGTGCAATGCAGGCAGACGTGCTGCAAATATCTTTGCACTAGTGGGACAATACAGAAGTCCAACAGCCACTTTTAGGATGCCACTAAGTTTCCTCAATGTTTTCTAGTATAATGGCTTAGTAACAATGAGTTTGAGTGTGCAATGCAGGCAGACGTGCTGCAAATATCTTTGCACTAGTGGGACAATACAGAAGTCCAACAGCCACGTTTAGGATGCCACTAAGTTTCCTCAGTGTTTGCTAGTATAATGGCTTAGTAACAATGAGTTTGAGTGTGCAATGCAGGCAGACGTGCTGCAAATATCTTTGCACTAGTGGGACAATACAGAAGTCCAACAGCCACGTTTAGGATGCCACTAAGTTTCCTCAGTGTTTGCTAGTATAATGGCTTAGTAACAATGAGTTTGAGTGTGCAATGCAGGCAGACGTGCTGCAATTATCTTTGCACTAGTGGGACAATACAGAAGTTCAACAGCCACGTTAAGGATGCCACTAAGTTTACTCAGTTTTTGCTAGTATAATGGCTTAGTAACAATGAGTTTGAGTGTGCAATGCAGGCAGACGTGCTGCAAATATCTTTGCACTAGTGGGACAATACAGAAGTCTAACAGCCACGTTTAGGATGCCACTAAGTTTCCTCAG
The DNA here is from genome assembly GCF_048569485.1 of Anomaloglossus baeobatrachus. Classification (NCBI taxonomy): domain Eukaryota; kingdom Metazoa; phylum Chordata; class Amphibia; order Anura; family Aromobatidae; genus Anomaloglossus; species Anomaloglossus baeobatrachus. Next base: position 199,991,021 of record NC_134357.1, on the reverse strand, counting down.
TGTTTGCTAGTATAATGGCTTAGTAACAAATGAGTTTGAGTGTGCAATGCAGGCAGACGTGCTGCAAATATCTTTGCACTAGTGGGACAATACAGAAGTCCAACAGCCACGTTTAGGATGCCACTAAGTTTCCTCAGTGTTTGCTAGTATAATGGCTTAGTAACAATGAGTTTGAGTGTGCAATGCAGGCAGACGTGCTGCAATTATCTTTGCACTAGTGGGACAATACAGAAGTTCAACAGCCACGTTAAGGATGCCACTAAGTTTACTCAGTTTTTGCTAGTATAATGGCTTAGTAACAATGAGTTTGACTGTGCAATGCAGCCAGACGTGCTGCAAATATCTTTCACTAGTGGGACAATACAGAAGTCTAACAGCCACGTTTAGGATGCCACTAAGTTTCCTCAGTGTTTGCTAGTATAATGGCTTAGTAACAAATGAGTTTGAGTGTGCAATGCAGGCAGACGTGCTGCAAATATCTTTGCACTAGTGGGACAATACAGAAGTCCAACAGCCACGTTTAGGATGCCACTAAGTTTCCTCAGTGTTTGCTAGTATAATGGCTAAGTAACAATGAGTTTGAGTGTGCAATGCAGGCAGACGTGCTGCAAATTTCTTTGCACTAGTGGGACAATACAGAAGTCCAACAGCCACTTTTAGGATGCCACTAAGTTTCCTCAGTGTTTTCTAGTATAATGGCTTAGTAACAATGAGTTTGAGTGTGCAATGCAGGCAGACGTGCTGCAAATATCTTTGCACTAGTGGGACAATACAGAAGTCCAACAGCCACTTTTAAGATGCCACTAAGTTTCCTCAGTGTTTGCTAGTATAACTGCTTAGTAACAATGTGTTTGAGTGTGCAATGCAGGCAGACGTGCTGCAAATATCTTTGCACTAGTGGGACAATACAGAAGTCCAACAGCCACTTTTAGGATGCCACTAAGTTTCCTCAGTGTTTGCTAGTATAATGGCTTAGTAACAAATGAGTTTGAGTGTGCAATGCAGGCAGACGTGCTGCAAATATCTTTGCACTAGTGGGACAATACAGAAGTCCAACAGCCACTTTTAGGATGCCACTAAGTTTCCTCAATGTTTTCTAGTATAATGGCTTAGTAACAATGAGTTTGAGTGTGCAATGCAGGCAGACGTGCTGCAAATATCTTTGCACTAGTGGGACAATACAGAAGTCCAACAGCCACTTTTAAGATGCCACTAAGTTTCCTCAGTGTTTACTAGTATAACTGCTTGGTAACAATGAGTTTGAGTGTGCAATGCAGGCAGACGTGCTGCAAATATCTTTGCACTAGTGGGACAATACAGAAGTCCAACAGCCACTTTTAGGATGCCACTAATTTTCCTCAGTGTTTGCTAGTATAATGGCTTAGTAACAAATGAGTTTGAGTGTGCAATGCAGGCAGACGTGCTGCAAAATTCTTTGCACTAGTGGGACAATACAGAAGTCCAACAGCCACGTTTAGGATGCCACTAAGTTTCCTCAGTGTTTGCTAGTATAATGGCTTAGTAACAATGAGTTTGAGTGTGCAATGCAGGCAGACGTGCTGCAAATATCTTTGCACTAGTGGGACAATACAGAAGTCCAACAGCCACTTTTAGGATGCCACTAAGTTTCCTCAGTGTTTGCTAGTATAATGGCTTAGTAACAATGAGTTTGAGTGTGCAATGCAGGCAGACGTGCTGCAAATATCTTTGCACTAGTGGGACAATACAGAAGTCCAACAGCCACGTTTAGGATGCCACTAAGTTTCCTCAGTGTTTGCTAGTATAATGGATTAGTAACAATGAGTTTGAGTGTGCAATGCAGGCAGACGTGCTGCAAATATCTTTGCACTAGTGGGACAATACAGAAGTCCAACAGCCACGTTTAGGATGCCACTAAGTTTCCTCAGTGTTTGCTAGTATAATGGCTTAGTAACAATGAGTTTGAGTGTGCAATGCAGGCAGACGTGCTGCAAATATCTTTGCACTAGTGGGACAAATCAGAAGTCCAACACCCACGTTTAGGATGCCACTAAGTTTCCTCAGTGTTTGCTAGTATAATGGCTTAGTAACAATGAGTTTGAGTGTGCAATGCAGGCAGACGTGCTGCAAATATCTTTGCACAAGTGGGACAATACAGAAGTCCAACAGCCACTTTTAGGATACCACTAAGTTTCCTCAGTGTTTGCTAGTATAATGGCTTAGTAACAATGAGTTTGAGTGTGCAATGCAGGCAGACGTGCTGCAAATATCTTTGCACTAGTGGGACAATACAGAAGTCCAACAGCCACTTTTAGGATGCCACTAAGTTTCCTCAGTGTTTTCTAGTATAATGGCTTAGTAACAATGAGTTTGAGTGTGCAATGCAGGCAGACGTGCTACAAATATCTTTGCACTAGTGGGACAATACAGAAGTCCAACAGCCACTTTTAAGATGCCACTAAGTTTCCTCAGTGTTTGCTAGTATAACTGCTTAGTAACAATGAGTTTGAGTGTGCAATGCAGGCAGACGTGCTGCAAATATCTTTGCACTAGTGGGACAATACAGAAGTCCAACAGCCACTTTTAGGATGCCACTAAGTTTCCTCAGTGTTTGCTAGTATAATGGCTTAGTAACAAATGAGTTTGAGTGTGCAATGCAGGCAGACGTGCTGGAAATATCTTTGCACTAGTGGGACAATACAGAAGTCCAACAGCCACTTTTAGGATGCCACTAAGTTTCCTCAGTGATTTCTAGTATAATGACTTAGTAACAATGAGTTTGAGTGTGCAATGCAGGCAGACGTGCTGCAAATATCTTTGCACTAGTGGGACAATACAGAAGTCCAACAGCCACTTTTAAGATGCCACTAAGTTTCCTCAGTGTTTGCTAGTATAACTGCTTAGTAACAATGAGTTTGAGTGTGCAATGCAGGCAGACATGCTGCAAATATCTTTGCACTAGTGGGACAATACAGAAGTCCAACAGCCACTTTTAGGATGCCACTAAGTTTCCTCAGTGTTTGCTAGTATAATGGCTTAGTAACAAATGAGTTTGAGTGTGCAATGCAGGCAGACGTGCTGCAAATATCTTTGCACTAGTGGGACAATACAGAAGTCCAACAGCCACTTTTAGGATGCCACTAAGTTTCCTCAATGTTTTCTAGTATAATGGCTTAGTAACAATGAGTTTGAGTGTGCAATGCAGGCAGACGTGCTGCAAATATCTTTGCACTAGTGGGACAATACAGAAGTCCAACAGCCACGTTTAGGATGCCACTAAGTTTCCTCAGTGTTTGCTAGTATAATGGCTTAGTAACAATGAGTTTGAGTGTGCAATGCAGGCAGACGTGCTGCAAATATCTTTGCACTAGTGGGACAATACAGAAGTCCAACAGCCACGTTTAGGATGCCACTAAGTTTCCTCAGTGTTTGCTAGTATAATGGCTTAGTAACAATGAGTTTGAGTGTGCAATGCAGGCAGACGTGCTGCAATTATCTTTGCACTAGTGGGACAATACAGAAGTTCAACAGCCACGTTAAGGATGCCACTAAGTTTACTCAGTTTTTGCTAGTATAATGGCTTAGTAACAATGAGTTTGAGTGTGCAATGCAGGCAGACGTGCTGCAAATATCTTTGCACTAGTGGGACAATACAGAAGTCTAACAGCCACGTTTAGGATGCCACTAAGTTTCCTCAGTGTTTGCTAGTATAATGGCTTAGTAACAAATGAGTTTGAGTGTGCAATGCAGGCAGACGTGCTGCAAATATCTTTGCACTAGTGGGACAATACAGAAGTCCAACAGCCACGTTTAGGATGCCACTAAGTTTCCTCAGTGTTTGCTAGTATAATGGCTTAGTAACAATGAGTTTGAGTGTGCAATGCAGGCAGACGTGCTGCAATTATCTTTGCACTAGTGGGACAATACAGAAGTTCAACAGCCACGTTAAGGATGCCACTAAGTTTACTCAGTTTTTGCTAGTATAATGGCTTAGTAACAATGAGTTTGACTGTGCAATGCAGGCAGACGTGCTGCAAATATCTTTGCACTAGTGGGACAATACAGAAGTCTAACAGCCACGTTTAGGATGCCACTAAGTTTCCTCAGTGTTTGCTAGTATAATGGCTTAGTAACAAATGAGTTTGAGTGTGCAATGCAGGCAGACGTGCTGCAAATATCTTTGCACTAGTGGGACAATACAGAAGTCCAACAGCCACGTTTAGGATGCCACTAAGTTTCCTCAGTGTTTGCTAGTATAATGGCTAAGTAACAATGAGTTTGAGTGTGCAATGCAGGCAGACGTGCTGCAAATTTCTTTGCACTAGTGGGACAATACAGAAGTCCAACAGCCACTTTTAGGATGCCACTAAGTTTCCTCAGTGTTTTCTAGTATAATGGCTTAGTAACAATGAGTTTGAGTGTGCAATGCAGGCAGACGTGCTGCAAATATCTTTGCACTAGTGGGACAATACAGAAGTCCAACAGCCACTTTTAAGATGCCACTAAGTTTCCTCAGTGTTTGCTAGTATAACTGCTTAGTAACAATGAGTTTGAGTGTGCAATGCAGGCAGACGTGCTGCAAATATCTTTGCACTAGTGGGACAATACAGAAGTCCAACAGCCACTTTTAGGATGCCACTAAGTTTTCTCAGTGTTTGCTAGTATAATGGCTTAGTAACAAATGAGTTTGAGTGTGCAATGCAGGCAGACGTGCTGCAAATATCTTTGCACTAGTGGGACAATACAGAAGTCCAACAGCCACTTTTAGGATGCCACTAAGTTTCCTCAATGTTTTCTAGTATAATGGCTTAGTAACAATGAGTTTGAGTGTGCAATGCAGGCAGACGTGCTGCAAATATCTTTGCACTAGTGGGACAATACAGAAGTCCAACAGCCACTTTTAAGATGCCACTAAGTTTCCTCAGTGTTTACTAGTATAACTGCTTGGTAACAATGAGTTTGAGTGTGCAATGCAGGCAGACGTGCTGCAAATATCTTTGCACTAGTGGGACAATACAGAAGTCCAACAGCCACTTTTAGGATGCCACTAATTTTCCTCAGTGTTTGCTAGTATAATGGCTTAGTAACAAATGAGTTTGAGTGTGCAATGCAGGCAGACGTGCTGCAAAATTCTTTGCACTAGTGGGACAATACAGAAGTCCAACAGCCACGTTTAGGATGCCACTAAGTTTCCTCAGTGTTTGCTAGTATAATGGCTTAGTAACAATGAGTTTGAGTGTGCAATGCAGGCAGACGTGCTGCAAATATCTTTGCACTAGTGGGACAATACAGAAGTCCAACAGCCACTTTTAGGATGCCACTAAGTTTCCTCAGTGTTTGCTAGTATAATGGCTTAGTAACAATGAGTTTGAGTGTGCAATGCAGGCAGACGTGCTGCAAATATCTTTGCACTAGTGGGACAATACAGAAGTCCAACAGCCACGTTTAGGATGCCACTAAGTTTCCTCAGTGTTTGCTAGTATAATGGATTAGTAACAATGAGTTTGAGTGTGCAATGCAGGCAGACGTGCTGCAAATATCTTTGCACTAGTGGGACAATACAGAAGTCCAACAGCCACGTTTAGGATGCCACTAAGTTTCCTCAGTGTTTGCTAGTATAATGGCTTAGTAACAATGAGTTTGAGTGTGCAATGCAGGCAGACGTGCTGCAAATATCTTTGCACTAGTGGGACAATACAGAAGTCCAACACCCACGTTTAGGATGCCACTAAGTTTCCTCAGTGTTTGCTAGTATAATGGCTTAGTAACAATGAGTTTGAGTGTGCAATGCAGGCAGACGTGCTGCAAATATCTTTGCACAAGTGGGACAATACAGAAGTCCAACAGCCACTTTTAGGATACCACTAAGTTTCCTCAGTGTTTGCTAGTATAATGGCTTAGTAACAATGAGTTTGAGTGTGCAATGCAGGCAGACGTGCTGCAAATATCTTTGCACTAGTGGGACAATACAGAAGTCCAACAGCCACTTTTAGGATGCCACTAAGTTTCCTCAGTGTTTGCTAGTATAATGGCTTAGTAACAAATGAGTTTGAGTGTGCAATGCAGGCAGACGTGCTGCAAATATCTTTGCACTAGTGGGACAATACAGAAGTCCAACAGCCACTTTTAGGATGCCACTAAGTTTCCTCAGTGTTTTCTAGTATAATGACTTAGTAACAATGAGTTTGAGTGTGCAATGCAGGCAGACGTGCTGCAAATATCTTTGCACTAGTGGGACAATACAGAAGTCCAACAGCCACTTTTAAGATGCCACTAAGTTTCCTCAGTGTTTGCTAGTATAACTGCTTAGTAACAATGAGTTTGAGTGTGCAATGCAGGCAGACGTGCTGCAAATATCTTTGCACTAGTGGGACAATACAGAAGTCCAACAGCCACGTTTAGGATGCCACTAAGTTTCCTCAGTGTTTGCTAGTATAATGGCTTAGTAACAATGAGTTTGAGTGTGCAATGCAGGCAGACGTGCTGCAAATATCTTTGCACAAGTGGGACAATACAGAAGTCCAACAGCCACTTTTAGGATACCACTAAGTTTCCTTAGTGTTTGCTAGTATAATGGCTTAGTATCAATGAGTTTGAGTGTGCTATGCAGGCAGACGTGCTGCAAATATCTTTGCACTAGTGGGACAATACAGAAGTCCAACAGCCACGTTTAGGATGCCACTAAGTTTCCTCAGTGTTTGCTAGTATAATGGCTTAGTAACAAATGAGTTTGAGTGTGCAATGCAGGCAGACGTGCTGCAAATATCTTTGCACTAGTGGGACAATACAGAAGTCCAACAGCCACGTTTAGGATGCCACTAAGTTTCCTCAGTGTTTGCTAGTATAATGGCTTAGTAACAATGAGTTTGAGTGTGCAATGCAGGCAGATGTGCTGCAAATATCTTTGCACTAGTGGGACAATACAGAAGTCCAACAGCCACTTTTAGGATGCCACTAAGTTTCCTCAGTGTTTTCTAGTATAATGGCTTAGTAACAATGAGTTTGAGTGTGCAATGCAGGCAGACGTGCTGCAAATATCTTTGCACTAGTGGGACAATACAGAAATCCAACAGCCACTTTTAAGATGCCACTAAGTTTCCTCAGTGTTTGCTAGTATAACTGCTTAGTAACAATGAGTTTGAGTGTGCAATGCAGGCAGACGTGCTGCAAATATCTTTGCACTAGTGGGACAATACAGAAGTCCAACAGCCACTTTTAGGATGCCACTAAGTTTCCTCAGTGTTTGCTAGTATAATGGCTTAGTAACAAATGAGTTTGAGTGTGCAATGCAGGCAGACGTGCTGCAAATATCTTTGCACTAGTGGGACAATACAGAAGTCCAACAGCCACTTTTAGGATGCCACTAAGTTTCCTCAGTGTTTTCTAGTATAATGGCTTAGTAACAATGAGTTTGAGTGTGCAATGCAGGCAGACGTGCTGCAAATATCTTTGCACTAGTGGGACAATACAGAAGTCCAACAGCCACTTTTAAGATGCCACTAAGTTTCCTCAGTGTTTGCTAGTATAACTGCTTAGTAACAATGAGTTTGAGTGTGCAATGCAGGCAGACGTGCTGCAAATATCGTTGCACTAGTGGGACAATACAGAAGTCCAACAGCCACTTTTAGGATGCCACTAATTTTCCTCAGTGTTTGCTAGTATAATGGCTTAGTAACAAATGAGTTTGAGTGTGCAATGCAGGCAGACGTGCTGCAAATATCTTTGCACTAGTGGGACAATACAGAAGTCCAACAGCCACGTTTAGGATGCCACTAAGTTTCCTCAGTGTTTGCTAGTATAATGGCTTAGTAACAATGAGTTTGAGTGTGCAATGCAGGCAGACGTGCTGCAAATATCTTTGCACTAGTGGGACAATACAGAAGTCCAACAGCCACTTTTAGGATGCCACTAAGTTTCCTCAGTGTTTTCTAGTATAATGGCTTAGAAACAATGAGTTTGAGTGTGCAATGCAGGCAGACGTGCTGCAAATATCTTTGCACTAGTGGGACAATACAGAAGTCCAACAGCCACGTTTAGGATGCCACTAAGTTTCCTCAGTGTTTGCTAGTATAATGGCTTAGTAACAATGAGTTTGAGTGTGCAATGCAGGCAGACGTGCTGCAAATATCTTTGCACAAGTGGGACAATACAGAAGTCCAACAGCCACTTTTAGGATACCACTAAATTTCCTCAGTGTTTGCTAGTATAATGGCTTAGTATCAATGAGTTTGAGTGTGCTATGCAGGCAGACGTGCTGCAAATATCTTTGCACTAGTGGGACAATACAGAAGTCCAACAGCCACGTTTAGGATGCCACTAAGTTTCCTCAGTGTTTGCTAGTATAATGGCTTAGTAACAAATGAGTTTGAGTGTGCAATGCAGGCAGACGTGCTGCAAATATCTTTGCACTAGTGGGACAATACAGAAGTCCAACAGCCACGTTTAGGATGCCACTAAGTTTCCTCAGTGTTTGCTAGTATAATGGCTTTGTAACAATGAGTTTGAGTGTGCAATGCAGGCAGACGTGCTGCAAATATCTTTGCACTAGTGGGACAATACAGAAGTCCAACAGCCACTTTTAGGATGCCACTAAGTTTCCTCAGTGTTTTCTAGTATAATGGCTTAGTAACAATGAGTTTGAGTGTGCAATGCAGGCAGACGTGCTGCAAATATCTTTGCACTAGTGGGACAATACAGAAGTCCAACAGCCACTTTTAGGATGCCACTAATTTTTCTCAGTGTTTGCTAGTATAATGGCTTAGTAACAAATGAGTTTGAGTGTGCAATGCAGGCAGACGTGCTGCAAAATTATTTGCACTAGTGGGACAATACAGAAGTCCAACAGCCACGTTTAGGATGCCACTAAGTTTCCTCAGTGTTTGCTAGTATAATGGCTTAGTAACAATGAGTTTGAGTGTGCAATGCAGGCAGACGTGCTGCAAATATCTTTGCACTAGTGGGACAATACAGAAGTCCAACAGCCACTTTTAGGATGCCACTAAGTTTCCTCAGTGTTTGCTAGTATAATGGCTTAGTAACAATGAGTTTGAGTGTGCAATGCAGGCAGACGTGCTGCAAATATCTTTGCACTAGTGGGACAATACAGAAGTCCAACAGCCACGTTTAGGATGCCACTAAGTTTCCTCAGTGTTTGCTAGTATAATGGATTAGTAACAATGAGTTTGAGTGTGCAATGCAGGCAGACGTGCTGCAAATATCTTTGCACTAGTGGGACAATACAGAAGTCCAACAGCCACGTTTAGAATATCACTAAGTTTCCTTAGTGTTTGCTAGTATAATGGCTTAGTAACAATGAGTTTGAGTGTGCAATGCAGGCAGACGTGCTGCAAATATCTTTGCACTAGTGGGACAATACAGAAGTCCAACAGCCACTTTTAGGATGCCACTAATTTTCCTCAGTGTTTGCTAGTATAATGGCTTAGTAACAATGAGTTTGAGTGTGCAATGCAGGCAGACGTGCTGCAAATATCTTTGCACTAGTGGGACAATACAGAAGTCCAACAGCCACTTTTAAGATGCCACTAAGTTTCCTCAGTGTTTGCTAGTATAACTGCTTAGTAACAATGAGTTTGAGTGTGCAATGCAGGCAGACGTGCTGCAAATATCTTTGCACTAGTGGGACAATACAGAAGTCCAACAGCCACGTTTAGGATGCCACTAAGTTTCCTCAGTGTTTGCTAGTATAACTGCTTAGTAACAATGAGTTTGAGTGTGCAATGCAGGCAGACGTGCTGCAAATATCTTTGCACAAGTGGGACAATACAGAAGTCCAACAGCCACTTTTAGGATACCACTAAGTTTCCTTAGTGTTTGCTAGTATAATGGCTTAGTATCAATGAGTTTGAGTGTGCTATGCAGGCAGACGTGCTGCAAATATCTTTGCACTAGTGGGACAATACAGAAGTCCAACAGCCACGTTTAGGATGCCACTAAGTTTCCTCAGTGTTTGCTAGTATAATGGCTTAGTAACAAATGAGTTTGAGTGTGCAATGCAGGCAGACGTGCTGCAAATATCTTTGCACTAGTGGGACAATACAGAAGTCCAACAGCCACGTTTAGGATGCCACTAAGTTTCCTCAGTGTTTGCTAGTATAATGGCTTAGTAACAATGAGTTTGAGTGTGCAATGCAGGCAGATGTGCTGCAAATATCTTTGCACTAGTGGGACAATACAGAAGTCCAACAGCCACTTTTAGGATGCCACTAAGTTTCCTCAGTGTTTTCTAGTATAATGGCTTAGTAACAATGAGTTTGAGTGTGCAATGCAGGCAGACGTGCTGCAAATATCTTTGCACTAGTGGGACAATACAGAAATCCAACAGCCACTTTTAAGATGCCACTAAGTTTCCTCAGTGTTTGCTAGTATAACTGCTTAGTAACAATGAGTTTGAGTGTGCAATGCAGGCAGACGTGCTGCAAATATCTTTGCACTAGTGGGACAATACAGAAGTCCAACAGCCACTTTTAGGATGCCACTAAGTTTCCTCAGTGTTTGCTAGTATAATGGCTTAGTAACAAATGAGTTTGAGTGTGCAATGCAGGCAGACGTGCTGCAAATATCTTTGCACTAGTGGGACAATACAGAAGTCCAACAGCCACTTTTAGGATGCCACTAAGTTTCCTCAGTGTTTTCTAGTATAATGGCTTAGTAACAATGAGTTTGAGTGTGCAATGCAGGCAGACGTGCTGCAAATATCTTTGCACTAGTGGGACAATACAGAAGTCCAACAGCCACTTTTAAGATGCCACTAAGTTTCCTCAGTGTTTGCTAGTATAACTGCTTAGTAACAATGAGTTTGAGTGTGCAATGCAGGCAGACGTGCTGCAAATATCGTTGCACTAGTGGGACAATACAGAAGTCCAACAGCCACTTTTAGGATGCCACTAATTTTCCTCAGTGTTTGCTAGTATAATGGCTTAGTAACAAATGAGTTTGAGTGTGCAATGCAGGCAGACGTGCTGCAAATATCTTTGCACTAGTGGGACAATACAGAAGTCCAACAGCCACGTTTAGGATGCCACTAAGTTTCCTCAGTGTTTGCTAGTATAATGGCTTAGTAACAATGAGTTTGAGTGTGCAATGCAGGCAGACGTGCTGCAAATATCTTTGCACTAGTGGGACAATACAGAAGTCCAACAGCCACTTTTAGGATGCCACTAAGTTTCCTCAGTGTTTTCTAGTATAATGGCTTAGAAACAATGAGTTTGAGTGTGCAATGCAGGCAGACGTGCTGCAAATATCTTTGCACTAGTGGGACAATACAGAAGTCCAACAGCCACGTTTAGGATGCCACTAAGTTTCCTCAGTGTTTGCTAGTATAATGGCTTAGTAACAATGAGTTTGAGTGTGCAATGCAGGCAGACGTGCTGCAAATATCTTTGCACAAGTGGGACAATACAGAAGTCCAACAGCCACTTTTAGGATACCACTAAATTTCCTCAGTGTTTGCTAGTATAATGGCTTAGTATCAATGAGTTTGAGTGTGCTATGCAGGCAGACGTGCTGCAAATATCTTTGCACTAGTGGGACAATACAGAAGTCCAACAGCCACGTTTAGGATGCCACTAAGTTTCCTCAGTGTTTGCTAGTATAATGGCTTAGTAACAAATGAGTTTGAGTGTGCAATGCAGGCAGACGTGCTGCAAATATCTTTGCACTAGTGGGACAATACAGAAGTCCAACAGCCACGTTTAGGATGCCACTAAGTTTCCTCAGTGTTTGCTAGTATAATGGCTTTGTAACAATGAGTTTGAGTGTGCAATGCAGGCAGACGTGCTGCAAATATCTTTGCACTAGTGGGACAATACAGAAGTCCAACAGCCACTTTTAGGATGCCACTAAGTTTCCTCAGTGTTTTCTAGTATAATGGCTTAGTAACAATGAGATTGAGTGTGCAATGCAGGCAGACGTGCTGCAAATATCTTTGCACTAGTGGGACAATACAGAAGTCCAACAGCCACTTTTAGGATGCCACTAATTTTCCTCAGTGTTTGCTAGTATAATGGCTTAGTAACAAATGAGTTTGAGTGTGCAATGCAGGCAGACGTGCTGCAAAATTATTTGCACTAGTGGGACAATACAGAAGTCCAACAGCCACGTTTAGGATGCCACTAAGTTTCCTCAGTGTTTGCTAGTATAATGGCTTAGTAACAATGAGTTTGAGTGTGCAATGCAGGCAGACGTGCTGCAAATATCTTTGCACTAGTGGGACAATACAGAAGTCCAACAGCCACTTTTAGGATGCCACTAAGTTTCCTCAGTGTTTGCTAGTATAATGGCTTAGTAACAATGAGTTTGAGTGTGCAATGCAGGCAGACGTGCTGCAAATATCTTTGCACTAGTGGGACAATACAGAAGTCCAACAGCCACGTTTAGGATGCCACTAAGTTTCCTCAGTGTTTGCTAGTATAATGGATTAGTAACAATGAGTTTGAGTGTGCAATGCAGGCAGACGTGCTGCAAATATCTTTGCACTAGTGGGACAATACAGAAGTCCAACAGCCACGTTTAGAATATCACTAAGTTTCCTTAGTGTTTGCTAGTATAATGGCTTAGTAACAATGAGTTTGAGTGTGCAATGCAGGCAGACGTGCTGCAAATATCTTTGCCCTAGTGGGACAATACAGAAGTCCAACAGCCTCTTTTAGGATGCCACTAATTTTCCTCAGTGTTTGCTAGTATAATGGCTTAGTAACAAATGAGTTTGAGTGTGCAATGCAGGCAGACGTGCTGCAAAATTCTTTGCACTAGTGGGACAATACAGAAGTCCAACAGCCACGTTTAGGATGCCACTAAGTTTCCTCAGTGTTTGCTAGTATAATGGCTTAGTAACAATGAGTTTGAGTGTGCAATGCAGGCAGACGTGCTGCAAATATCTTTGCACTAGTGGGACAATACAGAAGTCCAACAGCCACTTTTAGGATGCCACTAAGTTTCCTCAGTGTTTGCTAGTATAATGGCTTAGTAACAATGAGTTTGAGTGTGCAATGCAGGCAGACGTGCTGCAAATATCTTTGCACTAGTGGGACAATACAGAAGTCCAACAGCCACGTTTAGAATATCACTAAGTTTCCTTAGTGTTTGCTAGTATAACTGCTTAGTAACAATGAGTTTGAGTGTGCAATGCAGGCAGACGTGCTGCAAATATCTTTGCACTAGTGGGACAATACAGAAGTCCAACAGCCACGTTTAGGATGCCACTAAGTTTCCTCAGTGTTTGCTAGTATAATGGCTTAGTAACAATGAGTTTGAGTGTGCAATGCAGGCAGACGTGCTGCAAATATCTTTGCACAAGTGGGACAATACAGAAGTCCAACAGCCACTTTTAGGATACCACTAAGTTTCCTCAGTGTTTGCTAGTATAATGGCTTAGTATCAATGAGTTTGAGTGTGCTATGCAGGCAGACGTGCTGCAAATATCTTTGCACTAGTGGGACAATACAGAAGTCCAACAGCCACGTTTAGGATGCCACTAAGTTTCCTCAGTGTTTGCTAGTATAATGGCTTTGTAACAATGAGTTTGAGTGTGCAATGCAGGCAGACGTGCTGCAAATATCTTTGCACTAGTGGGACAATACAGAAGTCCAACAGCCACTTTTAGGATGCCACTAAGTTTCCTCAGTGTTTTCTAGTATAATGGCTTAGTAACAATGAGTTTGAGTGTGCAATGCAGGCAGACGTGCTGCAAATATCTTTGCACTAGTGGGACAATACAGAAGTCCAACAGCCACTTTTAGGATGCCACTAATTTTCCTCAGTGTTTGCTAGTATAATGGCTTAGTAACAAATGAGTTTGAGTGTGCAATGCAGGCAGACGTGCTGCAAAATTCTTTGCACTAGTGGGACAATACAGAAGTCCAACAGCCACGTTTAGGATGCCACTAAGTTTCCTCAGTGTTTGCTAGTATAATGGCTTAGTAACAATGAGTTTGAGTGTGCAATGCAGGCAGACGTGCTGCAAATATCTTTGCACTAGTGGGACAATACAGAAGTCCAACAGCCACTTTTAGGATGCCACTAAGTTTCCTCAGTGTTTGCTAGTATAATGGCTTAGTAACAATGAGTTTGAGTGTGCAATGCAGGCAGACGTTCTGCAAATATCTTTGCACTAGTGGGACAATACAGAAGTCCAACAGCCACGTTTAGGATGCCACTAAGTTTCCTCAGTGTTTGCTAGTATAATGGATTAGTAACAATGAGTTTGAGTGTGCAATGCAGGCAGACGTGCTGCAAATATCTATGCACTAGTGGGACAATACAGAAGTCCAACAGCCACGTTTAGGATGCCACTAAGTTTCCTCAGTGTTTGCTAGTATAATGGCTTAGTAACAAATGAGTTTGAGTGTGCAATGCAGGCAGACGTGCTGCAAATATCTTTGCACTAGTGGGACAATACAGAGGTCCAACAGCCACGTTTAGGATGCCACTAAGTTTCCTCAGTGTTTGCTAGTATAATGGCTAAGTAACAATGAGTTTGAGTGTGCAATGCAGGCAGACGTGCTGCAAATTTCTTTGCACTAGTGGGACAATACAGAAGTCCAACAGCCACTTTTAGGATGCCACTAAGTTTCCTCAGTGTTTTCTAGTATAATGGCTTAGTAACAATGAGTTTGAGTGTGCAATGCAGGCAGACGTGCTGCAAATATCTTTGCACTAGTGGGACAATACAGAAGTCCAACAGCCACTTTTAAGATGCCACTAAGTTTCCTCAGTGTTTGCTAGTATAACTGCTTAGTAACAATGAGTTTGAGTGTGCAATGCAGGCAGACGTGCTGCAAATATCTTTGCACTAGTGGGACAATACAGAAGTCCAACAGCCACTTTTAGGATGCTACTAATTTTCCTCAGTGTTTGCTAGTATAATGGCTTAGTAACAAATGAGTTTGAGTGTGCAATGCAGGCAGACGTGCTGCAAAATTCTTTGCACTAGTGGGACAATACAGAAGTCCAACAGCCACGTTTAGGATGCCACTAAGTTTCCTCAATGTTTGCTAGTATAATGGCTTAGTAACAATGAGTTTGAGTGTGCAATGCAGGCAGACGTGCTGCAAATATCTTTGCACTAGTGGGACAATATAGAAGTCCAACAGCCACTTTTAGGATGCCACTAAGTTTCCTCAGTGTTTGCTAGTATAATGGCTTAGTAACAATGAGTTTGAGTGTGCAATGCAGGCAGACGTGCTGCAAATATCTTTGCACTAGTGGGACAATACAGAAGTCCAACAGCCACGTTTAGGATGCCACTAAGTTTCCTCAGTGTTTGCTAGTATAATGGATTAGTAACCATGAGTTTGAGTGTGCAATGCAGGCAGACGTGCTGCAAATATCTTTGCACTAGTGGGACAATACAAAAGTCCAACAGCCACGTTTAGGATATCACTAAGTTTCCTTAGTGTTTGCTAGTATAACTGCTTAGTAACAATGAGTTTGAGTGTGCAATGCAGGCAGACGTGCTGCAAATATCTTTGCACTAGTGGGACAATACAGAAGTCCAACACCCACGTTTAGGATGCCACTAAGTTTCCTCAGTGTTTGCTAGTATAATGGCTTAGTAACAATGAGTTTGAGTGTGCAATGCAGGCAGACGTGCTGCAAATATCTTTGCACAAGTGGGACAATACAGAAGTCCAACAGCCACTTTTAGGATACCACTAAGTTTCCTCAGTGTTTGCTAGTATAATGGCTTAGTAACAATGAGTTTGAGTGTGCAATGCAGGCAGACGTGCTGCAAATATCTTTGCACTAGTGGGACAATACAGAAGTCCAACAGCCACTTTTAGGATGCCACTAAGTTTCCTCAGTGTTTTCTAGTATAATGGCTTAGTAACAATGAGTTTGAGTGTGCAATGCAGGCAGACGTGCTGCAAATATCTTTGCACTAGTGGGACAATACAGAAGTCCAACAGCCACTTTTAAGATGCCACTAAGTTTCCTCAGTGTTTGCTAGTATAACTGCTTAGTAACAATGAGTTTGAGTGTGCAATGCAGGCAGACGTGCTGCAAATATCTTTGCACTAGTGGGACAATACAGAAGTCCAACAGCCACGTTTAGGATGCCACTAAGTTTCCTCAGTGTTTGCTAGTATAATGGCTTAGTAACAAATGAGTTTGAGTGTGCAATGCAGGCAGACGTGCTGCAAATATCTTTGCACAAGTGGGACAATACAGAAGTCCAACAGCCACGTTTAGGATGCCACTAAGTTTCCTCAGTGTTTGCTAGTATAATGGCTTAGTAACAATGAGTTTGAGTGTGCAATGCAGGCAGACATGCTGCAAATATCTTTGCACTAGTGGGACAATACAGAAGTCCAACAGCCACTTTTAGGATGCCACTAAGTTTCCTCAGTGTTTGCTAGTATAATGGCTTAGTAACAATGAGTTTGAGTGTGCAATGCAGGCAGACGTGCTGCAAATATCTTTGCACTAGTGGGACAATACAGAAGTCCAACAGCCACGTTTAGGATGCCACTAAGTTTCCTCAGTGTTTGCTAGTATAATGGATTAGTAACAATGAGTTTGAGTGTGCAATGCAGGCAGACGTGCTGCAAATATCTTTGCACTAGTGGGACAATACAGAAGTCCAACAGCCACGTTTAGGATATCACTAAGTTTCCTTAGTGTTTGCTAGTATAACTGCTTAGTAACAATGAGTTTGAGTGTGCAATACAGGCAGACGTGCTGCAAATATCTTTGCACTAGTGGGACAATACAGAAGTTCAACAGCCACGTTTAGGATGCCACTAAGTTTCCTCAGTTTTTGCTAGTATAATGGCTTAGTAACAATGAGTTTGAGTGTGCAATGCAGGCAGACGTGCTGCAAATATCTTTGCACTAGTGGGACAATACAGAAGTCTAACAGTCACGTTTAGGATGCCACTAAGTTTCCTCAGTGTTTGCTAGTATAATAGCTTAGTAACAATGAGTTTGAGTGTGCAATGCATGCAGACGTGCTGCAAATTTCTTTGCACTAGTGGGACAATACAGAAGTCCAACAGCCACTTTTAGGATGCCACTAAGTTTCCTCAGTGTTTTCTAGTATAATGGCTTAGTAACAATGAGTTTGAGTGTGCAATGCAGGCAGACGTGCTGCAAATATCTTTGCACTAGTGGGACAATACAGAAGTCCAACAGCCACTTTTAAGATGCCACTAAGTTTCCTCAGTGTTTGCTAGGATAATGGCTTAGTAACAATGAGTTTGAGTGTGCAATGCAGGCAGACGTGCTGCAAATATCTTTGCACTAGTGGGACAATACAGAAGTCCAACAGCCACGTTTAGGATGCCACTAAGTTTCCTCAGTGTTTGCTAGTATAATGGCTTAGTAACAATGAGTTTGAGTGTGCAATGCAGGCAGACGTGCTGCAAATATCTTTGCACTAGTGGGACAATACAGAAGTCCAACAGCCACGTTTAGGATACCACTAAGTTTCCTCAGTGTTTGCTAGTATAATGGCTTAGTATCAATGAGTTTGAGTGTGCTATGCAGGCAGACGTGCTGCAAATATCTTTGCACTAGTGGGACAATACAGAAGTCCAACAGCCACTTTTAGGATGCCACTAAGTATCCTCAGTGTTTGCTAGTATAATGGCTTCGTAACAATGAGTTTGAGTGTGCAATGCAGGCAGACGTGCTGCAAATATCTTTGCACTAGTGGGACAATACAGAAGTCCAACAGCCACGTTTAGGATGCCACTAAGTTTCCTCAGTGTTTGCTAGTATAATGGCTTAGTAACAATGAGTTTGAGTGTGCAATGCAGGCAGACGTGCTGCAAATATCTTTGCACTAGTGGGACAATACAGAAGTTCAACAGCCACGTTTAGGATGCCACTAAGTTTCCTCAGTTTTTGCTAGTATAATGGCTTAATAACAATGAGTTTGTGTGTGCAATGCAGGCAGACATGCTGCAAATATCATTGCACTAGTGGGACATTACAGAAGTCCAACAGACACTTTTAGGATGCCACTAAGTTTCCTCAGTGTTTGCTAGTATAATGGCTTAGTAACAATGAGTTTGAGTGTGCAATGCAGGCAGACGTGCTGCAAATATCTTTGCACTGATGGGAAAATACAGAAGTCCAACAGCCACGTTTAGGATGCCATTAAGTTTCCTCAGTGTTTGCTAATATAATGGCTTAGTAACAAATGAGTTTGAGTATGCAATGCAGGCAGACGTGCTGCAATTATCTTTGCACTAGTGGGACAATACAGAAGTTCAACAGCCACGTTTAGGATGCCACTAAGTTTCCTCAGTTTTTGCTAGTATAATGGCTTAGTAATAATGAGTTTGAGTGTGCAATGCAGGCAGACGTGCTGCAAATATCTTTGCACTAGTGGGACAATACAGAAGTCCAACAGCCACTTTTAGGATGCCACTAATTTTCCTCAGTGTTTGCTAGTATAATGGCTTAGTAACAAATAAGTTTGAGTGTGCAATGCAGGCAGACGTGCTGCAAAATTCTTTGCACTAGTGGGACAATACAGAAGTCCAACAGCCACGTTTAGGATGCCACTAAGTTTCCTCAGTGTTTGCTAGTATAATGGCTTAGTAACAATGAGTTTGAGTGTGCAATGCAGGCAGACATGCTGCAAATATCTTTGCACTAGTGGGACAATACAGAAGTCCAACAGCCACTTTTAGGATGCCACTAAGTTTCCTCAGTGTTTGCTAGTATAATGGCTTAGTAACAATGAGTTTGAGTGTGCAATGCAGGCAGACGTGCTGCAAATATCTTTGCACTAGTGGGACAATACAGAAGTCCAACAGCAACGTTTAGGATGCCACTAAGTTTCCTCAGTGTTTGCTAGTATAATGGATTAGTAACAATGAGTTTGAGTGTGCAATGCAGGCAGACGTGCTGCAAATATCTTTGCACTAGTGGGACAATACAGAAGTCCAACAGCCACGTTTAGGATATCACTAAGTTTCCTTAGTGTTTGCTAGTATAACTGCTTAGTAACAATGAGTTTGAGTGTGCAATACAGGCAGACGTGCTGCAAATATCTTTGCACTAGTGGGACAATACAGAAGTTCAACAGCCACGTTTAGGATGCCACTAAGTTTCCTCAGTTTTTGCTAGTATAATGGCTTAGTAACAATGAGTTTGAGTGTGCAATGCAGGCAGACGTGCTGCAAATATCTTTGCACTAGTGGGACAATACAGAAGTCCAACAGCCACTTTTAGGATGCCACTAAGTATCCTCAGTGTTTGCTAGTATAATGGCTTCGTAACAATGAGTTTGAGTGTGCAATGCAGGCAGACGTGCTGCAAATATCTTTGCACTAGTGGGACAATACAGAAGTCCAACAGCCACGTTTAGGATGCCACTAAGTTTCCTCAGTTTTTGCTAGTATAATGGCTTAGTAACAATGAGTTTGTGTGTGCAATGCAGGCAGACATGCTGCAAATATCTTTGCACTAGTGGGACAATACAGAAGTTCAACAGCCACGTTTAGAATGCCACTAAGTTTCCTCAGTTTTTGCTAGTATAATGGCTTAGTAACAATGAGTTTGAGTGTGCAATGCAGGCAGACGTGCTGCAAATATCTTTGCACTAGTGGGACAATACAGAAGTCTAACAGTCACGTTTAGGATGCCACTAAGTTTCCTCAGTGTTTGCTAGTATAATGGCTTAGTAACAATGAGTTTGAGTGTGCAATGCAGGCAGACGTGCTGCAAATTTCTTTGCACTAGTGGGACAATACAGAAGTCCAACAGCCACTTTTAGGATGCCACTAAGTTTCCTCAGTGTTTTCTAGTATAATGGCTTAGTAACAATGAGTTTGAGTGTGCAATGCAGGCAGACGTGCTGCAAATATCTTTGCACTAGTGGGACAATACAGAAGTCCAACAGCCACTTTTAAGATGCCACTAAGTTTCCTCAGTGTTTGCTAGTATAATGGCTTAGTAACAATGAGTTTGAGTGTGCAATGCAGGCAGACGTGCTGCAAATATCTTTGCACAAGTGGGTCAATACAGAAGTCCAACAGCCACTTTTAGGATGCCACTAAGTTTCCTCAGTGTTTGCTAGTATAATGGCTTAGTAACAAATGAGTTTGAGTGTGCAATGCAGGCAGACGTGCTGCAAATATCTTTGCACTAGTGGGACAATACAGAAGTCCAACAGCCACTTTTAAGATGCCACTAAGTTTCCTCAATGTTTTCTAGTATAATGGCTTAGTAACAATGAGTTTGAGTGTGCAATGCAGGCAGACGTGCTGCAAATATCTTTGCACTAGTGGGACAATACAGAAGTCCAACAGCCACTTTTAAGATGCCACTAAGTTTCCTCAGTGTTTTCTAGTATAACTGCTTAGTAACAATGAGTTTGAGTGTGCAATGCAGGCAGACGTGCTGCAAATATCTTTGCACTAGTGGGACAATACAGAAGTCCAACAGCCACTTTTAGGATGCCACTAATTTTCTTTAGTGTTTGCTAGTATAATGGCTTAGTAACAAATACGTTTGAGTGTGCAATGCAGGCAGACGTGCTGCAAAATTCTTTGCACTAGTGGGACAATACAGAAGTCCAACAGCCACGTTTAGGATGCCACTAAGTTTCCTCAGTGTTTGCTAGTATAATGGCTTAGTAACAATGAGTTTGAGTGTGCAATGCAGGCAGACATGCTGCAAATATCTTTGCACTAGTGGGACAATACAGAAGTCCAACAGCCACTTTTAGGATGCCACTAAGTTTCCTCAGTGTTTGCTAGTATAATGGCTTAGTAACAATGAGTTTGAGTGTGCAATGCAGGCAGACGTGCTGCAAATATCTTTGCACTAGTGGGACAATACAGAAGTCCAACAGCCACCTTTAGGATGCCACTAAGTTTCCTCAGTGTTTGCTAGTATAATGTATTAGTAACAATGAGTTTGAGTGTGCAATGCAGGCAGACGTGCTGCAAATATCTTTGCACTAGTGGGACAATACAGAAGTCCAACAGCCACGTTTAGGATATCACTAAGTTTCCTTAGTGTTTGCTAGTATAACTGCTTAGTAACAATGAGTTTGAGTGTGCAATACAGGCAGACATGCTGCAAATATCTTTGCACTAGTGGGACAATACAGAAGTCCAACAGCCACGTTTAGGATATCACTAAGTTTCCTTAGTGTTTGCTAGTATAACTGCTTAGTAACAATGAGTTTGAGTGTGCAATACAGGCAGACATGCTGCAAAATTCTTTGCACTAGTGGGACAATACAGAAGTCCAACAGCCACGTTTAGGATGCCACTAAGTTTCCTCAGTGTTTGCTAGTATAATGGCTTAGTAACAATGAGTTTGAGTGTGCAATGCAGGCAGACGTGCTGCAAATATCTTTGCACTAGTGGGACAGTACAGAAGTCCAACAGCCACTTTTAGGATGCCACTAAGTTTCCTCAGTGTTTGCTAGTATAATGGCTTAGTAACAATGAGTTTGAGTGTGCAATGCAGGCAGACGTGCTGCAAATATCTTTGCACTAGTGGGACAATACAGAAGTCCAACAGCCACGTTTAGGATATCACTAAGTTTCCTTAGTGTTTGCTAGTATAACTGCTTAGTAACAATGAGTTTGAGTGTGCAATGCAGGCAGACGTGCTGCAAATATCTTTGCACTAGTGGGACAATACAGAAGTCCAACAGACACTTTTAGGATGCCACTAAGTTTCCTCAGTGTTTGCTAGTATAATGGCTTAGTAACAATGAGTTTGAGTGTGCAATGCAGGCAGACGTGCTGCAAATATCTTTGCACTAGTGGGACAATACAGAAGTCCAACAGCCACATTTAGGATGCCACTAAGTTTCCTCAGTGTTTGCTAGTATAATGGCTTAGTAACAAATAAGTTTGAGTGTGCAATGCAGGCAGACGTGCTGCAAAATTCTTTGCACTAGTGGGACAATACAGAAGTCCAACAGCCACGTTTAGGATGCCACTAAGTTTCCTCAGTGTTTGCTAGTATAATGGCTTAGTAACAATGAGTTTGAGTGTGCAATGCAGGCAGACATGCTGCAAATATCTTTGCACTAGTGGGACAATACAGAAGTCCAACAGCCACGTTTAGGATGCCACCAATTTTCCTCAGTGTTTGCTAGTATAATGGCTTAGTAACAATGAGTTTGAGTGTGCAATGCAGGCAGACGTGCTGCAAATATCTTTGCACTAGTGGGACAATACAGAAGTCCAACAGACACTTTTAGGATGCCACTAAGTTTCCCCAGTGTTTGCTAGTATAATGGCTTAGTAACAATGAGTTTGAGTGTGCAATGCAGGCAGACGTGCTGCAAATATCTTTGCACTAGTGGGACAATACAGAAGTTCAACAGCCACGTTTAGGAAGCCACAAAGTTTCCTCAGTTTTTGCTAGTATAATGGCTTGATAACAATGAGTTTGAGTGTGCAATGCAGGCAGACGTGCTGCAAATATCTTTGCACTAGTGGTACAATACAGAAGTCTAACAGTCACGTTTAGGATGCCACTAAGTTTCCTCAGTGTTTGCTAGTATAATGGCTTAGTAACAATGAGTTTGAGTGTGCAATGCAGGCAGACGTGCTGCAAATTTCTTTGCACTAGTGGGACAATACAGAAGTTCAACAGCCACGTTTAGGATGCCACTAAGTTTCCTCAGTTTTTGCTAGTATAATGGCTTAGTAACAATGAGTTTGTGTGTGCAATGCAGGCAGACATGCTGCAAATATCTTTGCACTAGTGGGACATTACAGAAGTCCAACAGACACTTTTAGGATGCCACTAAGTTTCCTCAGTGTTTGCTAGTATAATGGCTTAGTAACAATGAGTTTGAGTGTGCAATGCAGGCAGACGTGCTGCAAATATCTTTGCACTGATGGGAAAATACAGAAGTCCAACAGCCACGTTTAGGATGCCATTAAGTTTCCTCAGTGTTTGCTAATATAATGGCTTAGTAACAAATGAGTTTGAGTATGCAATGCAGGCAGACGTGCTGCAATTATCTTTGCACTAGTGGGACAATACAGAAGTTCAACAGCCACGTTTAGGATGCCACTAAGTTTCCTCAGTTTTTGCTAGTATAATGGCTTAGTAACAATGAGTTTGAGTGTGCAATGCAGGCAGACGTGCTGCAAATATCTTTGCACTAGTGGGACAATACAGAAGTCTAACAGTCACGTTTAGGATGCCACTAAGTTTCCTCAGTGTTTGCTAGTATAATGGCTTAGTAACAATGAGTTTGAGTGTGCAATGCAGGCAGACGTGCTGCAAATTTCTTTGCACTAGTGGGACAATACAGAAGTCCAACAGCCACTTTTAGGATGCCACTAAGTTTCCTCAGTGTTTTCTAGTATAATGGCTTAGTAACAATGAGTTTGAGTGTGCAATGCAGGCAGACGTGCTGCAAATATGTTTGCACTAGTGGGACAATACAGAAGTCCAACAGCCACTTTTAAGATGCCACTAAGTTTCCTCAGTGTTTGCTAGTATAATGGCTTAGTAACAATGAGTTTGAGTGTGCAATGCAGGCAGACGTGCTGCAAATATCTTTGCACTAGTGGGACAATACAGAAGTCCAACAGCCACTTTTAGGATGCCACTAAGTTTCCTCAGTGTTTGCTAGTATAATGGCTTAGTAACAAATGAGTTTGAGTGTGCAATGCAGGCAGACGTGCTGCAAATATCTTTGCACTAGTGGGACAATACAGAAGTCCAACAGCCACTTTTAAGATGCCACTAAGTTTCCTCAATGTTTTCTAGTATAATGGCTTAGTAACAATGAGTTTGAGTGTGCAATGCAGGGAGACGTGCTGCAAATATCTTTGCACTAGTGGGACAATACAGAAGTCCAACAGCCACTTTTAAGATGCCACTAAGTTTCCTCAGTGTTTGCTAGTATAACTGCTTAGTAACAATGAGTTTGAGTGTGCAATGCAGGCAGACGTGCTGCAAATATCTTTGCACTAGTGGGACAATACAGAAGTCCAACAGCCACTTTTAGGATGCCACTAATTTTCCTCAGTGTTTGCTAGTATAATGGCTTAGTAACAAATAAGTTTGAGTGTGCAATGCAGGCAGACGTGCTGCAAAATTCTTTGCACTAGTGGGACAATACAGAAGTCCAGCAGCCACGTTTAGGATGCCACTAAGTTTCCTCAGTGTTTGCTAGTATAATGGCTTAGTAACAATGAGTTTGAGTGTGCAATGCAGGCAGACATGATGCAAATATCTTTGCACTAGTGGGACAATACAGAAGTCCAACAGCCACTTTTAGGATGCCACTAAGTTTCCTCAGTGTTTGCTAGTATAATGGCTTAGTAACAATGAGTTTGAGTGTGCAATGCAGGCAGACGTGCTGCAAATATCTTTGCACTAGTGGGACAATACAGAAGTCCAACAGCCACGTTTAGGATGCCACTAAGTTTCCTCAGTGTTTGCTAGTATAATGGATTAGTAACAATGAGTTTGAGTGTGCAATGCAGGCAGACGTGCTGCAAATATCTTTGCACTAGTGGGACAATACAGAAGTCCAACAGCCACGTTTAGGATATCACTAAGTTTCCTTAGTGTTTGCTAGTATAACTGCTTAGTAACAATGAGTTTGAGTGTGCAATACAGGCAGACGTGCTGCAAATATCTTTGCACTAGTGGGACAATACAGAAGTTCAACAGCCACGTTTAGGATGCCACTAAGTTTCCTCAGTTTTTGCTAGTATAATGGCTTAGTAACAATGAGTTTGAGTGTGCAATGCAGGCAGACGTGCTGCAAATATCTTTGCACTAGTGGGACAATACAGAAGTCTAACAGTCACGTTTAGGATGCCACTAAGTTTCCTCAGTGTTTGCTAGTATAATAGCTTAGTAACAATGAGTTTGAGTGTGCAATGCATGCAGACGTGCTGCAAATTTCTTTGCACTAGTGGGACAATACAGAAGTCCAACAGCCACTTTTAGGATGCCACTAAGTTTCCTCAGTGTTTTCTAGTATAATGGCTTAGTAACAATGAGTTTGAGTGTGCAATGCAGGCAGACGTGCTGCAAATATCTTTGCACTAGTGGGACAATACAGAAGTCCAACAGCCACTTTTAAGATGCCACTAAGTTTCCTCAGTGTTTGCTAGGATAATGGCTTAGTAACAATGAGTTTGAGTGTGCAATGCAGGCAGACGTGCTGCAAATATCTTTGCACTAGTGGGACAATACAGAAGTCCAACAGCCACGTTTAGGATGCCACTAAGTTTCCTCAGTGTTTGCTAGTATAATGGCTTAGTAACAATGAGTTTGAGTGTGCAATGCAGGCAGACGTGCTGCAAATATCTTTGCACTAGTGGGACAATACAGAAGTCCAACAGCCACGTTTAGGATACCACTAAGTTTCCTCAGTGTTTGCTAGTATAATGGCTTAGTATCAATGAGTTTGAGTGTGCTATGCAGGCAGACGTGCTGCAAATATCTTTGCACTAGTGGGACAATACAGAAGTCCAACAGCCACTTTTAGGATGCCACTAAGTATCCTCAGTGTTTGCTAGTATAATGGCTTCGTAACAATGAGTTTGAGTGTGCAATGCAGGCAGACGTGCTGCAAATATCTTTGCACTAGTGGGACAATACAGAAGTCCAACAGCCACGTTTAGGATGCCACTAATGTTTCCTCAGTGTTTGCTAGTATAATGGCTTAGTAACAATGAGTTTGAGTGTGCAATGCAGGCAGACGTGCTGCAAATATCTTTGCACTAGTGGGACAATACAGAAGTTCAACAGCCACGTTTAGGATGCCACTAAGTTTCCTCAGTTTTTGCTAGTATAATGGCTTAATAACAATGAGTTTGTGTGTGCAATGCAGGCAGACATGCTGCAAATATCATTGCACTAGTGGGACATTACAGAAGTCCAACAGACACTTTTAGGATGCCACTAAGTTTCCTCAGTGTTTGCTAGTATAATGGCTTAGTAACAATGAGTTTGAGTGTGCAATGCAGGCAGACGTGCTGCAAATATCTTTGCACTGATGGGAAAATACAGAAGTCCAACAGCCACGTTTAGGATGCCATTAAGTTTCCTCAGTGTTTGCTAATATAATGGCTTAGTAACAAATGAGTTTGAGTATGCAATGCAGGCAGACGTGCTGCAATTATCTTTGCACTAGTGGGACAATACAGAAGTTCAAAAGCCACGTTTAGGATGCCACTAAGTTTCCTCAGTTTTTGCTAGTATAATGGCTTAGTAATAATGAGTTTGAGTGTGCAATGCAGGCAGACGTGCTGCAAATATCTTTGCACTAGTGGGACAATACAGAAGTCCAACAGCCACTTTTAGGATGCCACTAATTTTCCTCAGTGTTTGCTAGTATAATGGCTTAGTAACAAATAAGTTTGAGTGTGCAATGCAGGCAGACGTGCTGCAAAATTCTTTGCACTAGTGGGACAATACAGAAGTCCAACAGCCACGTTTAGGATGCCACTAAGTTTCCTCAGTGTTTGCTAGTATAATGGCTTAGTAACAATGAGTTTGAGTGTGCAATGCAGGCAGACATGCTGCAAATATCTTTGCACTAGTGGGACAATACAGAAGTCCAACAGCCACTTTTAGGATGCCACTAAGTTTCCTCAGTGTTTGCTAGTATAATGGCTTAGTAACAATGAGTTTGAGTGTGCAATGCAGGCAGACGTGCTGCAAATATCTTTGCACTAGTGGGACAATACAGAAGTCCAACAGCAACGTTTAGGATGCCACTAAGTTTCCTCAGTGTTTGCTAGTATAATGGATTAGTAACAATGAGTTTGAGTGTGCAATGCAGGCAGACGTGCTGCAAATATCTTTGCACTAGTGGGACAATACAGAAGTCCAACAGCCACGTTTAGGATATCACTAAGTTTCCTTAGTGTTTGCTAGTATAACTGCTTAGTAACAATGAGTTTGAGTGTGCAATACAGGCAGACGTGCTGCAAATATCTTTGCACTAGTGGGACAATACAGAAGTTCAACAGCCACGTTTAGGATGCCACTAAGTTTCCTCAGTTTTTGCTAGTATAATGGCTTAGTAACAATGAGTTTGAGTGTGCAATGCAGGCAGACGTGCTGCAAATATCTTTGCACTAGTGGGACAATACAGAAGTCCAACAGCCACTTTTAGGATGCCACTAAGTATCCTCAGTGTTTGCTAGTATAATGGCTTCGTAACAATGAGTTTGAGTGTGCAATGCAGGCAGACGTGCTGCAAATATCTTTGCACTAGTGGGACAATACAGAAGTCCAACAGCCACGTTTAGGATGCCACTAAGTTTCCTCAGTTTTTGCTAGTATAATGGCTTAGTAACAATGAGTTTGTGTGTGCAATGCAGGCAGACATGCTGCAAATATCTTTGCACTAGTGGGACAATACAGAAGTTCAACAGCCACGTTTAGGATGCCACTAAGTTTCCTCAGTTTTTGCTAGTATAATGGCTTAGTAACAATGAGTTTGAGTGTGCAATGCAGGCAGACGTGCTGCAAATATCTTTGCACTAGTGGGACAATACAGAAGTCTAACAGTCACGTTTAGGATGCCACTAAGTTTCCTCAGTGTTTGCTAGTATAATGGCTTAGTAACAATGAGTTTGAGTGTGCAATGCAGGCAGACGTGCTGCAAATTTCTTTGCACTAGTGGGACAATACAGAAGTCCAACAGCCACTTTTAGGATGCCACTAAGTTTCCTCAGTGTTTTCTAGTATAATGGCTTAGTAACAATGAGTTTGAGTGTGCAATGCAGGCAGACGTGCTGCAAATATCTTTGCACTAGTGGGACAATACAGAAGTCCAACAGCCACTTTTAAGATGCCACTAAGTTTCCTCAGTGTTTGCTAGTATAATGGCTTAGTAACAATGAGTTTGAGTGTGCAATGCAGGCAGACGTGCTGCAAATATCTTTGCACAAGTGGGTCAATACAGAAGTCCAACAGCCACTTTTAGGATGCCACTAAGTTTCCTCAGTGTTTGCTAGTATAATGGCTTAGTAACAAATGAGTTTGAGTGTGCAATGCAGGCAGACGTGCTGCAAATATCTTTGCACTAGTGGGACAATACAGAAGTCCAACAACCACTTTTAAGATGCCACTAAGTTTCCTCAATGTTTTCTAGTATAATGGCTTAGTAACAATGAGTTTGAGTGTGCAATGCAGGCAGACGTGCTGCAAATATCTTTGCACTAGTGGGACAATACAGAAGTCCAACAGCCACTTTTAAGATGCCACTAAGTTTCCTCAGTGTTTTCTAGTATAACTGCTTAGTAACAATGAGTTTGAGTGTGCAATGCAGGCAGACGTGCTGCAAATATCTTTGCACTAGTGGGACAATACAGAAGTCCAACAGCCACTTTTAGGATGCCACTAATTTTCTTTAGTGTTTGCTAGTATAATGGCTTAGTAACAAATAAGTTTGAGTGTGCAATGCAGGCAGACGTGCTGCAAAATTCTTTGCACTAGTGGGACAATACAGAAGTCCAACAGCCACGTTTAGGATGCCACTAAGTTTCCTCAGTGTTTGCTAGTATAATGGCTTAGTAACAATGAGTTTGAGTGTGCAATGCAGGCAGACATGCTGCAAATATCTTTGCACTAGTGGGACAATACAGAAGTCCAACAGCCACTTTTAGGATGCCACTAAGTTTCCTCAGTGTTTGCTAGTATAATGGCTTAGTAACAATGAGTTTGAGTGTGCAATGCAGGCAGACGTGCTGCAAATATCTTTGCACTAGTGGGACAATACAGAAGTCCAACAGCCACCTTTAGGATGCCACTAAGTTTCCTCAGTGTTTGCTAGTATAATGTATTAGTAACAATGAGTTTGAGTGTGCAATGCAGGCAGACGTGCTGCAAATATCTTTGCACTAGTGGGACAATACAGAAGTCCAACAGCCACGTTTAGGATATCACTAAGTTTCCTTAGTGTTTGCTAGTATAACTGCTTAGTAACAATGAGTTTGAGTGTGCAATACAGGCAGACATGCTGCAAATATCTTTGCACTAGTGGGACAATACAGAAGTCCAACAGCCACGTTTAGGATGCCACTAAGTTTCCTCAGTGTTTGCTAGTATAATGGCTTAGTATCAATGAGTTTGAGTGTGCTATGCAGGCAGACTTGCTGCAAATATCTTTGCACTAGTGGGACAATACAGAAGTCCAACAGCCACTTTTAGGATGCCACTAATTTTCCTCAGTGTTTGCTAGTATAATGGCTTAGTAACAAATGAGTTTGAGTGTGCAATGCAGGCAGACGTGCTGCAAAATTCTTTGCACTAGTGGGACAATACAGAAGTCCAACAGCCACGTTTAGGATGCCACTAAGTTTCCTCAGTGTTTGCTAGTATAATGGCTTAGTAACAATGAGTTTGAGTGTGCAATGCAGGCAGACGTGCTGCAAATATCTTTGCACTAGTGGGACAGTACAGAAGTCCAACAGCCACTTTTAGGATGCCACTAAGTTTCCTCAGTGTTTGCTAGTATAATGGCTTAGTAACAATGAGTTTGAGTGTGCAATGCAGGCAGACGTGCTGCAAATATCTTTGCACTAGTGGGACAATACAGAAGTCCAACAGCCACGTTTAGGATATCACTAAGTTTCCTTAGTGTTTGCTAGTATAACTGCTTAGTAACAATGAGTTTGAGTGTGCAATGCAGGCAGACGTGCTGCAAATATCTTTGCACTAGTGGGACAATACAGAAGTCCAACAGACACTTTTAGGATGCCACTAAGTTTCCTCAGTGTTTGCTAGTATAATGGCTTAGTAACAATGAGTTTGAGTGTGCAATGCAGGCAGACGTGCTGCAAATATCTTTGCACTAGTGGGACAATACAGAAGTCCAACAGCCACATTTAGGATGCCACTAAGTTTCCTCAGTGTTTGCTAGTATAATGGCTTAGTAACAATGAGTTTGAGTGTGCAATGTAGGCAGACGTGCTGCAAATATCTTTGCACAAGTGGGACAATACAGAAGTCCAACAGCCACTTTTAGGATACCACTAAGTTTCCTCAGTGTTTGCTAGTATAATGGCTTAGTATCAATGAGTTTGAGTGTGCTATGCAGGCAGACGTGCTGCAAATATCTTTGCACTAGTGGGACAATACAGAAGTCCAACAGCCACGTTTAGGATGCCACTAAGTTTCCTCAGTGTTTGCTAGTATAATGGCTTAGTAACAAATGAGTTTGAGTGTGCAATGCAGGCAGACGTGCTGCAAATATCTTTGAACTAGTGGGACAATACAGAAGTCCAACAGCCACGTTTAGGATGCCACTAAGTTTCCTCAGTGTTTGCTAGTATAATGGCTTAGTAACAATGAGTTTGAGTGTGCAATGCAGGCAGACGTGCTGCAAATATCTTTGCACTAGTGGGACAATACAGAAGTCCAACAGCCACTTTTAGGATGCCACTAAGTTTCCTCAGTGTTTTCTAGTATAATGGCTTAGTAACAATGAGTTTGAGTGTGCAATGCAGGCAGACGTGCTGCAAATATCTTTGCACTAGTGGGACAATACAGAAGTCCAACAGCCACTTTTAAGATGCCACTAAGTTTCCTCAGTGTTTGCTAGTATAACTGCTTAGTAACAATGAGTTTGAGTGTGCAATGCAGGCAGACGTGCTGCAAATATCTTTGCACTAGTGGGACAATACAGAAGTCCAACAGCCACGTTTAGGATGCCACTAAGTTTCCTCAGTGTTTGCTAGTATAATGGCTTAGTGACAATGAGTTTGAGTGTGCAATGCAGTCAGACGTGCTGCAAATATCTTTGCACTAGTGGGACAATACAGAAGTCCAACAGCCACTTTTAGGATGCCACTAAGTTTCCTCAGTGTTTTCTAGTATAATGGCTTAGTAACAATGAGTTTGAGTGTGCAATGCAGGCAGACGTGCTGCAAATATCTTTGCACTAGTGGGACAATACAGAATCCAACAGCCACGTTTAGGATGCCACTAAGTTTCCTCAGTGTTTGCTAGTATAATGGCTTAGTAACAATGAGTTTGAGTGTGCAATGCAGGCAGACGTGCTGCAAATATCTTTGCACTAGTGGGACAATACAGAAGTCCAACAGCCACGTTTAGGATGCCACTAAGTTTCCTCAGTGTTTGCTAGTATAATGGCTTAGTAACAATGAGTTTGAGTGTGCAATGCAGGCAGATGTGCTGCAAATATCTTTGCACAAGTGGGACAATACAGAAGTCCAACAGCCACTTTTAGGATACCACTAAGTTTCCTCAGTGTTTGCTAGTATAATGGCTTAGTATCAATGAGTTTGAGTGTGCTATGCAGGCAGACGTGCTGCAAATATCTTTGCACTAGTGGGACAATACAGAAGTCCAACAGCCACGTTTAGGATGCCACTAAGTTTCCTCAGTGTTTCCTAGTATAATGGCTTAGTAACAAATGAGTTTGAGTGTGCAATGCAGGCAGACGTGCTGCAAATATCTTTGCACTAGTGGGACAATACAGAAATCCAACAGCCACGTTTAGGATGCCACTAAGTTTCCTCAGTGTTTGCTAGTATAATGGCTTAGTAACAATGAGTTTGAGTGTGCAATGCAGGCAGACGTGCTGCAAATATCTTTGCACTAGTGGGACAATACAGAAGTCCAACAGCCACTTTTAGGATGCCACTAAGTTTCCTCAGTGTTTTCTAGTATAATGGCTTAGTAACAATGAGTTTGAGTGTGCAATGCAGGCAGACGTGCTGCAAATATCTTTGCACTAGTGGGACAATACAGAAGTCCAACAGCCACTTTTAGGATGCCACTAATTTTCCTCAGTGTTTGCTAGTATAATGGCTTAGTAACAAATGAGTTTGAGTGTGCAATGCAGGCAGACGTGCTGCAAAATTCTTTGCACTAGTGGGACAATACAGAAGTCCAACAGCCACGTTTAGGATGCCACTAAGTTTCCTCAGTGTTTGCTAGTATAATGGCTTAGTAACAATGAGTTTGAGTGTGCAATGCAGGCAGACGTGCTGCAAATATCTTTGCACTAGTGGGACAATACAGAAGTCCAACAGCCACGTTTAGGATGCCACTAAGTTTCCTCAGTGTTTGCTAGTATAATGGCTTAGTAACAATGAGTTTGAGTGTGCAATGCAGGCAGACGTGCTGCAAATATCTTTGCACTAGTGGGACAATACAGAAGTCCAACAGCCACGTTTAGGATGCCACTAAGTTTCCCCAGTGTTTGCTAGTATAATGGCTTAGTAACAATGAGTTTGAGTGTGCAATGCAGGCAGACGTGCTGCAATTATCTTTGCACTAGTGGGACAATACAGAAGTTCAACAGCCACGTTAAGGATGCCACTAAGTTTACTCAGTTTTTGCTAGTATAATGGCTTAGTAACAATGAGTTTGAGTGTGCAATGCAGGCAGACGTGCTGCAAATATCTTTGCACTAGTGGGACAATACAGAAGTCTAACAGCCACGTTTAGGATGCCACTAAGTTTCCTCAGTGTTTGCTAGTATAATGGCTTAGTAACAAATGAGTTTGAGTGTGCAATGCAGGCAGACGTGCTGCAAATATCTTTGCACTAGTGGGACAATACAGAAGTCCAACAGCCACGTTTAGGATGCCACTAAGTTTCCTCAGTGTTTGCTAGTATAATGGCTAAGTAACAATGAGTTTGAGTGTGCAATGCAGGCAGACGTGCTGCAAATTTCTTTGCACTAGTGGGACAATACAGAAGTCCAACAGCCACTTTTAGGATGCCACTAAGTTTCCTCAGTGTTTTCTAGTATAATGGCTTAGTAACAATGAGTTTGAGTGTGCAATGCAGGCAGACGTGCTGCAAATATCTTTGCACTAGTGGGACAATACAGAAGTCCAACAGCCACTTTTAAGATGCCACTAAGTTTCCTCAGTGTTTGCTAGTATAACTGCTTAGTAACAATGAGTTTGAGTGTGCAATGCAGGCAGACGTGCTGCAAATATCTTTGCACTAGTGGGACAATACAGAAGTCCAACAGCCACTTTTAGGATGCCACTAAGTTTCCTCAGTGTTTGCTAGTATAATGGCTTAGTAACAAATGAGTTTGAGTGTGCAATGCAGGCAGACGTGCTGCAAATATCTTTGCACTAGTGGGACAATACAGAAGTCCAACAGCCACTTTTAGGATGCCACTAAGTTTCCTCAATGTTTTCTAGTATAATGGCTTAGTAACAATGAGTTTGAGTGTGCAATGCAGGCAGACGTGCTGCAAATATCTTTGCACTAGTGGGACAATACAGAAGTCCAACAGCCACGTTTAGGATGCCACTAAGTTTCCTCAGTGTTTGCTAGTATAATGGATTAGTAACAATGAGTTTGAGTGTGCAATGCAGACAGACGTGCTGCAAATATCTTTGCACTAGTGGGACAATACAGAAGTCCAACAGCCACGTTTAGGATGCCACTAAGTTTCCTCAGTGTTTGCTAGTATAATGGCTTAGTAACAATGAGTTTGAGTGTGCAATGCAGGCAGACGTGCTGCAATTATCTTTGCACTAGTGGGACAATACAGAAGTTCAACAGCCACGTTAAGGATGCCACTAAGTTTACTCAGTTTTTGCTAGTATAATGGCTTAGTAACAATGAGTTTGAGTGTGCAATGCAGGCAGACGTGCTGCAAATATCTTTGCACTAGTGGGACAATACAGAAGTCTAACAGCCACGTTTAGGATGCCACTAAGTTTCCTCAGTGTTTGCTAGTATAATGGCTTAGTAACAAATGAGTTTGAGTGTGCAATGCAGGCAGACGTGCTGCAAATATCTTTGCACTAGTGGGACAATACAGAAGTCCAACAGCCACGTTTAGGATGCCACTAAGTTTCCTCAGTGTTTGCTAGTATAATGGCTTAGTAACAATGAGTTTGAGTGTGCAATGCAGGCAGACGTGCTGCAATTATCTTTGCACTAGTGGGACAATACAGAAGTTCAACAGCCACGTTAAGGATGCCACTAAGTTTACTCAGTTTTTGCTAGTATAATGGCTTAGTAACAATGAGTTTGAATGTGCAATGCAGGCAGACGTGCTGCAAATATCTTTGCACTAGTGGGACAATACAGAAGTCTAACAGCCACGTTTAGGATGCCACTAAGTTTCCTCAGTGTTTGCTAGTATAATGGCTTAGTAACAAATGAGTTTGAGTGTGCAATGCAGGCAGACGTGCTGCAAATATCTTTGCACTAGTGGGACAATACAGAAGTCCAACAGCCACGTTTAGGATGCCACTAAGTTTCCTCAGTGTTTGCTAGTATAATGGCTAAGTAACAATGAGTTTGAGTGTGCAATGCAGGCAGACGTGCTGCAAATTTCTTTGCACTAGTGGGACAATACAGAAGTCCAACAGCCACTTTTAGGATGCCACTAAGTTTCCTCAGTGTTTTCTAGTATAATGGCTTAGTAACAATGAGTTTGAGTGTGCAATGCAGGCAGACGTGCTGCAATTATCTTTGCACTAGTGGGACAATACAGAAGTTCAACAGCCACGTTAAGGATGCCACTAAGCTTACTCAGTTTTTGCTAGTATAATGGCTTAGTAACAATGAGTTTGAGTGTGCAATGCAGGCAGACGTGCTGCAAATATCTTTGCACTAGTGGGACAATACAGAAGTCTAACAGCCACGTTTAGGATGCCACTAAATTTCCTCAGTGTTTGCTAGTATAATGGCTTAGTAACAAATGAGTTTGAGTGTGCAATGCAGGCAGACGTGCTGCAAATATCTTTGCACTAGTGGGACAATACAGAAGTCCAACAGCCACGTTTAGGATGCCACTAAGTTTCCTCAGTGTTTGCTAGTATAATGGCTTAGTAACAATGAGTTTGAGTGTGCAATGCAGGCAGACGTGCTGCAATTATCTTTGCACTAGTGGGACAATACAGAAGTTCAACAGCCACGTTAAGGATGCCGCTAAGTTTACTCAGTTTTTGCTAGTATAATGGCTTAGTAACAATGAGTTTGAGTGTGCAATGCAGGCAGACGTGCTGCAAATATCTTTGCACTAGTGGGACAATACAGAAGTCTAACAGCCACGTTTAGGATGCCACTAAGTTTCCTCAGTGTTTGCTAGTATAATGGCTTAGTAACAAATGAGTTTGAGTGTGCAATGCAGGCAGACGTGCTGCAAATATCTTTGCACTAGTGGGACAATACAGAAGTCCAACAGCCACGTTTAGGATGCCACTAAGTTTCCTCAGTGTTTGCTAGTATAATGGCTAAGTAACAATGAGTTTGAGTGTGCAATGCAGGCAGACGTGCTGCAAATTTCTTTGCACTAGTGGGACAATACAGAAGTCCAACAGCCACTTTTAGGATGCCACTAAGTTTCCTCAGTGTTTTCTAGTATAATGGCTTAGTAACAATGAGTTTGAGTGTGCAATGCAGGCAGACGTGCTGCAAATATCTTTGCACTAGTGGGACAATACAGAAGTCCAACAGCCACTTTTAAGATGCCACTAAGTTTCCTCAGTGTTTGCTAGTATAACTGCTTAGTAACAATGAGTTTGAGTGTGCAATGCAGGCAGACGTGCTGCAAATATCTTTGCACTAGTGGGACAATACAGAAGTCCAACAGCCACTTTTAGGATGCCACTAAGTTTCCTCAGTGTTTGCTAGTATAATGGCTTAGTAACAAATGAGTTTGAGTGTGCAATGCAGGCAGACGTGCTGCAAATATCTTTGCACTAGTGGGACAATACAGAAGTCCAACAGCCACTTTTAGGATGCCACTAAGTTTCCTCAATGTTTTCTAGTATAATGGCTTAGTAACAATGAGTTTGAGTGTGCAATGCAGGCAGACGTGCTGCAAATATCTTTGCACTAGTGGGACAATACAGAAGTCCAACAGCCACGTTTAGGATGCCACTAAGTTTCCTCAGTGTTTGCTAGTATAATGGCTTAGTAACAATGAGTTTGAGTGTGCAATGCAGGCAGACGTGCTGCAAATATCTTTGCACTAGTGGGACAATACAGAAGTCCAACAGCCACGTTTAGGATGCCACTAAGTTTCCTCAGTGTTTGCTAGTATAATGGCTTAGTAACAATGAGTTTGAGTGTGCAATGCAGGCAGACGTGCTGCAATTATCTTTGCACTAGTGGGACAATACAGAAGTTCAACAGCCACGTTAAGGATGCCACTAAGTTTACTCAGTTTTTGCTAGTATAATGGCTTAGTAACAATGAGTTTGAGTGTGCAATGCAGGCAGACGTGCTGCAAATATCTTTGCACTAGTGGGACAATACAGAAGTCTAACAGCCACGTTTAGGATGCCACTAAGTTTCCTCAGTGTTTGCTAGTATAATGGCTTAGTAACAAATGAGTTTGAGTGTGCAATGCAGGCAGACGTGCTGCAAATATCTTTGCACTAGTGGGACAATACAGAAGTCCAACAGCCACGTTTAGGATGCCACTAAGTTTCCTCAGTGTTTGCTAGTATAATGGCTTAGTAACAATGAGTTTGAGTGTGCAATGCAGGCAGACGTGCTGCAATTATCTTTGCACTAGTGGGACAATACAGAAGTTCAACAGCCACGTTAAGGATGCCACTAAGTTTACTCAGTTTTTGCTAGTATAATGGCTTAGTAACAATGAGTTTGACTGTGCAATGCAGCCAGACGTGCTGCAAATATCTTTCACTAGTGGGACAATACAGAAGTCTAACAGCCACGTTTAGGATGCCACTAAGTTTCCTCAGTGTTTGCTAGTATAATGGCTTAGTAACAAATGAGTTTGAGTGTGCAATGCAGGCAGACGTGCTGCAAATATCTTTGCACTAGTGGGACAATACAGAAGTCCAACAGCCACGTTTAGGATGCCACTAAGTTTCCTCAGTGTTTGCTAGTATAATGGCTAAGTAACAATGAGTTTGAGTGTGCAATGCAGGCAGACGTGCTGCAAATTTCTTTGCACTAGTGGGACAATACAGAAGTCCAACAGCCACTTTTAGGATGCCACTAAGTTTCCTCAGTGTTTTCTAGTATAATGGCTTAGTAACAATGAGTTTGAGTGTGCAATGCAGGCAGACGTGCTGCAAATATCTTTGCACTAGTGGGACAATACAGAAGTCCAACAGCCACTTTTAAGATGCCACTAAGTTTCCTCAGTGTTTGCTAGTATAACTGCTTAGTAACAATGTGTTTGAGTGTGCAATGCAGGCAGACGTGCTGCAAATATCTTTGCACTAGTGGGACAATACAGAAGTCCAACAGCCACTTTTAGGATGCCACTAAGTTTCCTCAGTGTTTGCTAGTATAATGGCTTAGTAACAAATGAGTTTGAGTGTGCAATGCAGGCAGACGTGCTGCAAATATCTTTGCACTAGTGGGACAATACAGAAGTCCAACAGCCACTTTTAGGATGCCACTAAGTTTCCTCAATGTTTTCTAGTATAATGGCTTAGTAACAATGAGTTTGAGTGTGCAATGCAGGCAGACGTGCTGCAAATATCTTTGCACTAGTGGGACAATACAGAAGTCCAACAGCCACGTTTAGGATGCCACTAAGTTTCCTCAGTGTTTGCTAGTATAATGGCTTAGTAACAATGAGTTTGAGTGTGCAATGCAGGCAGACGTGCTGCAAATATCTTTGCACTAGTGGGACAATACAGAAGTCCAACACCCACGTTTAGGATGCCACTAAGTTTCCTCAGTGTTTGCTAGTATAATGGCTTAGTAACAATGAGTTTGAGTGTGCAATGCAGGCAGACGTGCTGCAAATATCTTTGCACAAGTGGGACAATACAGAAGTCCAACAGCCACTTTTAGGATACCACTAAGTTTCCTCAGTGTTTGCTAGTATAATGGCTTAGTAACAATGAGTTTGAGTGTGCAATGCAGGCAGACGTGCTGCAAATATCTTTGCACTAGTGGGACAATACAGAAGTCCAACAGCCACTTTTAGGATGCCACTAAGTTTCCTCAGTGTTTTCTAGTATAATGGCTTAGTAACAATGAGTTTGAGTGTGCAATGCAGGCAGACGTGCTACAAATATCTTTGCACTAGTGGGACAATACAGAAGTCCAACAGCCACTTTTAAGATGCCACTAAGTTTCCTCAGTGTTTGCTAGTATAACTGCTTAGTAACAATGAGTTTGAGTGTGCAATGCAGGCAGACGTGCTGCAAATATCTTTGCACTAGTGGGACAATACAGAAGTCCAACAGCCACTTTTAGGATGCCACTAAGTTTCCTCAGTGTTTGCTAGTATAATGGCTTAGTAACAAATGAGTTTGAGTGTGCAATGCAGGCAGACGTGCTGGAAATATCTTTGCACTAGTGGGACAATACAGAAGTCCAACAGCCACTTTTAGGATGCCACTAAGTTTCCTCAGTGTTTTCTAGTATAATGACTTAGTAACAATGAGTTTGAGTGTGCAATGCAGGCAGACGTGCTGCAAATATCTTTGCACTAGTGGGACAATACAGAAGTCCAACAGCCACTTTTAAGATGCCACTAAGTTTCCTCAGTGTTTGCTAGTATAACTGCTTAGTAACAATGAGTTTGAGTGTGCAATGCAGGCAGACATGCTGCAAATATCTTTGCACTAGTGGGACAATACAGAAGTCCAACAGCCACTTTTAGGATGCCACTAAGTTTCCTCAGTGTTTGCTAGTATAATGGCTTAGTAACAAATGAGTTTGAGTGTGCAATGCAGGCAGACGTGCTGCAAATATCTTTGCACTAGTGGGACAATACAGAAGTCCAACAGCCACTTTTAGGATGCCACTAAGTTTCCTCAATGTTTTCTAGTATAATGGCTTAGTAACAATGAGTTTGAGTGTGCAATGCAGGCAGACGTGCTGCAAATATCTTTGCACTAGTGGGACAATACAGAAGTCCAACAGCCACGTTTAGGATGCCACTAAGTTTCCTCAGTGTTTGCTAGTATAATGGCTTAGTAACAATGAGTTTGAGTGTGCAATGCAGGCAGACGTGCTGCAAATATCTTTGCACTAGTGGGACAATACAGAAGTCCAACAGCCACGTTTAGGATG
Organism: Anomaloglossus baeobatrachus; assembly: GCF_048569485.1. Lineage (NCBI taxonomy): Eukaryota > Metazoa > Chordata > Amphibia > Anura > Aromobatidae > Anomaloglossus > Anomaloglossus baeobatrachus. The sequence goes on along the minus strand of NC_134357.1, from coordinate 199,952,090 downwards.
CCACTAAGTTTCCTCAGTGTTTGCTAGTATAATGGCTTAGTAACAATGAGTTTGAGTGTGCAATGCAGGCAGACGTGCTGCAATTATCTTTGCACTAGTGGGACAATACAGAAGTTCAACAGCCACGTTAAGGATGCCACTAAGTTTACTCAGTTTTTGCTAGTATAATGGCTTAGTAACAATGAGTTTGAGTGTGCAATGCAGGCAGACGTGCTGCAAATATCTTTGCACTAGTGGGACAATACAGAAGTCTAACAGCCACGTTTAGGATGCCACTAAGTTTCCTCAGTGTTTGCTAGTATAATGGCTTAGTAACAAATGAGTTTGAGTGTGCAATGCAGGCAGACGTGCTGCAAATATCTTTGCACTAGTGGGACAATACAGAAGTCCAACAGCCACGTTTAGGATGCCACTAAGTTTCTTCAGTGTTTGCTAGTATAATGGCTTAGTAACAATGAGTTTGAGTGTGCAATGCAGGCAGACGTGCTGCAATTATCTTTGCACTAGTGGGACAATACAGAAGTTCAACAGCCACGTTAAGGATGCCACTAAGTTTACTCAGTTTTTGCTAGTATAATGGCTTAGTAACAATGAGTTTGACTGTGCAATGCAGGCAGACGTGCTGCAAATATCTTTGCACTAGTGGGACAATACAGAAGTCTAACAGCCACGTTTAGGATGCCACTAAGTTTCCTCAGTGTTTGCTAGTATAATGGCTTAGTAACAAATGAGTTTGAGTGTGCAATGCAGGCAGACGTGCTGCAAATATCTTTGCACTAGTGGGACAATACAGAAGTCCAACAGCCACGTTTAGGATGCCACTAAGTTTCCTCAGTGTTTGCTAGTATAATGGCTAAGTAACAATGAGTTTGAGTGTGCAATGCAGGCAGACGTGCTGCAAATTTCTTTGCACTAGTGGGACAATACAGAAGTCCAACAGCCACTTTTAGGATGCCACTAAGTTTCCTCAGTGTTTTCTAGTATAATGGCTTAGTAACAATGAGTTTGAGTGTGCAATGCAGGCAGACGTGCTGCAAATATCTTTGCACTAGTGGGACAATACAGAAGTCCAACAGCCACTTTTAAGATGCCACTAAGTTTCCTCAGTGTTTGCTAGTATAACTGCTTAGTAACAATGAGTTTGAGTGTGCAATGCAGGCAGACGTGCTGCAAATATCTTTGCACTAGTGGGACAATACAGAAGTCCAACAGCCACTTTTAGGATGCCACTAAGTTTTCTCAGTGTTTGCTAGTATAATGGCTTAGTAACAAATGAGTTTGAGTGTGCAATGCAGGCAGACGTGCTGCAAATATCTTTGCACTAGTGGGACAATACAGAAGTCCAACAGCCACTTTTAGGATGCCACTAAGTTTCCTCAATGTTTTCTAGTATAATGGCTTAGTAACAATGAGTTTGAGTGTGCAATGCAGGCAGACGTGCTGCAAATATCTTTGCACTAGTGGGACAATACAGAAGTCCAACAGCCACTTTTAAGATGCCACTAAGTTTCCTCAGTGTTTACTAGTATAACTGCTTGGTAACAATGAGTTTGAGTGTGCAATGCAGGCAGACGTGCTGCAAATATCTTTGCACTAGTGGGACAATACAGAAGTCCAACAGCCACTTTTAGGATGCCACTAATTTTCCTCAGTGTTTGCTAGTATAATGGCTTAGTAACAAATGAGTTTGAGTGTGCAATGCAGGCAGACGTGCTGCAAAATTCTTTGCACTAGTGGGACAATACAGAAGTCCAACAGCCACGTTTAGGATGCCACTAAGTTTCCTCAGTGTTTGCTAGTATAATGGCTTAGTAACAATGCGTTTGAGTGTGCAATGCAGGCAGACGTGCTGCAAATATCTTTGCACTAGTGGGACAATACAGAAGTCCAACAGCCACTTTTAGGATGCCACTAAGTTTCCTCAGTGTTTGCTAGTATAATGGCTTAGTAACAATGAGTTTGAGTGTGCAATGCAGGCAGACGTGCTGCAAATATCTTTGCACTAGTGGGACAATACAGAAGTCCAACAGCCACGTTTAGGATGCCACTAAGTTTCCTCAGTGTTTGCTAGTATAATGGATTAGTAACAATGAGTTTGAGTGTGCAATGCAGGCAGACGTGCTGCAAATATCTTTGCACTAGTGGGACAATACAGAAGTCCAACAGCCACGTTTAGGATGCCACTAAGTTTCCTCAGTGTTTGCTAGTATAATGGCCTAGTAACAATGAGTTTGAGTGTGCAATGCAGGCAGACGTGCTGCAAATATCTTTGCACTAGTGGGACAATACAGAAGTCCAACACCCACGTTTAGGATGCCACTAAGTTTCCTCAGTGTTTGCTAGTATAATGGCTTAGTAACAATGAGTTTGAGTGTGCAATGCAGGCAGACGTGCTGCAAATATCTTTGCACAAGTGGGACAATACAGAAGTCCAACAGCCACTTTTAGGATACCACTAAGTTTCCTCAGTGTTTGCTAGTATAATGGCTTAGTAACAATGAGTTTGAGTGTGCAATGCAGGCAGACGTGCTGCAAATATCTTTGCACTAGTGGGACAATACAGAAGTCCAACAGCCACTTTTAGGATGCCACTAAGTTTCCTCAGTGTTTGCTAGTATAATGGCTTAGTAACAAATGAGTTTGAGTGTGCAATGCAGGCAGACGTGCTGCAAATATCTTTGCACTAGTGGGACAATACAGAAGTCCAACAGCCACTTTTAGGATGCCACTAAGTTTCCTCAGTGTTTTCTAGTATAATGACTTAGTAACAATGAGTTTGAGTGTGCAATGCAGGCAGACGTGCTGCAAATATCTTTGCACTAGTGGGACAATACAGAAGTCCAACAGCCACTTTTAAGATGCCACTAAGTTTCCTCAGTGTTTGCTAGTATAACTGCTTAGTAACAATGAGTTTGAGTGTGCAATGCAGGCAGACGTGCTGCAAATATCTTTGCACTAGTGGGACAATACAGAAGTCCAACAGCCACGTTTAGGATGCCACTAAGTTTCCTCAGTGTTTGCTAGTATAATGGCTTAGTAACAATGAGTTTGAGTGTGCAATGCAGGCAGACGTGCTGCAAATATCTTTGCACAAGTGGGACAATACAGAAGTCCAACAGCCACTTTTAGGATACCACTAAGTTTCCTTAGTGTTTGCTAGTATAATGGCTTAGTATCAATGAGTTTGAGTGTGCTATGCAGGCAGACGTGCTGCAAATATCTTTGCACTAGTGGGACAATACAGAAGTCCAACAGCCACGTTTAGGATGCCACTAAGTTTCCTCAGTGTTTGCTAGTATAATGGCTTAGTAACAAATGAGTTTGAGTGTGCAATGCAGGCAGACGTGCTGCAAATATCTTTGCACTAGTGGGACAATACAGAAGTCCAACAGCCACGTTTAGGATGCCACTAAGTTTCCTCAGTGTTTGCTAGTATAATGGCTTAGTAACAATGAGTTTGAGTGTGCAATGCAGGCAGATGTGCTGCAAATATCTTTGCACTAGTGGGACAATACAGAAGTCCAACAGCCACTTTTAGGATGCCACTAAGTTTCCTCAGTGTTTTCTAGTATAATGGCTTAGTAACAATGAGTTTGAGTGTGCAATGCAGGCAGACGTGCTGCAAATATCTTTGCACTAGTGGGACAATACAGAAATCCAACAGCCACTTTTAAGATGCCACTAAGTTTCCTCAGTGTTTGCTAGTATAACTGCTTAGTAACAATGAGTTTGAGTGTGCAATGCAGGCAGACGTGCTGCAAATATCTTTGCACTAGTGGGACAATACAGAAGTCCAACAGCCACTTTTAGGATGCCACTAAGTTTCCTCAGTGTTTGCTAGTATAATGGCTTAGTAACAAATGAGTTTGAGTGTGCAATGCAGGCAGACGTGCTGCAAATATCTTTGCACTAGTGGGACAATACAGAAGTCCAACAGCCACTTTTAGGATGCCACTAAGTTTCCTCAGTGTTTTCTAGTATAATGGCTTAGTAACAATGAGTTTGAGTGTGCAATGCAGGCAGACGTGCTGCAAATATCTTTGCACTAGTGGGACAATACAGAAGTCCAACAGCCACTTTTAAGATGCCACTAAGTTTCCTCAGTGTTTGCTAGTATAACTGCTTAGTAACAATGAGTTTGAGTGTGCAATGCAGGCAGACGTGCTGCAAATATCGTTGCACTAGTGGGACAATACAGAAGTCCAACAGCCACTTTTAGGATGCCACTAATTTTCCTCAGTGTTTGCTAGTATAATGGCTTAGTAACAAATGAGTTTGAGTGTGCAATGCAGGCAGACGTGCTGCAAATATCTTTGCACTAGTGGGACAATACAGAAGTCCAACAGCCACGTTTAGGATGCCACTAAGTTTCCTCAGTGTTTGCTAGTATAATGGCTTAGTAACAATGAGTTTGAGTGTGCAATGCAGGCAGACGTGCTGCAAATATCTTTGCACTAGTGGGACAATACAGAAGTCCAACAGCCACTTTTAGGATGCCACTAAGTTTCCTCAGTGTTTTCTAGTATAATGGCTTAGAAACAATGAGTTTGAGTGTGCAATGCAGGCAGACGTGCTGCAAATATCTTTGCACTAGTGGGACAATACAGAAGTCCAACAGCCACGTTTAGGATGCCACTAAGTTTCCTCAGTGTTTGCTAGTATAATGGCTTAGTAACAATGAGTTTGAGTGTGCAATGCAGGCAGACGTGCTGCAAATATCTTTGCACAAGTGGGACAATACAGAAGTCCAACAGCCACTTTTAGGATACCACTAAATTTCCTCAGTGTTTGCTAGTATAATGGCTTAGTATCAATGAGTTTGAGTGTGCTATGCAGGCAGACGTGCTGCAAATATCTTTGCACTAGTGGGACAATACAGAAGTCCAACAGCCACGTTTAGGATGCCACTAAGTTTCCTCAGTGTTTGCTAGTATAATGGCTTAGTAACAAATGAGTTTGAGTGTGCAATGCAGGCAGACGTGCTGCAAATATCTTTGCACTAGTGGGACAATACAGAAGTCCAACAGCCACGTTTAGGATGCCACTAAGTTTCCTCAGTGTTTGCTAGTATAATGGCTTTGTAACAATGAGTTTGAGTGTGCAATGCAGGCAGACGTGCTGCAAATATCTTTGCACTAGTGGGACAATACAGAAGTCCAACAGCCACTTTTAGGATGCCACTAAGTTTCCTCAGTGTTTTCTAGTATAATGGCTTAGTAACAATGAGTTTGAGTGTGCAATGCAGGCAGACGTGCTGCAAATATCTTTGCACTAGTGGGACAATACAGAAGTCCAACAGCCACTTTTAGGATGCCACTAATTTTTCTCAGTGTTTGCTAGTATAATGGCTTAGTAACAAATGAGTTTGAGTGTGCAATGCAGGCAGACGTGCTGCAAAATTATTTGCACTAGTGGGACAATACAGAAGTCCAACAGCCACGTTTAGGATGCCACTAAGTTTCCTCAGTGTTTGCTAGTATAATGGCTTAGTAACAATGAGTTTGAGTGTGCAATGCAGGCAGACGTGCTGCAAATATCTTTGCACTAGTGGGACAATACAGAAGTCCAACAGCCACTTTTAGGATGCCACTAAGTTTCCTCAGTGTTTGCTAGTATAATGGCTTAGTAACAATGAGTTTGAGTGTGCAATGCAGGCAGACGTGCTGCAAATATCTTTGCACTAGTGGGACAATACAGAAGTCCAACAGCCACGTTTAGGATGCCACTAAGTTTCCTCAGTGTTTGCTAGTATAATGGATTAGTAACAATGAGTTTGAGTGTGCAATGCAGGCAGACGTGCTGCAAATATCTTTGCACTAGTGGGACAATACAGAAGTCCAACAGCCACGTTTAGAATATCACTAAGTTTCCTTAGTGTTTGCTAGTATAATGGCTTAGTAACAATGAGTTTGAGTGTGCAATGCAGGCAGACGTGCTGCAAATATCTTTGCACTAGTGGGACAATACAGAAGTCCAACAGCCACTTTTAGGATGCCACTAATTTTCCTCAGTGTTTGCTAGTATAATGGCTTAGTAACAAATGAGTTTGAGTGTGCAATGCAGGCAGACGTGCTGCAAAATTCTTTGCACTAGTGGGACAATACAGAAGTCCAACAGCCACGTTTAGGATGCCACTAAGTTTCCTCAGTGTTTGCTAGTATAATGGCTTAGTAACAATGAGTTTGAGTGTGAAATGCAGGCAGACGTGCTGCAAATATCTTTGCACTAGTGGGACAATACAGAAGTCCAACAGCCACTTTTAAGATGCCACTAAGTTTCCTCAGTGTTTGCTAGTATAACTGCTTAGTAACAATGAGTTTGAGTGTGCAATGCAGGCAGACGTGCTGCAAATATCTTTGCACTAGTGGGACAATACAGAAGTCCAACAGCCACGTTTAGGATGCCACTAAGTTTCCTCAGTGTTTGCTAGTATAACTGCTTAGTAACAATGAGTTTGAGTGTGCAATGCAGGCAGACGTGCTGCAAATATCTTTGCACAAGTGGGACAATACAGAAGTCCAACAGCCACTTTTAGGATACCACTAAGTTTCCTTAGTGTTTGCTAGTATAATGGCTTAGTATCAATGAGTTTGAGTGTGCTATGCAGGCAGACGTGCTGCAAATATCTTTGCACTAGTGGGACAATACAGAAGTCCAACAGCCACGTTTAGGATGCCACTAAGTTTCCTCAGTGTTTGCTAGTATAATGGCTTAGTAACAAATGAGTTTGAGTGTGCAATGCAGGCAGACGTGCTGCAAATATCTTTGCACTAGTGGGACAATACAGAAGTCCAACAGCCACGTTTAGGATGCCACTAAGTTTCCTCAGTGTTTGCTAGTATAATGGCTTAGTAACAATGAGTTTGAGTGTGCAATGCAGGCAGATGTGCTGCAAATATCTTTGCACTAGTGGGACAATACAGAAGTCCAACAGCCACTTTTAGGATGCCACTAAGTTTCCTCAGTGTTTTCTAGTATAATGGCTTAGTAACAATGAGTTTGAGTGTGCAATGCAGGCAGACGTGCTGCAAATATCTTTGCACTAGTGGGACAATACAGAAATCCAACAGCCACTTTTAAGATGCCACTAAGTTTCCTCAGTGTTTGCTAGTATAACTGCTTAGTAACAATGAGTTTGAGTGTGCAATGCAGGCAGACGTGCTGCAAATATCTTTGCACTAGTGGGACAATACAGAAGTCCAACAGCCACTTTTAGGATGCCACTAAGTTTCCTCAGTGTTTGCTAGTATAATGGCTTAGTAACAAATGAGTTTGAGTGTGCAATGCAGGCAGACGTGCTGCAAATATCTTTGCACTAGTGGGACAATACAGAAGTCCAACAGCCACTTTTAGGATGCCACTAAGTTTCCTCAGTGTTTTCTAGTATAATGGCTTAGTAACAATGAGTTTGAGTGTGCAATGCAGGCAGACGTGCTGCAAATATCTTTGCACTAGTGGGACAATACAGAAGTCCAACAGCCACTTTTAAGATGCCACTAAGTTTCCTCAGTGTTTGCTAGTATAACTGCTTAGTAACAATGAGTTTGAGTGTGCAATGCAGGCAGACGTGCTGCAAATATCGTTGCACTAGTGGGACAATACAGAAGTCCAACAGCCACTTTTAGGATGCCACTAATTTTCCTCAGTGTTTGCTAGTATAATGGCTTAGTAACAAATGAGTTTGAGTGTGCAATGCAGGCAGACGTGCTGCAAATATCTTTGCACTAGTGGGACAATACAGAAGTCCAACAGCCACGTTTAGGATGCCACTAAGTTTCCTCAGTGTTTGCTAGTATAATGGCTTAGTAACAATGAGTTTGAGTGTGCAATGCAGGCAGACGTGCTGCAAATATCTTTGCACTAGTGGGACAATACAGAAGTCCAACAGCCACTTTTAGGATGCCACTAAGTTTCCTCAGTGTTTTCTAGTATAATGGCTTAGAAACAATGAGTTTGAGTGTGCAATGCAGGCAGACGTGCTGCAAATATCTTTGCACTAGTGGGACAATACAGAAGTCCAACAGCCACGTTTAGGATGCCACTAAGTTTCCTCAGTGTTTGCTAGTATAATGGCTTAGTAACAATGAGTTTGAGTGTGCAATGCAGGCAGACGTGCTGCAAATATCTTTGCACAAGTGGGACAATACAGAAGTCCAACAGCCACTTTTAGGATACCACTAAATTTCCTCAGTGTTTGCTAGTATAATGGCTTAGTATCAATGAGTTTGAGTGTGCTATGCAGGCAGACGTGCTGCAAATATCTTTGCACTAGTGGGACAATACAGAAGTCCAACAGCCACGTTTAGGATGCCACTAAGTTTCCTCAGTGTTTGCTAGTATAATGGCTTAGTAACAAATGAGTTTGAGTGTGCAATGCAGGCAGACGTGCTGCAAATATCTTTGCACTAGTGGGACAATACAGAAGTCCAACAGCCACGTTTAGGATGCCACTAAGTTTCCTCAGTGTTTGCTAGTATAATGGCTTTGTAACAATGAGTTTGAGTGTGCAATGCAGGCAGACGTGCTGCAAATATCTTTGCACTAGTGGGACAATACAGAAGTCCAACAGCCACTTTTAGGATGCCACTAAGTTTCCTCAGTGTTTTCTAGTATAATGGCTTAGTAACAATGAGTTTGAGTGTGCAATGCAGGCAGACGTGCTGCAAATATCTTTGCACTAGTGGGACAATACAGAAGTCCAACAGCCACTTTTAGGATGCCACTAATTTTCCTCAGTGTTTGCTAGTATAATGGCTTAGTAACAAATAAGTTTGAGTGTGCAATGCAGGCAGACGTGCTGCAAAATTATTTGCACTAGTGGGACAATACAGAAGTCCAACAGCCACGTTTAGGATGCCACTAAGTTTCCTCAGTGTTTGCTAGTATAATGGCTTAGTAACAATGAGTTTGAGTGTGCAATGCAGGCAGACGTGCTGCAAATATCTTTGCACTAGTGGGACAATACAGAAGTCCAACAGCCACTTTTAGGATGCCACTAAGTTTCCTCAGTGTTTGCTAGTATAATGGCTTAGTAACAATGAGTTTGAGTGTGCAATGCAGGCAGACGTGCTGCAAATATCTTTGCACTAGTGGGACAATACAGAAGTCCAACAGCCACGTTTAGGATGCCACTAAGTTTCCTCAGTGTTTGCTAGTATAATGGATTAGTAACAATGAGTTTGAGTGTGCAATGCAGGCAGACGTGCTGCAAATATCTTTGCACTAGTGGGACAATACAGAAGTCCAACAGCCACGTTTAGAATATCACTAAGTTTCCTTAGTGTTTGCTAGTATAATGGCTTAGTAACAATGAGTTTGAGTGTGCAATGCAGGCAGACGTGCTGCAAATATCTTTGCCCTAGTGGGACAATACAGAAGTCCAACAGCCTCTTTTAGGATGCCACTAATTTTCCTCAGTGTTTGCTAGTATAATGGCTTAGTAACAAATGAGTTTGAGTGTGCAATGCAGGCAGACGTGCTGCAAAATTCTTTGCACTAGTGGGACAATACAGAAGTCCAACAGCCACGTTTAGGATGCCACTAAGTTTCCTCAGTGTTTGCTAGTATAATGGCTTAGTAACAATGAGTTTGAGTGTGCAATGCAGGCAGACGTGCTGCAAATATCTTTGCACTAGTGGGACAATACAGAAGTCCAACAGCCACTTTTAGGATGCCACTAAGTTTCCTCAGTGTTTGCTAGTATAATGGCTTAGTAACAATGAGTTTGAGTGTGCAATGCAGGCAGACGTGCTGCAAATATCTTTGCACTAGTGGGACAATACAGAAGTCCAACAGCCACGTTTAGGATGCCACTAAGTTTCCTCAGTGTTTGCTAGTATAATGGATTAGTAACAATGAGTTTGAGTGTGCAATGCAGGCAGACGTGCTGCAAATATCTTTGCACTAGTGGGACAATACAGAAGTCCAACAGCCACGTTTAGAATATCACTAAGTTTCCTTAGTGTTTGCTAGTATAACTGCTTAGTAACAATGAGTTTGAGTGTGCAATGCAGGCAGACGTGCTGCAAATATCTTTGCACTAGTGGGACAATACAGAAGTCCAACAGCCACGTTTAGGATGCCACTAAGTTTCCTCAGTGTTTGCTAGTATAATGGCTTAGTAACAATGAGTTTGAGTGTGCAATGCAGGCAGACGTGCTGCAAATATCTTTGCACAAGTGGGACAATACAGAAGTCCAACAGCCACTTTTAGGATACCACTAAGTTTCCTCAGTGTTTGCTAGTATAATGGCTTAGTATCAATGAGTTTGAGTGTGCTATGCAGGCAGACGTGCTGCAAATATCTTTGCACTAGTGGGACAATACAGAAGTCCAACAGCCACGTTTAGGATGCCACTAAGTTTCCTCAGTGTTTGCTAGTATAATGGCTTTGTAACAATGAGTTTGAGTGTGCAATGCAGGCAGACGTGCTGCAAATATCTTTGCACTAGTGGGACAATACAGAAGTCCAACAGCCACTTTTAGGATGCCACTAAGTTTCCTCAGTGTTTTCTAGTATAATGGCTTAGTAACAATGAGTTTGAGTGTGCAATGCAGGCAGACGTGCTGCAAATATCTTTGCACTAGTGGGACAATACAGAAGTCCAACAGCCACTTTTGGGATGCCACTAATTTTCCTCAGTGTTTGCTAGTATAATGGCTTAGTAACAAATGAGTTTGAGTGTGCAATGCAGGCAGACGTGCTGCAAAATTCTTTGCACTAGTGGGACAATACAGAAGTCCAACAGCCACGTTTAGGATGCCACTAAGTTTCCTCAGTGTTTGCTAGTATAATGGCTTAGTAACAATGAGTTTGAGTGTGCAATGCAGGCAGACGTGCTGCAAATATCTTTGCACTAGTGGGACAATACAGAAGTCCAACAGCCACTTTTAGGATGCCACTAAGTTTCCTCAGTGTTTGCTAGTATAATGGCTTAGTAACAATGAGTTTGAGTGTGCAATGCAGGCAGACGTTCTGCAAATATCTTTGCACTAGTGGGACAATACAGAAGTCCAACAGCCACGTTTAGGATGCCACTAAGTTTCCTCAGTGTTTGCTAGTATAATGGATTAGTAACAATGAGTTTGAGTGTGCAATGCAGGCAGACGTGCTGCAAATATCTATGCACTAGTGGGACAATACAGAAGTCCAACAGCCACGTTTAGGATGCCACTAAGTTTCCTCAGTGTTTGCTAGTATAATGGCTTAGTAACAAATGAGTTTGAGTGTGCAATGCAGGCAGACGTGCTGCAAATATCTTTGCACTAGTGGGACAATACAGAGGTCCAACAGCCACGTTTAGGATGCCACTAAGTTTCCTCAGTGTTTGCTAGTATAATGGCTAAGTAACAATGAGTTTGAGTGTGCAATGCAGGCAGACGTGCTGCAAATTTCTTTGCACTAGTGGGACAATACAGAAGTCCAACAGCCACTTTTAGGATGCCACTAAGTTTCCTCAGTGTTTTCTAGTATAATGGCTTAGTAACAATGAGTTTGAGTGTGCAATGCAGGCAGACGTGCTGCAAATATCTTTGCACTAGTGGGACAATACAGAAGTCCAACAGCCACTTTTAAGATGCCACTAAGTTTCCTCAGTGTTTGCTAGTATAACTGCTTAGTAACAATGAGTTTGAGTGTGCAATGCAGGCAGACGTGCTGCAAATATCTTTGCACTAGTGGGACAATACAGAAGTCCAACAGCCACTTTTAGGATGCTACTAATTTTCCTCAGTGTTTGCTAGTATAATGGCTTAGTAACAAATGAGTTTGAGTGTGCAATGCAGGCAGACGTGCTGCAAAATTCTTTGCACTAGTGGGACAATACAGAAGTCCAACAGCCACGTTTAGGATGCCACTAAGTTTCCTCAATGTTTGCTAGTATAATGGCTTAGTAACAATGAGTTTGAGTGTGCAATGCAGGCAGACGTGCTGCAAATATCTTTGCACTAGTGGGACAATATAGAAGTCCAACAGCCACTTTTAGGATGCCACTAAGTTTCCTCAGTGTTTGCTAGTATAATGGCTTAGTAACAATGAGTTTGAGTGTGCAATGCAGGCAGACGTGCTGCAAATATCTTTGCACTAGTGGGACAATACAGAAGTCCAACAGCCACGTTTAGGATGCCACTAAGTTTCCTCAGTGTTTGCTAGTATAATGGATTAGTAACCATGAGTTTGAGTGTGCAATGCAGGCAGACGTGCTGCAAATATCTTTGCACTAGTGGGACAATACAAAAGTCCAACAGCCACGTTTAGGATATCACTAAGTTTCCTTAGTGTTTGCTAGTATAACTGCTTAGTAACAATGAGTTTGAGTGTGCAATGCAGGCAGACGTGCTGCAAATATCTTTGCACTAGTGGGACAATACAGAAGTCCAACACCCACGTTTAGGATGCCACTAAGTTTCCTCAGTGTTTGCTAGTATAATGGCTTAGTAACAATGAGTTTGAGTGTGCAATGCAGGCAGACGTGCTGCAAATATCTTTGCACAAGTGGGACAATACAGAAGTCCAACAGCCACTTTTAGGATACCACTAAGTTTCCTCAGTGTTTGCTAGTATAATGGCTTAGTAACAATGAGTTTGAGTGTGCAATGCAGGCAGACGTGCTGCAAATATCTTTGCACTAGTGGGACAATACAGAAGTCCAACAGCCACTTTTAGGATGCCACTAAGTTTCCTCAGTGTTTTCTAGTATAATGGCTTAGTAACAATGAGTTTGAGTGTGCAATGCAGGCAGACGTGCTGCAAATATCTTTGCACTAGTGGGACAATACAGAAGTCCAACAGCCACTTTTAAGATGCCACTAAGTTTCCTCAGTGTTTGCTAGTATAACTGCTTAGTAACAATGAGTTTGAGTGTGCAATGCAGGCAGACGTGCTGCAAATATCTTTGCACTAGTGGGACAATACAGAAGTCCAACAGCCACGTTTAGGATGCCACTAAGTTTCCTCAGTGTTTGCTAGTATAATGGCTTAGTAACAAATGAGTTTGAGTGTGCAATGCAGGCAGACGTGCTGCAAATATCTTTGCACAAGTGGGACAATACAGAAGTCCAACAGCCACTTTTAGGATGCCACTAAGTTTCCTCAGTGTTTTCTAGTATAATGGCTTAGTAACAATGAGTTTGAGTGTGCAATGCAGGCAGACGTGCTGCAAATATCTTTGCACTAGTGGGACAATACAGAAGTCCAACAGCCACTTTTAAGATGCCACTAAGTTTCCTTAGTGTTTGCTAGTATAACTGCTTAGTAACAATGAGTTTGAGTGTGCAATGCAGGCAGACGTGCTGCAAATATCTTTGCACTAGTCGGACAATACAGAAGTCCAACAGCCACGTTTAGGATGCCACTAAGTTTCCTCAGTGTTTGCTAGTATAATGGCTTAGTAACAATGAGTTTGAGTGTGCAATGCAGGCAGACGTGCTGCAAATATCTTTGCACTAGTGGGACAATACAGAAGTCCAACACCCACGTTTAGGATGCCACTAAGTTTCCTCAGTGTTTGCTAGTATAATGGCTTAGTAACAATGAGTTTGAGTGTGCAATGCAGGCAGACGTGCTGCAAATATCTTTGCACAAGTGGGACAATACAGAAGTCAAACAGCCACTTTTAGGATACCACTAAGTTTCCTCAGTGTTTGCTAGTATAATGGCTTAGTAACAAATGAGTTTGAATGTGCAATGCAGGCAGACGTGCTGCAAATATCTTTGCACTAGTGGGACAATACAGAAGTCCAACAGCCACGTTTAGGATGCCACTAAGTTTCCTCAGTGTTTGCTAGTATAATGGCTTAGTAACAATGAGTTTGAGTGTGCAATGCAGGCAGACGTGCTGCAAATATCTTTGCACTAGTGGGACAATACAGAAGTCCAACAGCCACTTTTAGGATGCCACTAAGTTTCCTCAGTGTTTTCTAGTATAATGGCTTAGTAACAATGAGTTTGAGTGTGCAATGCAGGCAGACGTGCTGCAAATATCTTTGCACTAGTGGGACAATACAGAAGTCCAACAGCCACTTTTAAGATGCCACTAAGTTTCCTCAGTGTTTGCTAGTATAACTGCTTAGTAACAATGAGTTTGAGTGTGCAATGCAGGCAGACGTGCTGCAAATATCTTTGCACTAGTGGGACAATACAGAAGTCCAACAGCCACTTTTAGGATGCCACTAAGTTTCCTCAGTGTTTGCTAGTATAATGGCTTAGTAACAAATGAGTTTGAGTGTTCAATGCAGGCAGACGTGCTGCAAATATCTTTGCACTAGTGGGATAATACAGAAGTCCAACCGCCACTTTTAGGATGCCACTAAGTTTCCTCAGTGTTTTCTAGTATAATGGCTTAGTAACAATGAGTTTGAGTGTGCAATGCAGGCAGACGTGCTGCAAATATCTTTGCACTAGTGGGACAATACAGAAGTCCAACAGCCACTTTTAAGATGCCACTAAGTTTCCTCAGTGTTTGCTAGTATAACTGCTTAGTAACAATGAGTTTGAGTGTGCAATGCAGGCAGACGTGCTGCAAATATCTTTGCACTAGTGGGACAATACAGAAGTCCAACAGCCACGTTTAGGATGCCACTAAGTTTCCTGAGTGTTTGCTAGTATAATGGCTTAGTAACAATGAGTTTGAGTGTGCAATGCAGGCAGACGTGCTGCAAATATCTTTGCACTAGTGGGACAATACAGAAGTCCAACAGCCACGTTTAGGATGCCACTAAGTTTCCTCAGTGTTTGCTAGTATAATGGCTTAGTAACAATGAGTTTGAGTGTGCAATGCAGGCAGACGTGCTGCAAATATCTTTGCACTAGTGGGACAATACAGAAGTCCAACAGCCACTTTTAGGATACCACTAAGTTTCCCCAGTGTTTGCTAGTATAATGGCTTAGTAACAATGAGTTTGAGTGTTCAATGCAGGCAGACGTGCTGCAAATATCTTTGCACTAGTGGGACAATACAGAAGTCCAACAGCCACTTTTAGGATATCACTAAGTTTCCTTAGTGTTTTCTAGTATAATGGCTTAGTAACAATGAGTTTGAGTGTGCAATGCAGGCAGACGTGCTGCAAATATCTTTGCACTAGTGGGACAATACAGAAGTCCAACAGCCACGTTTAGGATGCCACTAAGTTTCCTCAGTGTTTGCTAGTATAATGGCTTAGTAACAATGAGTTTGAGTGTGCAATGCAGGCAGACGTGCTGCAAATATCTTTGCACTAGTGGTACAATACAGAAGTCCAACAGCCACTTTTAGGATACCACTAAGTTTCCTCAGTGTTTGCTAGTATAATGGCTTAGTAACAATGAGTTTGAGTGTGCTATGCATGCAGACGTGCTGCAAATATCTTTGCACTAGTGGGACAATACAGAAGTCCAACAGCCACTTTTAGGATGCCACTAAGTTTCCTCAGTGTTTGCTAGTATAATGGCTTAGTAACAATGAGTTTGAGTGTGCAATGCAGGCAGACGTGCTGCAAATATCTTTGCACTAGTGGGACAATACAGAAGTCCAACAGCCACGTTTAGGATGCCACTAAGTTTCCTCAGTGTTTGCTAGTATAATGGCTTAGTAACAATGAGTTTGAGTGTGCAATGCAGGCAGACGTGCTGCAAATATCTTTGCACTAGTGGGACAATACAGAAGTCCAACAGACACTTTTAGGATGCCACTAAGTTTCCCCAGTGTTTGCTAGTATAATGGCTTAGTAACAATGAGTTTGAGTGTGCAATGCAGGCAGATGTGCTGCAAATATCTTTGCACTAGTGGGACAATACAGAAATCCAACAGCCACGTTTAGGATGCCACTAAGTTTCCTCAGTGCTTGCTAGTATAATGGCTTAGTAACAATGAGTTTGAGTGTGCAATGCAGGCAGACGTGCTGCAAATATCTTTGCACTAGTGGGACAATACAGAAGTCCAACAGCCACTTTTAGGATGCCACTAAGTTTCCTCAGTGTTTGCTAGTATAATGGCTTAGTAACAATGAGTTTGAGTGTGCAATGCAGGCAGACATGCTGCAAATATCTTTGCACTAGTGGGACAATACAGAAGTCCAACAGCCACGTTTAGGATGCCACTAAGTTTCCTCAGTGTTTTCTAGTATAATGGCTTAGTAACAATGAGTTTGAGTGTGCAAAGGGCAGGAGGGTACAGTGGCAGGGTTGTGGGTCTGGGTACAGGAAAGGAAGCCTCCCTTTCTATCCTTCCTAATGGGGAAATGCAGCGAGGAAATCCCTGACCTTAGCTACACAGACGCTGTCATCTTGTGTAGCTGTTAAAATCTGTTTTCACGGACCTGACTGTCACCTATGGCTCTGACCCTGCCGGTATTAGCCCTTAAAAGGACTAATAGAAACTTCTATCCCTATTCTGTATATCGCTGTGTATAGAGCGTACACAGCAGTATCGGAGACAGGAGCTACGCCAGCGGTGACTGACACCAAGACGCAGAAGGCAGATAATGGAATGCTGGAGGAAAATGTTTTTATAATGCATGGACATGTGACATGGACATCCTATCACACATGCCGTTGCTTCTCTAGCTAAAAGTCCACTTAGCTGTGTGTGTGTCTGGGATTGGCTGACATGCTGGCCCGCCCCACTACACGCGCACACTTAGGGAAGGAAGACAAGGAAAAAAAAAAAAAAAATGTCGATCGCCATTATCTAAACAGCAGTGATCTGAATGCGCTGTTCCCGCACACTATACGCTGAAATTTCATAATAGTGTGAGTCACAGAGTGACTTACACTATTACAGCGGAAAGCCAGCTAGTAATTAGCTTGTCTTTTTGCTGCTAGAACCGTTCTCGAACGTATCTAGAACTATCGAGCTTTAGCAAAAAGCTCGAGTTCTTGTTCGATCTAGATTAGCCCCCAAATCACTCGAGCCGTGAACTGGAGAACCTCGAACCGCGCTCAACTCTATTCTTAACAGAACAATTGTTTGCAGAATTCCAACTGTATTGGTGTATAATATAAATATAAACGTAAAATGGACCATATACCTAAAACACTGTCTGTTTAATACAATACAAGGCGGGACCAATTTGATGTCTTTTTCAAAACTCTATAAGAGTAACACCTGCACATACTGTACAGCTTAAACATCTATGCTTAAATGCAAAGGTTAAATAGAATGTGCTGAAAAATATGACCTCACTCTAATTATAGCAATAGTATGAACTTCACATTAAATCAATTCAATTAAATCAGAGGTCTATGTAAGATTATTAACTACTCTACATATAGATAGACTAACTCTGAGGTTTTATATATGAATATTAGCTGTTGCAAGCAGAGAAAGTCAGCTTACAATTAGTCTCATGTGTGCCCAGTAAGTAAAAGCACATACTATCTCTATGAGGGAATACCAACATGGATGACCTAATAGGAAATTAACGTCAATTACCCATATTGCGGTATTGCAGTACTCCAGGTGGGGCATCTCATACCCCCGATGCGCATTTCGCAATGCGGCTTCTTCAGGGAATGGCACCTGGTCGTCTAATGGTTAGACGGAGACCAGGAGAGGTGTACAAGCCACAGTGTTTTGCACCCACTGTGAAATTTAGTGGAGGATATGTGATGATCTGGGGATGCTTCAGCAAGGCTAGAATTGGGCACATTAAACTTTGCCAAGGACGTATGACTCAAGCCGCATACAAGGTGAGCCTGAACAAACAGTTGCTTTCTTCTGCTCGGGCAATGTTCCCCAACTCTGAGGACTGTTTTTTCCAGCAGGACAATGTGCCATGCCACCCAGCTAGGTCAATCAATGTGGGGATGAAGGACCATCACATCAAAACCCTATCATGGCCAGCCCATCTTGAGACCTGAACCACATTGTAAACCTTTGGAATGTAATCAAGAGGATGATGGATAGTCATAAGCCATTAAACAAAGAACTGCTTTAATTTTTGCACCAGGAGTGGAATAAGGTCACCCAAAAGTAGTGTGAAAGACTGGTGGAAAGCATGAAAGCTTTGATTAAAAATCATGGTTATTCCACAAAATATTGATTTTCTGAACTCTTCCTTCCCTGACTTAAAACATTTTTGACCATTTCTCATTTTCATAAAATAAATACAAAATGTATTGCTTGGAAATTTGGAAACTTGTCAGTAGTTTATAGAATAAAAGAACAATTTACATTTTACTCAACAATATCCCTATAAAGAGAAAAATCGGAAAAACTGAAAATGTTGCAGTGGTCTCTTAATTTTTGCCAGAGCTGCATTATTTGTACATAAACATAATTTTTTTGTCAGTTGAATTCTGTGTTTTTAGGTGGATATGTATTGACCTGTGGCTGTTTCTTTTTATTAAAGTGTATTGTTTGCAATTTTTGAATTTGTGCTCACGGCCACGTGACTCAGCTCCCCTAGGTATAATACATTGACTTGGGATTGTTTCCAATAATTATGATTTTCATGTCATGATCATATATTATGGATACATGGTAGCGCTGAATTTGTTAAAAATACTTTTGATGACCTTTAAATATTACTATGTAATTTTGTTTATCTTTCATTGATTGATGTTCATTTTGTTTAGACATACCTTGAAAAAGGCACATAGTGCCGAAACGTAGGTGTCTGAATTTCTTTTGAGCCATGAAAATAAAAAGTCGTTGTTTGCAAACAAGTTTTTTCTCTTTTTGGAGTGCCAGAACTGCTCTGATACTAAGTTTAATCCATTTTTCTGAGCACCCACCCATGCACAGTGAGCGAGTTTAATCTCTACTACAGTATGAGGAGTGAGGGGGGAATGGGTGAGACATTGGGAGAGAGGGGGATGGGTGCGGATACACTATGGAGAGTCAGTATGAGGAGGGGAAATGGGTGCGGACACAGTATGAGGAATGAGGGGGATAGGAGCGGACATAGGTATTAGGAGGGAGGATGGGTGCGGACATAGCATGACTAGGGGGGATGGGTGCAGACACAGTATGGGAAGCAAGGAGATAATGACTACATAGGTCATTATGAGACTGTATAGGATGATAAAAATGTCACATAATAAAAACTGGGTAGGGTGGGAGCAAGATGAATGCAGATATGACTGGGTAGTGTGGGTTGGTGTGGTTTGTAGAAAGGACTTCATTGGGGGATAGTATGAGGCCACAGCAAGGAGGGAACAGTATGGCGAGAAGGGGGAGTGTGATGAGAGCTGATGTTACGCCATGGCAAAACTAGGTAGTCACAGAGGACTGAACCCCCCACCAAGGATACAGGAATCGCCTCCTCCTTGGAATTCAACACCACATCTCACACACAGGAACACCAGCCACAAAGCCTAGTCACCCCACCATGACAATAGGGACACACCAGTGGGAGGGACCAGGCGGATGGGAACGCCCACCTAGGGGTCTTGAGGTGTCAGGGGCGTGAACACGTCAGTCAGTCAAGTGGAGTTAGTGAAGTGGAGTGGAGCTGAAGTGGCAGAGAGGTCAAGGATCGGAGCCCTTTGACTATGGGAGAACCGACTAGGTGGCAGACGGCAGTGTAGGGCCACAGGGGACGGAGATCCGGACGCGGGGGACCAGAAGTGGACCGGGGCAGGGTTGTAGCCTGCCGGTACCGACAGCAGGAATCCGGTCTGGAGGCCGTGCACAGGTGGGGTACCTGGACCTTAGGACGACGAAGGTTGCAAGCCCCTTGTTAATTCACCAGTCAGGAGCAAGGTCCCATGCCTTGTTCTAGAGAAGCCCAGAAAGCGAAGCGGAAGCCCAACACGGGGGATAGGGTGTCCGCCAGAACCCACTGAAATCCCAAGGGTCAGATTTTGCGGGCAACGGCTCCCTTTGTATACAAAGCCACAGGGGAACGGATTTCTCCCGTTCCAAGCGGGGTAAATCAACACACAGCAAGACACAAGTGCAGGAAGAAGGGTCCCTACCTTGCTAACCCATGTGCGAGACCTGCACACCTCTCCAACGGCAACCGTCATCTGGCCTTGGTTTACACTACAGACTGTGTGTGGATTATTCTTAATCGTGAGTACACCGGTGTCATCCGATCCAACCTGCTGACGGCGCCCCAGCACTGCTCCCCACCTAAACTGGGGCCCCGGGACTACACCTCCCCTACCCGTGGAGGGGATACCATCTTGCTGCCCAACACCATCGGTCCCAGGCACTTGCACCAGAGGCACTGGCGGTGCCACCATCTCATCACCGCAACCCATGGGTGGCGTCACGGACAAAAACTATCTCCCCTGTTAATACCCCCTTTCACTGTTGCGAGGACGAGCCCCGGGTCCGGTCACCACTCGAGCCCCCAGACACGATCAGACAGGTTTCTTACCCCATCCATGACTTTGATGACGTGCGCCTTGCTTTGAGTTCCGTAGGACGCTCGGAGGTCTTGAACTGCCATCATCTTGCCCGCCATCTTTGGCGCTGGAACAGCAACCCCATTGTCTTCTTCTCCGAAAAGGGCGCGAAGCTGAAGCCCCCTAAGAACGCGGGTGGAACCCGTTGACTCCAAAAGCAGGAAGTTGCAAAGGACAGTGGGTCCCGCGAGACTGCTGTTAAAAACCAAGGGGGAAAGACCGGAAGGATATTGGCGCCCGATGGTGATGTTGGAGCCGCAGCTCCCGCGGCCATGCGGGATGATGGAAATGCAGCGGGCCCCGCTCCGGTCACAAGAGCGGCGAACCTTGCGATCCCGGCGGTCAACCAAGTTATGCCGATTACTCTGCCTTATGTGCCCGGTGCTGCCTGGCTGCCCCAGTATGAAGGCCGACCTGACGCCCTGCAGGTATTCAAGAAGAAGATATGAACTGTTCTCAACATGTATTTAATGACCGGCAAGCAGCATGCATCCATGGTGCTCGGACAGCTGACAGGCGCCGAGAAGGAGGTTGAGACATGGACTGATGAGGATCGGGCCTCCGTACCCGCCATCTTTGATAAGCTACAAGTTGCCTTTGAAACTCAACTCGTACGGAGGCGGAGCTACGAATGAACTTTTACCACTGCAGGCAGCATCCCCAGGACAGCATTCGGGACTACGCCTTGAGACTACAAACCGCTCTGTGCAATCTAAGGCTAGTAGATCCTATCAACGAGCCGGAGAGCAACAATATGCTTGTGGAGCAGTTCTTGCAGGAGCTGGGGTCAGCGGAGGACCACAAGCAGCTACGGCTGTGGGCTCTAGAGCATCCAGACTTGAACTTTGCAGTTTTAAAAGAATCGAGCCATAAAGCTGTGACGCCCTGGCCAGGCCAGGTAGTCACAGATAGGGCCCCGCATTACACCCTTCCCTCATAGGTAACACACAGGCAAACATTTAAACCCTAGTCACCCCCCTCAGGGCTTGATGGACACACCAGGGGGCGGAACCAGGCGGTTGGAAGACGCCCACTGAGGAGTTCAGACAGCCTGGGGCGGGAAAGTAAACCGTTTGAGTTGTGGAGTTCAAGTTGGAGAGGTTTGTGGGCTGGAGCTGTGTGCAGCTCCAGCAGAGGCGAGAACCCAAACTGAACAGGTTCGAGGGTAGGAGCCCTGGTGCCTTTGGCTAGGAGGCAGACGGCGGTCTCCGTCTGCAGGAGCCGGGAAGACGGCTCGGTGGAACCGAGGTGGACCGGGACAGGGTAGTGGCCCGCCGGTACCGACCCGGGGAACCGACTCAGAAACCGGAGCACAAAGGGGGGTACTCAGACCCTGAAGCTAGGTCCAGAAGGGACTGGGGGCTAGCTAATTAACTGATTGCGGCCAGGACTAGAGGTCCTTTTCCACCCAAAGTCCCGACTAAACGCAACAGCCCACCGAGGGGGATAAAAGGCCACCGCCATGGCTTAGAGATCCCACGGGCCAGCGTCTTTGGGCAAAGGGCTCCTTAGGCAACCACAAGCCGGGAGAGGACTCCTGAAGTTGCAAGCACAGGCAGTCCACCATCTTACACAGGTGCAGGAGAAAGACAGAGACCACCAGCCGGGTGGGGGAACCCAAACACAGCCGGCTGCGGGCACCGACCACCATCACCTTGATTTACCAGTGACTCATGTGTTTTCTAATAGTGAGTACACCAGCACCCTGCGGTCGCCCAATTCCAAGCATCGCCAACCCTCAACGGGTCCCGGGGCCACCATCCCTGTCCACGGAGGGGTTAACAACTAGCTGCACAACATCTCCCCCGGGTGCCCCGTAACTGCAGCGGTGGTGTCCAATATTACCACACACCGTGGGTGGCGTCACGAATTCCGTATGGCTCACCCCGTACATATACGTCCCACATCCACCATCTGATCGCTACCCCCCTTTTTCATTTGAAGTGACCGTGAGGCCCCCGGGTCCGGTGACCCTCGAGCCACCCACAGAAGGGTCGGATATGAGCAGCTCGGCTGCTGAGAGCGGGGTGGTACAAAGGCTCTGCAGGCCCCTGAGGCCAGTGACCCTGCATCATCAGCCTGGCCAGCAGACACCTCCCATCTGCTGGTGAAGCCCTCTCTACTGGCTTCACCAGCACTTGCAGCACCAACAGAGTCCCCTGGAGCTCCCGGTGATCTGACTTCCCAAGTCCAACAGGTGAGCAAAGACGTCGCCAGGATCCTCGAGGCCATGCACCTGCAGTCAAGGACCAAGCCCCCGGAGAAGATCCAGCTCACCAACAGCCCTGAAGACGTCCCCTGGATGCAGAGAAGGAGCAACAACCGGTATGAACAACCTGTTTGTTACAGGTGCAACAAGACCGGCCATTACTCCCGTCGGTGTCCTTTAAACGGGCCACCCCGAGGCCAATGGCCAATCCTCAGGAATAGACCAAAAAGGCCCAGCTGATTGGCGTGAGCGGTATGTTGGAGGCCGCCCCATCATCTCCCTTACCGTGGATGGGATCCCGACGGTCGCGCTCCTGGACACCGGCTCACAGGTAACGACTATACCCTATGTACTGTATAAGCGTTACTAGTCTGATGACGACCTTACCCCGCCAGATTCTAGCCTGACTATCATTGCAGCCAATGGACTCCCTATGACCCAAGTGGGGTTTAAGGAAGTGACTCTTAAGGTGGGGAAGGTGGAGTTAGAGCAGCAAGGACTCATGGTGGTGCAGAATGACCCTAGTGACCGTAACCCGAAAATGGTCCTAGGGACCAATGTAATTGAAAATTGCATGGGGGAAGTGTTATAATTGCTTCAGCAGCTGTCTGCAACAGCAGGAGTGGGCCGGCAGAGGGCTTTGCAACGTGAAATTCGAGCCCTCCTGCAGCAGCAACAGGTGAACCTATCTGGTGGAGAGATTGGCGGTGTGCAAGTGATGGATGTAGTACCCCTAGTAGTGCCTCCGTGGAGTGAGATGATGATTTGGTGTAGGGCAGCTGTAGGTACCCGAGGACAAGATTATCAGGCAGTGGTGGAGCCCCTGCCTTCAGAACACTGGCCCACCGTTTTGACAGCTAGACGAGTGATTGATGTCCGGAAGGGGAGAGTGCCCTTGAGAGTGATGAATTGCGGAGAGGAAGAGGTTAAACTACGTAGATATGCCACTATTGCCAAGCTGTTCACAGTAGACACACATGCCATCCAAGCAGCTGCATCCACTAACCCTACACCCCAACCGGTCAGTGAAAGCTCACCAAGCCAGTCAGAGGAATGGTGTCAGGAACTACATGTATATATAATAATAGATTCACTGCACTCAATATGTAAATTTGCAAGAAGGTGAAAAATCATTTATTTTAAACAGGTGATCAAGCAACATCCGACGACGTTTCGACCCACCTGGGTCTTAGTCAAGTCGCTGTATAATAGGTGACTGAAGGGTGAGGGATGATGTGCACTGAAGCATGGAAGTTATATGGAAAAAGTCAATCTTGTGCCCAAGATTCAAATAGCAATAGCGCTGCTGCGCTTGCATAACATATATACCCTCAAGGCACTTTTTCCATATAACTTCCATGCTTCAGTGCACATCATCCCTCACCCTTCAGTCACCTATTATACAGCGACTTGACTAAGACCCAGGTGGGTCGAAACGTCGTCGGATGTTGCTTGATCACCTGTTTAAAATAAATGATTTTTCACCTTCTTGCAAATTTACATATTGAGTGCAGTGAATCTATTATTATATGACTTTAGGGCATTGCCCTCTTTTCACGTGCACCGCCATCTTCCTTTAATTGAGTGCAGACCATTGGTATACATCAGGAACTACATGTAGGCACTGACTCTACGCCTTCACACCACAAGAAGGGGGTCTACAGGGTAGTGCAAGAGTACGAGCAGGTCTTCAGTAAACACCCATTGGATTTTGGGAGGATCAGAGGGGTCCAACACCAAATTCCCACGGGTGCACACCCACCCATCAAAGAGAGGTATAGGCTGATACCATCTGCATATTACCTGTGTGCCAAAGACATGTTGAGGAACAAGAAGGAGGCGGAGGTTATCCGTGATAGCTGTAGCCCCTGGGTAGCTCCGCTGGTCCTGGTAAAGAAGAAGAATGGCACAATGCGGATGTGTGTGGACTATCGGAAGAGCAATCAGATCACCCATAAGGATGCGTATCTACTCCCCCGTATTGAAGAATCACTAGCTGCATTGAGAACGGCAAATTACTTCTCTACCCTTGATCTCACTAGTGGCTACTGGCAAGTGTCCGTTGCTGAGGAAGGCCGTGAGAAGACTGCCTTCGCCACCCCGATGGGACTCTGCGAGTTCAACAGAATGCCCTTTGGGTTGTGCAACGCACCGGGAACCTTTCAGAGGCTGATGGAGTGCTGCTTGGGACACCGCAACTTCGAGACGGTACTGTTATACTTGGATGACGTCATTGTCTATTTAAAGATGTATGAAGATCATCTAGAACACCTTGCCGAAGTCTTTGAAGCCCTTTCCAAGTACGGGATGAAGTTGAAGCCATCCAAGTGCCACTTGCTGAAGCCTAAAGTCCAATACCTCGGGCATGTGGTGAGCGCAGAGGGTGTGGCCCCAGATCCAGAGAAGATAACTGCCATCCAGAACTAGCCAAGACCTACTACCATCAAAGAGGTACGGAAGTTCTTAGGCCTGATGGGCTACTAACACCGCTTCTTCAAGGGCTATACCAAGATGGCAGCTCCTATGCAGGACCACGTCGGGTGAAGAGCAAGAAAAGTCCTTCCAAAAGATGAAGTCGGTCCTGACCTGAGAAGAGATCCTGGCAAAACCCGACTACGGTCTCCCGTTCATACTGTACCCAGATGCCAGCAACGTGGGATTGGAGGCTATCTTGTCCCAAATGCAGAATGACAAGGAGAAAGTGATAGCATATGCAAGCAGGAAACTCTGCCAAACAGAAAGGAACTCTGAGAATTACAGTTCCTTTAAGTTGGAGTTCCTGGCACTCGTCTGGGCTGTGACAAAGAGATTTAAGCATTACCTGGCTTCTCCGAAGTTCACTGCATATATGGACAAAAACCGCTTGACTCACCTGGATACGGAGAAGCTTGGAGCCCTAGAACAACGTTGGGTAGCCCAATTGGCAACTTATGACTTCACCATAAAGTACAGATGCGGTCAGAAGAACACCAATGCTGACGCGTTGTCTAGGATGCCACACCTGCTGGATGGTGGAGAAGATGAAGAGGAGCTGGAAGAGAATGAATTGCCTGCATTCCATCAACCTTGTAGTCTAGAAAATACCAAGCACTACAGCAGTCATTAGGAGTCAGCATTCAACCCGTTACCCCATCACGGTTGGCAAGAAGCACAAGATAGAGATCCTGCTGTCAGCTTGGTCAAGACTAGAGATGAGCGAACCGGTCGCGGTTCGGCTCGAGCTTTGTTCGTCAAATGGAGGTCGCGTTCGAGTTCGGTTCGGCGAACCGGTTCGACGAACCACTCGAACCCCATAGGAAACAGTGGGGGGCAATCACAAACACATAAAAACACCTAGAAAACACCCTCAAAGGTGTCTAAAAGGTGACAAACAACTCACAACACAACACAAACACATGGGAAATTGACAAGAACAAATTCTCATGCCAAAACAAAACAGCGTTACGAGGAAAAAAAGGACGAGACACAGATATTGGCATGGCTTGCCCTTCTAAAATCATGTAAAACACCGCAAGGTGACTCCAAGCGGAGTCTCCCTTTTTTCCAAAAATTGGGCCACACAGACACCCCTTCCGTGGCAGCACTTGTGCCCCAGTTGTACACTTCACAGGTAGATTTGCATCAAGCACATTCAAAAATACGCCATCCTTAACCGTCCCCAGGATGGCACCGGGGTAGGTAGCTAAGTCTTTGCTGATCCCAGATCTGTTCATCTTGGATCATTTTTAGAAACACTGCAAGCAAAGGTTACTCCAAGCGGAGTCTCCCTTTTTTTCCAAAAATTGGGCCGCACAGACACCCCTTCAGTGGCAGCACTTGTGCCCTAGTTGTAAACTTGACAGGTACATTAGCATCAAGCACATTCAAAATCCACAAGCATTTATTCTCCACAGGATGACAGGGGTAGTAAAGTCCTTGCGGATCCATGACTTGTTCATCTTGATGAACATTAGTCTGTCCACATTGTCAGTGGACAGACGCATGCGCTTATCTGTCAGCACACACCCAGCAGCACTGAAGACACATTCTGAGACAACGCTGGCAGCTGGACACGACAAGATCTCCAAGGCGTAAGTGGAGAGCTCAGGCCATTTTTCAAGATTTGAAGCCCAAAATGAGCAAGGCTCCATTTGCAAAGTCATGGCATCGATGTTGATTTGGAGATATTCCTGTATCATCCTCTCCAGCCGTTGACTATGTGTCAGACGTCTTATCTCTGGTGGCCTTGCAAAGGATAGTCTAAAAAAATTATGAAACGATTCAATAAAATTGCTGTTACCAGCACCATATACGGTTCTGCTGGTACGGTTAGACTGTTGATGACGAGACAGTCCCATGTTTGTCAAGTTACAACTGGGAGATTCACTCCGTGCACCACTGTGGTTTGGTGGAAAAGCCGAGCTAAGATCGAGTAATGTCACGCTCCCCGGTCCACGAGCTGCGCTCCCCGGTCCCCGTGCTGCTCTCCCCGGTCCCCGTGCTGCACTCCCTGGCCCCCGTGCTGCTCCCTCCGGTCCCCGTGGCATGCCTCCCGGTTCCCGACGGCGCGCTCCGCTCTGTTACATCTCGTGGCTCTCCTGAGGCAAGGACTGAGGCAGTCTCCCATTCCTTGCCTGCCACGAGCACTCCTGCTCAGCAGCGCCAAAGGTCTGCCAGACTGCGCAGTGTGCAGGAGATACCTTCTCAGAGAGGCAGCAGAAGGGTGACACCTAGTGGTTCTCCTGTTACAAGGAGTGAAGCGGTCTCCCATTCCTGGCCTGCCGCAGACTCTCCTGCTCAGCGGCCCCGAAGGTCTGCGAGGCTGCGCAATGTGCAGAGGTTTACTGCTCAGGGAAGCAGTGAGATTCCCGTTATCTCTGCACATTGTGAGACCGAGGATCCCGCCTCTATTTCCCAGAGGCAGGAGGGTGAGCATGTGCAATGCGTGGTGGGTTCTGATTCGCTCACTGACGTCACACGGCTTGATGACAAGGCTGGTGACGTGGTGAATCCTGACTGGCCAGGCTGGGACATCGTGGACCCTGATTGGGTCAAGTCCGTCATCTCCGCCTCGCGCCCGCCCTCGGGTGGAGCTGCACCTCCTTAAAAGCTCCCCCTGCCATCATGGCGGCGCGCGACCGTCCTTCTATGTTTGGATGTCTGGCAGCGTGCTGCCACGCCACTGCTCAGGCATTACTGTCTCTTATGGGCTTGGCCCTTGCTGCTCCGGCAGTACCTCGTTTGCAGGCCGTGTTCCTGCCTTGCTGCTCCGGCAGTACCCCCGTCAACAGGCCGTGTTCCTGTCCCAGGTGAGCTCCTCAAGTCTCCATTGGACTCACCTGGTTATTGAAAGCACACGTGCGTGGGCACCTCTGTGCTACCCTCGTGCCATATTCTCGTGACTTCCACTGGCACACGTGCGTGGGCACCTCTGTGCTTCCCCGTGCAACAGGTACACCGAGCCGTGAAATCTGTGCCATACAAGCCTCACGGGTTAGGGCAGATCGGTGTACATAGGTCGTCTGTGACATTCCAGACGATCGCTAGCAGCAACCCGCTCACTCTTCACCCATCATAGCGGCGGTCCCTTACACCGCACAGTGGACCTTGACCGGCGGAAGCAGTCCATTTCCCATCTTGGCACGCTTCCCCGGGTCCCCCTCGTAACATTACGGTCGCGCCAAAGGTCTGGCTATGGCTGAAGAGCAGCAGCAGTTGCTGCGTTATGTGCAGCAGTTGGAGTCACGATTGGCAGCAGTGGAGCAGTCTTCCTCCGATAAGACTACTCTGACGACAGTCGCCACCCAGGCGGCTACCCAGGCTGTGCTATTGGGCGGAAGGTCTCCTCGCCTTGCGCTTCCAGAGCGCTTTAGCGGCAACAGCTCTGAGTGCCGTGGTTTTATAAACCAGGTTACCACCTACTTAGAGCTGTCCGCGACTCTTTACGCTACCGAGAAGGCGAAGGTAGCCTTCGTCCAGTCCCTGCTCACAGGGAGAGCGCTGAAGTGGTCCACGCCGTTGTGGGAGCGCGGAGATCGTGTGGTGAATAACTTAGCAGCTTATCTTGGGGCCATGAGAATGGTGTTCCTCGGGCCTCAAGTCACCCACGATTCCGCGCTGCGCCTCCTACAACTTCGGCAAGGGTCTGCTTCAGTCGGGGACTTTGCTGTACACTTTAGGACACTGGCCGCAGAGCTGGACTGGCCGGATAAGGTCCTTGTCCCTGTGTTTTGGGAGGGCCTGGCAGGGTTTGTCAAAGACGCACTGGCCACACGTGAGGTGCCTGCCACTTTAGAGTCCTTGATTCAGGTTGCCTCTCGCATAGACATCCGCCAGGCGGAGCGAAGGCTCGAGGTCTCTTCAGCACCCACGTCTTCTCGGCCTAAAAAGCGTCTGACTCCCGTCTTCCATCAGACAGGTCCCCCAGCCAGTCCTGTAGGCGACTCCGTGGAGTCAATGGAGGTGTCCAAGGTGGTCTCCTCTGCCCCAGGTTCTCGGTCTTGTGTCATCTGCTTTTCCTGTGGGCAGAGGGGACACATAGCTACCCGATGTCCCAAACCGTCGGGAAAAGACAGCGTCTAGTTTCTATCAGAGGGGGGACTCTAGACGCTACTTCTCCCTCAAGGTTGACTATCAGCGCCCAGTTGCAGTTCGGCACTACTCTCTTCTCTGCCCTGGCTTGCTTGGACTCAGGCGCTGAAGGCAATTTCATCTCGACCTCCCTGGCAACCCGATACTCATTTCCCCTGGTTCTGTTGCCCAAGCCACTCAGGGTCCGGGTAGTCGACGGGTCCATACTACTCGATCCTATCTGTCACGCTCCCCGGGTCCTCGGCTCCCCTCCCCGGGTCCTCTGCTCCGCTCCCCGGCTCACCTGCCACGCTCCCCGCTCTCCAGCCTCCGGTGCCCGTCCTTCCCAGGCCCCCTGGTCTCCGATCCCGGCGTCCGACGGCTTCCCAGGTCCTGGCCGGCTCCCCTGCGTCCTCCTCTCAGCTTCCTTCCCTGGCTTCTGGCACCCGGGCCGCGCGCATGCGCATTAGGGCACGCGCGCGGTCACTGACCCTTTCTTAAAGGGCCAGCGTCCATTAACAGGAAATGATGCAGAACAGGTACAGGGTATAAAGGGGTTATTGTCCAAGGGGGCGGGGCCTGATCTTCGTGTTTTCCCAAGCTAGGAGTCAGGTCTCCTTGTGTTTTGTGAGATACTTACCTCTCTATCTTCTAGAGCCGATCCTGCATCGCCATCCGGTCCTGCGGTACCTCGAACCCCGAACGCTGCCCATCTGCCATCCTGACAGTCCGTACCATCTCGGATCCCTGCGGTGACCCGTCATCTCGCTCCAACGGTTCCGGACCCCGCCTGACACCATCACGGCTTCCGAACCTGAGATCCGTCACCCGGACCACCATCAGTGACCTCGTGGTCCCAGGGACTTCTCCGTATTCTCCCAGTGCACGGACTGTCCTGCTACCTACAGTGCTCCGGCTGCCGGACTCCTTTCCCTCATCCGGGAGTTCAGCCCAGTGGATCCACCTCCAGGGTCTACCCGTCCATCTGGCCCTAACAGTAAGATCAGGCCATGGATCCCGCCGAAGCACTAGCGGCCTTGCATGAGGAACTCCAACGCCAGCGTGAAGTCCAGACCCGCATGCTGAACTTTATGACTTCTGTGGACACCCGCCTGACCACGCTACAAGCGGCAGTCACGTCTTCAACATCCCGAGCCTCCACTAGTCAAGCCATGACCCCCGCTCCCGTGGCTGCCTCTTCGGATGCTTCCAGACTGCGTTTGGCCTCACCACCCCGGTACGCCGGAGATCCCAAGACCTGCAGGGGGTTTATAAACCAATGCTCCCTCCATTTCACGCAGCTGCCACCGTCAGTTGCCTCCGACCAAGCCAAGGTCGCCTTCATCATGTCTCACCTAGAGGGCGAGGCACTGGCGTGGATGAACCCCTTGTGGGAGAAGGAGGAACCTATGACCAAGAACCTCCAGGAGTTCCTGCAGGCCTTTCGCAGCACCTTTGACGAACCCGGACGCGCCTCCGCGTCTGCGTCATCACTTCTCCGGTTACGTCAGGGAACACTGACGGTGGGTCAATACGCCATCCGTTTCCGCACCTTGGCGTCAGAACTCGGGTGGAATAACGAGGCCCTAACCGCCGCCTTCTGGGAAGGACTATCGGGTCGAATCAAAGATGAGCTGGCTGGACGTGATGTACCGTCCACCCTGGACGCCCTGATTACCCTAGCGACTCGAGTGGACATACGCTTTCAGGAGCGGTCCAAAGAGATATCCCGTGAGAGACGTCCGGTACGGCATTCCTCTCCTCCACGGAAGCCCGCCGTACTCCAGTCAACGGCCTCTGGTGTCTCCGTCCATGAGCCCATGCAGATCGACCGTGTGCGACAGTCTGAACAACGTCGAGCAGAGCGGCTCGCCAAGGGTCTCTGCTTTTACTGCGGAGAGGGCACACACCTGCTACGCGCCTGTCCAGAGAGGCCGGGAAACTCCAAAGCCTAGGGTTGGTAGGAGAGGCCACCCTAGGTGCTGGGACTCTCTCAGACCCAGTTACATGGACTGTGCAAGTAACAACGGGAGAGACGCGGTTTACGGCTGAGGCGTACCTTGATTCTGGGGCAGCAGGCAACTTCATCCAGCAGGCCACGGTGGACAAGTACCGGGTGCCTGTTACTCCACTCGACAAGCCCCTCGTGATTGCCTCTGTGGATGGGAGACCTCTCTCTGACACCATCTCCTGGATCACCAAGCCGCTTGAACTGCGTATCGGTGCTCTGCACACCGAGAACATCGCTCTCTACGTCCTCCCACATATGTCACATCAAATCCTGCTGGGCCTTCCCTGGTTGCGGACACACGAGCCTTCAGTCAGCTGGGGCACTGGCGATATTACTCGATGGGGGTCTTCTTGCCATGAGAGGTGTCTGAAGACCATACAACCCATCCGGCGACCTCCGGTTCCCGAGTCCCTACCGGGACTGCCCTCAGCCTATTGGTCCTTCGTGGACGTCTTTGACAAGAAGGAGTCCGAAGTACTTCCACCACATCGTCCTTACGATTGTGCCATTGACCTGCTCCCGGGAACTACACCACCTCGAGGACGGATATATCCACTCTCTCCAGCCGAAACAAGGGCCATGTCTACGTACATCACAGAGAGCCTGGCTAAGGGATTCATCCGGAGATCCTCCTCTCCTGCTGGAGCAGGCTTCTTCTTCGTAAAGAAGAAAGAGGGTGACCTACGCCCATGTATAGACTACCGGGGATTGAACCTGATCACCGTGAAAAACAAGTACCCCCTGCCGCTCATCCCCGAATTGTTTGATCGGCTCAGAGGAGCTCGTGTGTTCACCAAGTTGGATCTTCGGGGTGCCTACAACCTGGTCCGTATCCGCTCAGGGGATGAATGGAAGACCGCGTTCAACACTCGCGATGGGCACTACGAATACTGCGTGATGCCCTTCGGCCTGTGTAATGCACCAGCTGTCTTCCAAGAATTAGTGAACGATGTGTTTCGGGACCTTCTCTACGTCTGTGTGGTGGTATATCTGGACGACATCCTTGTCTTCTCTCCGGACCTCCAGACCCACCGAGAGAACGTGCAACTGGTTCTACAACGACTGAGAGAGAATCGTCTGTACGCCAAGTACGAGAAGTGCGTCTTCGAACAGTCTTCTCTCCCCTTCCTGGGGTACCTCATCACCGATACCGGACTGCAGATGGATCCAAAGAAGGTCTCTTCCATTCTCAACTGGCCTCCTCCTTCTGGACTGAAGGCAATCCAACGCTTTCTGGGATTCGCTAACTATTACCGCCAGTTCATTCCTCACTTCTCGGCTCTGACTGCTCCTCTCTCCGCCTTGACCAAGAAGGGGGCTAATCCAAAGGACTGGTCACCTGCGGCCGACGCCGCGTTTGGCGCTCTAAAGCGAGCCTTTGCCTCCTCTCCTGTACTCCACCGTCCAGAGTTAAACCACCAGTTCACCTTGGAGGTGGATGCCTCCTCCTCGGGAGCCGGAGCAGTGCTCATGCAGAAGTCCTCCTCCGGGAAGATGGTGACGTGCGGTTTCTTCTCCAAGAGCTTCTCCACGCCTGAACGCAATTACACCATCGGTGACCGAGAGCTATTGGCGGTCAAACTGGCTCTGGAGGAATGGCGCTATCTTCTGGAAGGAGCAGTGTACCCTGTCATTGTTTACACGGACCACAAAAACCTGGAATACCTGCAGACTGCTCAGCGACTGAACCCACGGCAAGCCAGGTGGTCCTTGTTCTTTGCCCGGTTCGACTTCCAGCTTCATTTCCGACCCGCAAACAAGAATGTACGCGCTGATGCCTTGTCTAGGTCTTTCGTGCCCATGGAACAGGAGGAAGAGACATCTCAACCCATCATCTGTCCAAGCAAGATTATTCCGGTGACTCCTGTCACCCTGGCCCAGATACCGCCCGGGAAGACCTATGTCTCTGAGACAGACAGGCAAAAAGTGTTACACTGGGGTCATGCCTCGAAAACAGCCGGTCATGCAGGTCAGAAGAAAACATGGAGCGCTATTGTACGTCATTACTGGTGGCCATCCCTGCGCACGGACGTCGCCTCTTTTGTCTCTGCCTGCTCCTCCTGTGCCAGGAACAAGACACCCAAACACCTGCCATACGGCCGTCTTCTGCCTCTGCCCATACCCTCAGTTCCCTGGCAACACATAGCGATGGACTTTATTACGGACTTGCCATTGTCCTCCGGACACACAGTCATATGGGTCGTGGTGGATCGATTCTCTAAAATGGCCCATTTCGTTCCTATGGCTGGATTGCCCTCTGCTCAGGAACTCGCGGACGCCTTTATACAGCACATCTTCCGCTTGCATGGCTTCCCATCACACATCGTGTCCGACAGAGGAACTCAGTTTACCTCCCGCTTCTGGAGGGCTCTCTGCAAACATCTGGGAGTGACTCTAGACTTTTCATCTGCCTACCATCCTCAGTCTAATGGCCAAGTGGAGAGGATCAATCAAATATTGACATCTTTCTTACGTCACTACGTGAACGCCCATCATGACGATTGGTCCACGCTTCTTCCTTGGGCAGAATTCTCCCATAATCACCACATCAGTGAGTCGTCCTCCAGCTCTCCCTTCCATGTCGTTTACGGACTCCAGCCCTCCGTCCCATTGCCGGTATCCCCTTCTTCGGATGTCCCTGCTGCTGATACTGTAGCCCGTGACTTTGCAACCATTTGGGACTCTGTCAAGGCGTCCCTTGGGCGTGCTTCCCTACGGATGAAACGACACGCAGACAAGAGACGTCTGGACCCTCCGTGTTTCTCTCCTGGAGATCTCGTCTGGCTTGCTTCCAAGTACGTCCGCTTGAAGATACCATCATACAAGCTGGGTCCTCGCTACATCGGGCCGTTTAAAGTCCTCAACAAGATCAATGAGGTCTCCTACAAGCTACAGCTCCCGGCCACGATGAGGATACCCAACTCATTCCACGTCTCCCTGCTCAAGCCGGTTGTCCTTGGTCCCTTCTCCGCTGCTGCCAGTCCGGCTCCTCCACCTATTGCCGATGACGACATCTATGCGGTAAGGGATATCGTGGCCATGAAGACCGTACGGGGTCGACAGTTCTTCCTGGTGGACTGGGAGGGGTATGGTCCTGAGGATAGGTCCTGGGAGCCCAGGGAGAACGTGGGCACTCCTCTGATCCGTGCCTTCATGTCCCGGTTGCGGGGAGGGGGGCGTGGGGGGGGGGTACTGTCACGCTCCCCGGGTCCTCGGCTCCCTCCCCGGGTCCTCTGCTCCGCTCCCCGGCTCACCTGCCACGCTCCCCGCTCTCCAGCCTCCGGTGCCCGTCCTTCCCAGGCCCCCTGGTCTCCGATCCCGGCGTCCGACGGCTTCCCAGGTCCTGGCCGGCTCCCCTGCGTCCTCCTCTCAGCTTCCTTCCCTGGCTTCTGGCACCCGGGCCGCGCGCATGCGCATTAGGGCACGCGCGCGGTCACTGACCCTTTCTTAAAGGGCCAGCGTCCATTAACAGGAAATGATGCAGAACAGGTACAGGGTATAAAGGGGTTATTGTCCAAGGGGGCGGGGCCTGATCTTCGTGTTTTCCCAAGCTAGGAGTCAGGTCTCCTTGTGTTTTGTGAGATACTTACCTCTCTATCTTCTAGAGCCGATCCTGCATCGCCATCCGGTCCTGCGGTACCTCGAACCCCGAACGCTGCCCATCTGCCATCCTGACAGTCCGTACCATCTCGGATCCCTGCGGTTACCCGTCATCTCGCTCCAACGGTTCCGAACCCCGCCTGACACCATCACGGCTTCCGAACCTGAGATCCGTCACCCGGACCACCATCAGTGACCTCGTGGTCCCAGGGACTTCTCCGTATTCTCCCAGTGCACGGACTGTCCTGCTACCTACAGTGCTCCGGCTGCCGGACTCCTTTCCCTCATCCGGGAGTTCAGCCCAGTGGATCCACCTCCAGGGTCTACCCGTCCATCTGGCCCTAACACTATCACCCAGATCACCATCCCTCTCAGGATGGATGTACCACCGGGACACCATGAGCAGGTGTCCTTCCTGGTGCTTCCAGGGGGGACGGATGAGATCCTACTGGGCCTTCCCTGGTTGAGACAGCATGCTCCTATACTCAACTGGGCAACAGGGGAGATCTCATCCTGGGCAGGATCCTGTAGAGGGCACCTCGTGACTACCGAACCACCCGCTACCATTAGGTCGGTTGGGTCCTCAGGGAATACTGAGGGGCCGGGTTTACCGACACCTTATGAGGCCTACAGGGATGTCTTTTCCAAAAGGGCCGCAGATACTCTTCCTCCCCACCGGCCATATGATTGCCGAATAGACCTGAAGCCAGGCTCCGAGCCCCCTAGGGGCAGAGTGTATCCACTCTCTGCTCCAGAGACGGAGGCTATGTCCAAATATATTCAGGACAGCCTGGCGAAGGGGTTCATTCGCAAGTCTATTTCACCGGCTGGTGCAGGGTTCTTTTTTGTGCAGAAGAAGGAAGGGGATCTGCGCCCCTGTATCGATTACAGGGGATTAAATGCAATCACAATCAAGAACAAATACCCTTTGCCCCTCATTACTGAGCTATTTGATCGATTCCGCGGGGCAAAGGTCTTCACAAAGCTGGATCTACGCGGGGCGTATAATCTAGTGCGAGTCCGAAAGGGCGATGAGTGGAAGACCGCCTTTAACACCAGGGACGGTCACTACGAGTATCTAGTAATGCCCTTCGGACTCTGCAATGCCCCCGCCGTATTTCAAGACTTTGTGAATGATATTTTCCGGGATTTGTATCTTTCCGTGGTTGCATACCTGGATGACATTCTTATCTTCTCCCCCGATCTTACCACCCATCGGAGGGATGTCATCCGAGTACTTAAGAGGCTCCGCACCCATTCGTTATATGCTAAGCTGGAAAAGTGCGTTTTTGAACAGGAATCCTTGCCGTTCCTGGGGTACATAGTGTCCAGTCAGGGGTTAGCAATGGATCCGGGGAAGTTGGAGACAGTGATGAACTGGCCTGAGCCCCGCTCGCTGAAGGCGATCCAGCGATTCTTGGGGTTTATCAATTATTATCGCCAATTCATTCCCAACTTCTCGACGGTGGCAGCACCCATCATTGCCCTTACCCGCAAGGGCGCTAATCCCAAAGCATGGACACGGGAAACGGTAGAGGCATTTCACACTCTCAAAACTCACTTCTCCAGAGCTCCCATCCTTCATCGTCCAGACATCTCCAAACCCTTCCTACTGGAGGTAGACGCCTCTTCGGTCGGTGCAGGTGCTGTCCTGTACCAGAAAAACGAACGAGGAAGGAAACATCCGTGTTTCTTTTTCTCCAAGACCTTTTCTCCGGCCGAGAGGAACTACTCCATAGGGGATAGGGAGTTACTGGCGATGAAACTAGCATTCCAGGAATGGCGGCATCTCCTGGAGGGTGCGAAGCATCCATTTGAGGTTTTTTCTGACCACAAAAACCTCACATACCTCCAGACAGCACAACGCCTGAACCCAAGGCAGGCCCGTTGGTCTTTATTCTTCTCCCGGTTCCGCTTTATTATCCGCCACCTGGCCGGTGAGAAGAACGTACGGGCCGATGCCTTGTCACGTTGTATGGTTGTGTTGGAGGAGGACGAGGAGGAGCCTCGTCTTATACTACCCCCGGACAGCTTGAGGATGGTCACTCCCACTTCTTTGGACCAGGTGCCACCTGGCAAAACCCTCGTTCCCCCTGAACTACGGAACGAGGTGCTATCGTGGGCCCATGCCTCCAAGGTCGGGGGTCACTTCGGGGTCAAAAGGACCAGAGACCTGGTGACCAGGCATTATTGGTGGCCGAGACTACCCCAGGACATACAGGAATATGTGGGAGCCTGTATGTCGTGTGCTCGGAATAAGCCGTCCCGGCAGAGACCGGCAGGTCTTCTTCACCCACTGCCAGTGCCGGATCGTCCCTGGGAAGTGGTAGGGATGGACTTCCTGGGAGATCTGCCCAAGTCAGCAGGGCACAGGGTCGTATGGGTCATCACGGACCACTTCTCTAAAATGGTCCACTTGGTGCCTCTCCCACGACTCCCGACGTCACGTGCTCTCGCCACCTTGTTCATTCGGCATGTATTTAGGTTGCATGGCATGCCTGACAAGGTGGTGAGCGACCGGGGTCCCCAGTTCGCGTCTCGCTTCTGGAGAGAGCTCTGTAAGCTCCTGCAGATAGAGCTGAACATCTCCTCCGCATACCATCCCGAGACCAATGGACTAGTGGAGAGGACTAATCAGACCTTGGTAACTTACCTCCGCCATTTTATATCCACGCACCACGACAACTGGGCTAACCTCCTTCCTTGGGCCGAATTTGCCATTAACAATTCGGTCCATGAATCCTCTGACCAGACTCCGTTCCTACTCAATAACGGACAACATCCCAGAATCCCGGTTCCGATGCCCATTACGTCACCCGATACTAGAGTGGAGGATTGGGCGACCAAGGCCCGGGAGATCTGGGATGACACCCAAGAGGCCCTTAAAAGGGCTAAAGACCGGATGGTGACAACGGCTGATGTTCGCCGCCGCCCTGCACCATCCTTCACCCCTGGTGATCTAGTATGGCTGTCCTCTAAGAATGTTAACCTACGGGTACAGGCAGCCAAATTCGCCCCTAGGTATCTGGGTCCGTTTAAAGTACTACAGCAGGTAAACCCAGTGGCATATCGACTCCAGCTCCCTCCACGCTGGGCTATAGCCAACACCTTTCACGTGTCCCTCCTGAAACCCGTACGACTTAATAAATTCTCGGGGTCCCTGCCGGCTCAAACCGACTCCCCGTCCGACGACCCTGAGGTGGCAAAACTTGTGGAGACAAAAGTCATACAGAGCAAGAGGTACTACCTCGTGGAGTGGGCCAGCCGTGGTCCGGAGCATAGATCCTGGGAGTTGGAGGATCATATCCGCGCCCCGGGTTTGATAGCGGCCTTCGAGCACGGACAGGGGGGGGGCCTAGACGGGGGGGTAATGTTACATCTCGTGGCTCTCCTGAGGCAAGGACTGAGGCAGTCTCCCATTCCTTGCCTGCCACGAGCACTCCTGCTCAGCAGCGCCGAAAGTCTGCCAGACTGCGCAGTGTGCAGGAGATACCTTCTCAGAGAGGCAGCAGAAGGGTGACACCTAGTGGTTCTCCTGTTACAAGGAGTGAAGCGGTCTCCCATTCCTGGCCTGCCGCAGACTCTCCTGCTCAGCGGCCCTGAAGGTCTGCGAGGCTGCGCAATGTGCAGAGGTTTACTGCTCAGGGAAGCAGTGAGATTCTCGTTATCTCTGCACATTGTGAGACCGAGGATCCCGCCTCTATTTCCCAGAGGCAGGAGGGTGAGCATGTGCAATGCGTGGTGGGTTCTGATTCGCTCACTGACGTCACACGGCTTGATGACAAGGCTGGTGACGTGGTGAATCCTGACTGGCCAGGCTGGGACGTCGTGGACCCTGATTGGGTCAAGTCCGTCATCTCCGCCTCGCGCCCGCCCTCGGGTGGAGCTGCACCTCCTTAAAAGCTCCCCCTGCCATCATGGCGGCGCGCGACCGTCCTTCTATGTTTGGATGTCTGGCAGCGTGCTGCCACGCCACTGCTCAGGCATTACTGTCTCTTATGGGCTTGGCCCTTGCTGCTCCGGCAGTACCTCGTTTGCAGGCCGTGTTCCTGCCTTGCTGCTCCGGCAGTACCCCCGTCAACAGGCCGTGTTCCTGTCCCAGGTGAGCTCCTCAAGTCTCCATTGGACTCACCTGGTTATTGAAAGCACACGTGCGTGGGCACCTCTGTGCTACCCTCGTGCCATATTCTCGTGACTTCCACTGGCACACGTGCGTGGGCACCTCTGTGCTTCCCCGTGCAACAGGTACACCGAGCCGTGAGATCTGTGCCATACAAGCCTCACGGGTTAGGGCAGATCGGTGTACATAGGTCGTCTGTGACATTCCAGACGATCGCTAGCAGCAACCCGCTCACTCTTCACCCACCATAGCGGCGGTCCCTTACACCGCACAGTGGACCTTGACCGGCGGAAGCAGTCCATTTCCCATCTTGGCACGCTTCCCCGGGTCCCCCTCGTAACACCGCTCACCACTCCCACTCCCGGTTCTCCTGCTCCTTCTTCCTCGCCAGGATCCTACAGGCGTTCCCGCTCCAGGCGTCCCTCTGCATCACAGGACACCCTGCCCGGCACTCCTGCTTCCTCAGCGCTGCTTCCTTCCCTGGTATCTGGCACTCAGGCCTCGCGCATGCGCGTTAGGGCGCGCGCGCGGTCATTCACCCTTTCTTAAAGGGCCAGCACCCAGAAACAGGATATTGGCATGCAGGTACAGGGTATAAGAGGATTCTTAATCCAGGTGGGCGGGGCCTGTTCTACGTGTTTAGCAAGCTAGTGTTCAGGTCCCCGTATTGCTTTGCTCTGTGCTTTGCCTTGGATTAACCCTGTCCTGTCTCGTAGAGCCTATCCTGCCACGCCAGTCGCTCCGAACCAAGTCCATCCCTGGACCCTGACGGTGACTTCGGCGGATGTTCCACCATCTCTGCAGCTCCGCCAGTCTCCAGTCTCTGGCTCCGTTCGGTGACCCGTTCCATCGCTCAGCTGGTTCCGGATCCCGCCTGACCCTATCACCCGGCCTCGGACCCTGAGCCCCGTCACCCGGACTACCGTCCAGAACTCCGTGGGTTCAGCATCATCCACCTTTCCTGCTTCTCTACGGACTGTCCAGCTACCTATAGTGCTCCGGCTGCCGTGCATCAGGACCCTCTGGTGGGGTGACCAGCTTGGCTGCCTTCTCAGGGGAAATCGGTGTACGGTCCAGTGCTTCCACCACCCGGACGTAACAAGTAACAACTTCTGCTGATACTCCTGCATACGTGCGTTGCTTTCTATGGCTGGAATTATGTCACAAAATTTGTTGTAGGTAGTGCAGCAAGAAGGCGCTCATGTGTCTTGCGCAGCCATGCGGACCAAGTCCGCGCTGTGTATGTGGCATAGAGGTGCTAACCGTTCTTTCTTCCTCTGACATCTCCCCCCAACCTCTTTCAACTGAAATTTGACCAAGGTCTCCCTCATCCGCTGAGTCTTCCATGTCCATGGACAGTTCGTCCTCCATTTCTTCATGTTCTCCTGCACCTTGCTCAACATTTTGCCTCCTACCATGCGCCCTTGTTGATCCCTGTCCCCCATGGTCCCATGCCTGCCGCGTTGGTGATGATGAACGTCTGGACCTTGGTGATGTTGTTGTCCCTTGCGCATATGAATCCTCCTGTACTTCCTCCCCTTCCTGTTGTCCCACCCCCTGACTCCGAATAGTGTTTAGCGTGTGCTCCAGCATGTGTCATGCTGATAATGTTATTGTCAGCGCTAAACATATTTGTCGCCATGTCGAAACTGTGCAGAAGGGTGCATAGGTCCTTGATCTGAGACCACTCCATGAGGGTGATCTGCCCCACCTCTGCATCTCGTTGGTCCAGGCTATACGTCATGACGTATTGCACCAGTGCTCGGCAGTGCTGCCACAGTCGCTGTAACATGTGGAGAGTCGAATTCCAGCGTGTCGGCACATCGCATTTCAGGCGATGAACCGGCAGGCCGAAAGACTTCTGGAGCGATGCAAGTTGGTCAGCTGTGGCGGTTGAACGGTGGAAGTGAACAGACAGTTTTCGTGCCCTGTGCAGAAGGCCATCTAGGCCGGTATAGTGTGTTAAATATTGCTGGACAACAAGGTTCAACACGTGAGCCATACAAAGCACGTGTGTCACCTTGCCCAGGCGAAGGGCCGCACCCAGGTTTGCAGCATTGTCGCACATGGCCTTACCTGGCTGCAGGTTGAGTGGAGACAACCATTTACCAAACTCAGTCTCCAGAGCTGCCCACAACTCAGCCGCTGTGTGACTCTTATTTCCAAGACATTTCAAGATAAAGACTCTTGCGCTCTGCTGCCAGCATAGTAATGAGGTTTGCGTGATTCCTTGTGCGAAGTTACAACGCTGGTGGCCTTACCAGGCAGGCTTAAGGCAGAGGTGGAGGACCCAGATGAGGTTGAGGAGGCAGAAGCAGTGGAGGAACTTGGCCAGACAGAGGATTGATGCACAAGTCGTGGGGACGGCAAGACCTGTGCAGCAGACCCTTCACCATATATCACCATAGTTACCCAGTGCCCAGTCAGCGACATGTAACGTCCCTGTCCATGCTTACTGGTCCAAGTATCGGTGGTGAAATGCACCCGTTGACACACAGAGTTTCTCAAGGAAGCGGTGATGTTATGTGCGACATGCTGGTGTAGCGCAGGCACACCTTTCTTAGAGAAGTAGTGGCGACTGGGCATCTGGTACTGGGGCACAGCGACGGACATAAGGTCTCGAAAATCCTGTGTGTCCACCAGGCGGAAAGGCAGGATTTCGGTAGCCAAGAGCTTACAGAGGGATAAAGTCAACCTCTTAGCTTTGTCATGGGTCGGAGGAAATGACCTTTTATTTGTCCATATCTGAGGGACAGAGATCTGGCTGCTGTGTGGAGACGGTGGTGAGTAGTTTGTCCCTGAAAAAATGCAGGTTTGTGAGGAAAGTGCAGTCGGAGACATGATGTTGCCTTCATCCAAAGTTGGTGCAGTCGATGTCTGATAGAGCTGTACACCCGCACTTTTTTCACCTTCCAAACCAACTGACGACCTACCAAGCAAACTGCCTGTTGCGGTTACAGTGGGGACAGTTGTGCATGGAAAACCAGGTGTGACAGCTGTACCCACAGTCCTAGAAGATGAAGAGCGCGCGGATGCACTGGAAGGGGGAGGCGGTGGATGGTCCGCTCCGCTAGGCCGCATTGCAGCACGGTGAGCTTCCCACTGGGACATATGATATTTATTCATGTGACGATTCATGGAAGAAGTTGTCAAACTGCTGAGGTTTTTGCCTCTACTTACAGATTCCCGACAAATTTTACAGATCACATGGTTTGGGCGATCCCTTGCAAGGTCAAAAAAGGACCAGGCTAGGCAAGGCTTAGAGGACATGCGACCTGCTGAGCCACCCTGACTAGTGTTCAGAGGCAGAGTGGTGGCTGAGGATGCAGTTGTAGACATGCTACCAGTACTCCTCCTCTGTCCAGGAAGGCGCAAGGTAACTTCGTTGTCAGTTGCATCCTCCTCCACTGCCTCTGTTGACCTCCTCGAGTGCCTGACTGTGGATTGACAGTAGGTGGGTTCTAGAACTTCCTCATCAAGCGTTGTGTTTGCACTCCCCTCACCCTCAGACCTAGCCTCTTCCTGCCCTGACCGAATATTTAAGTTGTCATCCCAATCTGGTATCTGCATCTCATCGTCATCATTATGTTCCTCATTGTCTCTACCAACAGGTGTTACAGTTTGTGAATAAGGGTCAACATTATGCTCAGAAACTTGGTCATCACGGCCTGAATCTGAGTCACAAAGGTTCTGGGCATCACTGCAGACTATTTCCTAGTCTGTACTCACTGTAGCTTGGGAGCATACCTCTGATTCCCAGGCTATAGTGTGACTGAACAGCTCGGCAGACTCAGCCATCTCTGTTCCACCATACTGTGCAGGGCGGATGGAGACTTGAGAGCTGGGAGAAAGCAAGTGTGATTGGGATGACAACTCAGAGGACTGGTGTTTTTTGGATGCGGTGGTTGAGGTGGAGGATAGGGCACTTGTTGGACCACTTGAGATCCATTCAAGCATTTTCTTTTTTTGGGCGACATCTACCTTTGTTCCAGTTGTTCGGGTCTGTAAAAAAGGGAGCACATCGGATTGTCCACGGAAAGTAGTAGACATCTTACTTTTCCTGGAAGATGGCCTATCTTCAGCAGATGTTAATGTAGCTTTGCCACCTTCCCCATGGACACAACCTTTTTTTCCTTTTCCATCACGCCTAATCTCCTTTCCACCAGCATCTGTCATTTTGCCACTCATTTTGATAGCGACAAGATTGTCGACTTAAAATGTGGTAGGAAAAATTGAGAGTTGGTGTAGATTGCAGAGGTGGTCTAGCTTTATTGACAGCTGAAGAACCAACACTGACTATCCCTGACAATGCAACTATGGCCCTTAAACTGGCAGCACAGTTTGCTATTATAATAGCTTAGTAAAAATGTGCAGGAGGGTAGAATGCTGAGGTGCTGAAAATTGCTTGGCACCAGTGGGACACTAATGGAGTACAGCAGCCACTTTTTGGATGCCACTAAGTTTCAGCACTGTTTGCTATTAAAATATGTAAGGAACAGGAGGACGAGTAGGCCCAGGAGGTGATTCCACTGGACTGAGCACCCAACCGAGGGCAGGGTACCCGGTAGCTGGAGCCTTACGGGTAGCAGGACAGTCCGTTCAGAGGACCAGAGTGAAGAAGTCCGTGGGACCACAGAGTCTCTGAAGCTAGTCCGGGTGGCGAGGCTCAGGATGATATCAGGAAGAACACGGAACCAGCTGAGAGAGGGGGTCGGTCACCACACGGATCCAGGGATCGGAGACGGGAGGGACTGAAGAGATGGCGGACAGTCACCCTGTGGAGTTCTGGAACCGTCAGGACCGGTTGGCAAAGCAGGAGCGGCTCTACGAGACATATAAGTCAGTAGTGGACAAGGCACAGGGGGACCTGACTCCTAGCTTACTAAACACGAAGAACAAGCCCCGCCCACTTGGAAAATAAACCCCTTTATACCCTGTACCTGTGTGTTCAATATCCTGTCAGTGTACGCTGGCCCTTTAAGAACGGGTCAATGACCACGCGCGCACCCTAATGCGCATGCGCGAGGCCCGGCTGCCAAAAGCCAGAGCAGGAAGCGATGCACAGGAGGCAGGATGCGGGAGCGGGGATCAGGACACCTGGGGGACGCAGGTGAGGGAGCAAGGAGGCTGTTGAGTGGAAGACCGGGGAGCGTGGCACGGAAGCCGGGGAGCAAGGCACGGGAGCCAGGGAGCAAGGCAAGGGAGCCGGGGAGCAAGGCACGGGAGCCGGAGAGCGTGACAAAATAGCTTAGTAAAAATAAGCAGGAGGGTGGAATGCAGAGGTGCTGGAAATTGCTTAGCACCAGTGGGACACTAATGGAGTACAGCAGCCACTTTTTGGATGCCACTAAGTTTCAGCACTGTTTTCTATTATAATAGCTTAGTAAAAATGTGCAGGAGGGTGGAATGCAGAGGTGCTGGAAATTGCTGGGCACCAGTGGGACACTAATGGAGTACAGCAGCCAC
Source organism: Anomaloglossus baeobatrachus (assembly GCF_048569485.1). Lineage (NCBI taxonomy): Eukaryota > Metazoa > Chordata > Amphibia > Anura > Aromobatidae > Anomaloglossus > Anomaloglossus baeobatrachus. Next base: position 199,907,803 of record NC_134357.1, on the reverse strand, counting down.
TTTTTGGATCCCACTAAGTTTCAGCACTGTTTGCTATTAAAAAAGCTTAGTAAAAATGAGCAGAAGGGTGGAATGCAGAGGTGCTGGAAATTGCTTGGCACCATTGGGACAATAATGGAGTAAAGCAGTCACTTTTTGGATGCCACTAAGTTTTAGCACAGTTTGCTATTAAAATAGCTTAGTAAAAATGTGCAGGAGGGTGGAATGCAGAGGTGCTGGAAATTGCTTGGCACCAGTGGGACACTAATGGAGTACAGCAGCCACTTTTTAGATGCCGCTAAGTTTCAGCACTGTTCCCTATTATAATAGCTTAGTAAAAATGAGCAGGAGGGTGGAATGCAGAGGTGCTTGACATTACTTGGCCCCAGTGGGACACTAATGGAGTACAGCAGCCACTTTTTGGATGCCACTAAGTTTCACAACTGTTTGCTATTATAATAGCTTAATAAAAATGTGCAGAAGGGTGTAATGCAGAGGTGCTGGAAATTGCTGGGCACCAGTGGGACACTAATGGAGTACAGCAGCCCCTTTTTGGATGCCACTAAGTTTCAGCACTGTTTGCTATTAAAATAGCTTAGTAAAAATGTGCAAGAGGGTGGAATAAAGAGGTGCTGGAAATTGCTTGGCACCACTGAGACACTAATGGAGTATAGCAGCCACTTTTTGGATGCCACTAAGTAACAGCACTGTTTGCTATTAAAATAGCTTAGTAAATATGTGCAGGAGGGTGCAATGCAGAGGTGCTGGAAACTGCTTGGCACCAGTGGGACACTAATGGAGTACAGCAGCCACTTTTTGGATGCCACTAAGTTTCAGCAGTGTTTGCTATTATAATAGCTTAGTAAAAATGAACAGGAGGGTGGAATACAGAGGTGCTGAAAATTGCTTGGCACCAGTGCGACACTAATGGAGTACAGCAACCACTTTTTGGATGCCACTAAGTTTCAGCACTGTTTGCTATTAAAATAGTTTAGTAAAAATGTGCAGGAGGGTGGAATGCAGAGGTTCTGGAAATTGCTGGGCACCAGTGGGACACTAATGGAGTACAGCAGCCACTTTTTGGATGACACTAAGTTTCGGCAGTGTTTGCTATTATAATAGCTTAGTAAAAATGAGCAGGATGGTGGAATGCAGAGGTGCTGAAAATTGCTGGGCACCAGTGGGACACTAATGGAGTACAGCAGCCACTTTTTGGATGCCACTAAGTTTCAGCACTGTTTGCTATTAAAATAGCTTAGTAAAAATGGGCAGGAGGGTGGAATGAAGAGGTGCTTGACATTGCTTGGCGCCAGTGGGACACTAATGGAGTACAGCAGCCACTTTTTGGATGCCACCAAGTTTCAGCACTGTTTGCTATTATAATAGCTTAGTAAAAATGAGCAGAAGGGTGGAATGCCGAGGTGCTGGAAATTGCTTGGCACAAGTGCGACATTAATGGAGTACAGCAGCCCCTTTTTGGATGCCACTAAGTTTCAGCACTGTTTGCTATTAAAATAGCTTAGTAAAAATGTGCAAGAGGGTGGAATAAAAAGGTGCTGGAAACTGCTTGGCACCAGTGGGACACTAATGGAGTACAGCAGCCACTTTTTGGATGCCACTAAGTTTCAGCAGTGTTTGCTATTATAATAGCTTAATAAAAATGAACAGGAGGGTGGAATACAGAGGTGCTGGAAATTGCTTGGCACCAATGCAACACTAATGGAGTACAGCAACCACTTTTTGGATGCCACTAAGTTTCAGCACTGTTTGCTATTATAATAAATTAGTAAAAATGTGCAGGAGGGTGGAATGCAGAGGTGCTGGAAATTGCTGGGCACCAGTGGGACACTAATGGAGTACAGCAGCCACTTTTTGGATGCCACTAAGTTTCAGCACTGTTTGCTATTAAAATAGCTTAGTAAAAATGAACAGGAGGGTGGAATACAGAGGTGCTGAAAATTGCTTGGCACCAGTGGGACACTAATGGAGTACAGCAGCCACTTTTTGGATGCCACTAAGTTTCATAACTGTTTGCTAATATAATAGCTTAGTAAAAATGAGCAGGAGGGTGGAATGCAGAGGTGCTGGAAATTGCTTGGCACAAGTGGGACACTAATGTAGTACAGCAGCCACTTTTTGGATGCCGCTAAGTTTCAGCACTGTTTGCTATTATAATAGCTTAGTAAAAATGGGCAGGAGGGTGGAATGAAGAGGTGCTTGACATTGCTTGGAGCCAGTGGGACACTAATGGAGTACAGCAGCCACTTTTTGGATGCCACCAAGTTTCAGCACTTTTTGCTATTATAATAGCTTAGTAAAAATGAGCAGAAGGGTGGAATGCCGAGGTGCTGGAAATTGTTTGGCACAAGTGCGACATTAATGGAGTACAGCAGCCCCTTTTTGGATGCCACTAAGTTTCAGCACTGTTTGCTATTAAAATAGCTTAGTAAATATGTGCAGGAGGGTGGAATGCAGAGTTGCTGGAAACTGCTTGGCACCAGTGGAACACTAATGGAGTACAGCAGCCACTTTTTGGATGCCACTAAGTTTCAGCAGTGTTTGCTATTATAATAGCTTAGTAAAAATGAACAGGAGGGTGGAATACAGAGGTGCTGAAAATTGCTTGGCACCAGTGCGACACTAATGGAGTACAGCAACCACTTTTTGGATGCCACTAAGTTTCAGCACTGTTTGCTATTAAAATAGTTTAGTAAAAATGTGCAGGTGGGTGGAATGCAGAGGTGCTGGAAATTGCTGGGCACCAGTGGGACACTAATGGAGTACAGCAGCCACTTTTTGGATGCCACTAAGTTTCAGCACTGTTTGCTATTAAAATAGCTTAGTAAAAATGTTGTGCAGAAGTGTGGAATGCAGAGGTGCTGGAAATTGCTTGGCACCAGTGGGACACTAATGGAGTACAGCAGTCACTTTTTGGATGACACGAAGTTTCAGCAGTGTTTGCTATTATAATAGCTTAGTAAAAATGAGCAGGATGGTGGAATGCAGAGGTGCTGAAAATTGCTTGGCACCAGTGGGTCACTAATGGAGTACAGCAGCCACTTTTTGGATGCCACTAAGTTTCAGCACTGTTTGCTATTAAAATAGCTTAGTAAAAATGGGCAGGAGGGTGGAATGAAGAGGTGCTTGACATTGCTTGGCGCCAGTGGGACACTAATGGAGTACAGCAGCCACCTTTTGGATGCCACCAAGTTTCAGCACTGTTTGCTATTATAATAGCTTAGTAAAAATGAGCAGAAGGGTGGAATGCCGAGGTGCTGGAAATTGCTTGGCACAAGTGCGACATTAATGGAGTACAGCAGCCCCTTTTTGGATGCCACTAAGTTTCAGCACTGTTTGCTATTAAAATAGCTTAGTAAATATGTGCAGGAGGGTGGAATGCAGAGTTGCTGGAAACTGCTTGGCACCAGTGGGACACTAATGGAGTACAGCAGCCACTTTTTGGATGCCACTAAGTTTCAGCAGTGTTTGCTATTATAATAGCTTAGTAAAAATGAACAGGAGGGTGGAATACAGAGGTGCTGAAAATTGCTTGGCACCAGTGCGACACTAATGGAGTACAGCAACCTCTTTTTGGATGCCACTAAGTTTCAGCACTGTTTGCTATTAAAATAGTTTAGTAAAAATGTGCAGGTGGGTGGAATGCAGAGGTGCTGGAAATTGCTGGGCACCAGTGGGACACTAATGGAGTACAGCAGCCACTTTTTGGATGCCACTAAGTTTCAGCACTGTTTGCTATTAAAATAGCTTAGTAAAAATGTTGTGCAGAAGTGTGGAATGCAGAGGTGCTGGAAATTGCTTGGCACCAGTGGGACACTAATGGAGTACAGCAGTCACTTTTTGGATGACACTAAGTTTCAGCAGTGTTTGCTATTATAATAGCTTAGTAAAAATGAGCAGGATGGTGGAATGCAGAGGTGCTGAAAATTGCTTGGCACCAGTGGGTCACTAATGGAGTACAGCAGCCACTTTTTGGATGCCACTAAGTTTCAGCACTGTTTGCTATTAAAATAGCTTAGTAAAAATGGGCAGGAGGGTGGAATGAAGAGGTGCTTGACATTGCTTGGCGCCAGTGGGACACTAATGGAGTACAGCAGCCACCTTTTGGATGCCACCAAGTTTCAGCACTGTTTGCTATTATAATAGCTTAGTAAAAATGAGCAGAAGGGTGGAATGCCGAGGTGCTGGAAATTGCTTGGCACAAGTGCGACATTAATGGAGTACAGCAGCCCCTTTTTGGATGCCACTAAGTTTCAGCACTGTTTGCTATTAAAATAGCTTAGTAAAAATGTGCAAGAGGGTGGAATAAAAAGGTGCTGGAAATTGCTTGGCACCAGTGAGACACTAATGGAGTACAGCAGCCACTTTTTGGATGCCACTAAGTAACAGCACTGTTTGCTATTAACCCCTTCAGCCCCCAGCCTGTTTTCACCTTAAAGACCCGGCCATTTTTTGCAATTTTGACCAGTGTCACTTTGACAGGTTATAACTCTGGAACACTTCAACGGATCCTGGCAATTCTGAGATTGTTTTTTCGTGACATATTGTACTTCATGTCAGTGGTAAATTTAGGCCGATATGTTTTGCGTTTATTTATGAAAATTTCGGAAATTTGGCGAAAATTTTGAAAATTTTGCAATTTTCAAAATTTGAAATTTTATGCCCATAAATCTGAGAGATATGTCACACAAAAAAGTTACTAAATAACATTTCCCACATGTCTACTTTACACCAGCGCAATTTTTGAAAAAAAAAAAAATTCCGTTAGGAAGTTAGAAGGGTTCAAAGTTCATCACCAATTTCTCATTTTTCCAACAAAATTTACAAAAAAAAATTTTTTAGGTACCACATCACATTTGGAGTGATTTGAGAAACCTAGGCGACAGAAAATACCCAAAAGTGACCCAATTCTAAAATCTGCACCCCTCACTCTGCTCAAAACCACATCCAAGAAGTTTATTAATTCTTTAAGAGCTTCACAGCAACCAAAGCAATGTAGACGAAAAAATGAAAATTTTACTTTTTTAACACAAAAATGTTACTTTAGCCATAAAAATTAGTATTTTCACAAGGGTATCAGGAAAAATTCATCATAAAATGTATCGTGCATTTTCTCCTGAGTACGCAGATACCCCATATGTGGTGGAAATCAAATGTTTGGGCACACAGCAGGACTCGGAAGGCAAGGAGCGCCATTTGAATTTTTGAGTGCAAAATTAGCTGCACTCATTAGCGGACGCCATGTCGGGTTTGAAGACTCCCCGAGGTGCCTAAACAATGGAGCTCCCCCATAAGTGACCCCATTTTGGAAACTAGAGCCCTCAAATATTTTTTCTAGATGTTTGATGTGCACTTTGAACCCCTGGGGGCTTCACAGAAATTTATAACGTTGAGCCGTGAAAAGAAAAAAAAATTTTTTTACCACAAAACTGTTGCTTCAACCAGGTAGCTTTTTTTATCACAAGGGTATCAGGAAAAAATGCACCATAAAATGTATTGTGCATTTTCTCCTGAGTACGCAGATACCCCATATGTGGTGGAAATCAAATGTTTGGGCACACAGCAGGACTCGGAAGGCAAGGAGCGCCATTTGAATTTTTGAGTGCAAAATTAGCTGCACTCATTAGCGGACGCCATGTCGGGTTTGAAGACTCCCCGAGGTGCCTAAACAATGGAGCTCCCCTATAAGTGACCCCATTTTGGAAACTAGAGCCCTCAAATATTTTTTCTAGATGTTTGATGTGCACTTTGAACCCCTGGGGGCTTCACAGAAGTTTATAACGTTGAGCCGTGAAAAGAAAAAATTTTTTTTTTACCACAAAACTGTTGCTTCAACCAGGTAGCTTTTTTTATCACAAGGGTATCAGGAAAAAATGCACCATAAAATGTATTGTGCATTTTCTCCTGAGTACGCAGATACCCCATATGTGGTGGAAATCAAATGTTTGGGCGCACGGCAGGACTCGGAAGGCAAGGAGCGCCATTTCACAGCAAAATTGGTTGGAATTATTAGCGGACGCTATGTTGCGTTTGGAGACCCCCTGAAGTGCCTAAACAATGGAGCTCCCCCACAATTGACCCCATTTTGGAAACTAGACCCCTCATGGAATTTATCTAGCTGTTTAGGGAGCACTTTGAACCCCTGGAGGCTTCACAAACGTTTGTAATGTTGAGCCGTGAAAATATTTTATTTTTTTTACCACAAAATTGTTTTTTCAAACAGGTAGCTTTTTTTTCCACAAGGGTATCAGGAAAAAATGCACCATAAAATGTATTGTGCAATTTCTCCTGAGTACGACGATACCTCATATGTGGTGGAAATCAATTGTTTGGGCGTACGGCGGGGCTCAGAAGAGAAGGAGCGCCATTTCACAGTAAAATTGATTGGAATTATTAGCAGACGCCATGTTTCATTTGGAGACCCCCTGAGGTGCCTAAACAATGGAGCTCCCCCACATGTGATCCCATTTTGGAAACTAGACCCCCCCCCCATACAAAAAAAATTAGTTTGGCGAAATAAAAAATACAGACATCAGTAGAAAAAAAAAAAAAATGAGCGCCTGCCAAGACCAGTGCCAAACGTGAGAGCAATGCACGAGTCTCGCATCGCATCATCCACTGCAGTCTGGAAGCGAGCAACTGCGCTGGATAATGCGATGCGAGAGGGCGGGGCGGCAGATGAGAAAGGGCGCAGCGGATGGAAGATGGGAAAGGGCGTAGCGGGTGGAGGAGCGGCAGAGGATGGGAAAGGGCGCAGCGGATGGATGATGGGAAATGGCGCAGCGGATGGAGGAGCGGCAGAAGATGGGGGGGGAGGTGAGATGGGGATACCTACCTTACAGGATGGATCTAGGCAGCAGGATCACAGCAGAAAGAAGAGGCAGCAGATGAAGGAGGCAACAGATCGAGGAGGGTGAGAGGGGGCAGTAGATGGAAAATGGGAGAGAGCAGGCAGCAGATCGGGGAGGGGGGCAGAGTCTGATGGGAGAGAGAGATGGCACATGGAGGAGGGGGGGGCCCCGGGGGGAGGGTGGCTTGCAGCACATGTAGGGGGAGGGTGGCTGGCTTGCAGCACATGTGGGGGGAGGGTGGCTGGCTTGCAGCACATGTGGGGGTGGTGGCTGGCTTGCAGCACATGTGGGGGGAGGGTGGCTGAAGCCAGCTACCCTCCCCCCACATGTGCTGCAAGCCAGCCACCCTCCCCCCACATGTGCTGCAAGCCACCCACCCTCCCCCCACATGTGCTGCAAGCCACCCTAACCCCACATGTGCTGCAAGCCACCCTCCCCCCACGTGGGGGGAGGGTGGCTTGCAGCACATGTGGGGGGAGGGTGGCTGGCTTGCAGCACATGTTGGGGGAGGGTGGCTTGCAGCACATGTGCTGCAAGCCAGCCACCCTCCCCCCACATGTGCTGCAAGCCACCCTCCCCCCACGTGGGGAGCCAGCCACCCTCCCCCCACATGTGCTGCAAGCCACCCACCCTCCCCCCACATGTGCTGCAAGCCACCCTAACCCCACATGTGCTGCAAGCCACCCTCCCCCCACGTGGGGGGAGGGTGGCTTGCAGCACATGTGGGGGGAGGGTGGCTGGCTTGCAGCACATGTGGGGGGAGGGTGGCTTGCAGCACATGTGCTGCAAGCCAGCCACCCTCCCCCCACATGTGCTGCAAGCCACCCTCCCCCCACATGGGGGGAGGGTGGCTTGCAGCACATGGAGTGATAGGAGGTGTGGCGATGGAGAAGGGGCAGCTGATGAAGGAGGCGGCGGCGGCCGCCGATCGGGAACAGTGGGGGCCGATTCGGGGGCAGCAGCGGCTGAAAAAGGTGAGTGCGACGGCGGCGGGGACAGTGGCGAGCATGGCGGCGGGGACAGCGGTGGAGCGGGAGCAGCGGCGGGGCGATCGGAGACAGCGGCGGAGACAGCGGCGGAGCGGGAGCATGGCGCCGGGGCGATCGGAGACAGCGGCAGAGCGGGAGCATGGCGCAAGGGCGATCGGAGACAGCGGCGGAGCGGGAGCATGGCGCCGGGGCGATCGGCGACAGCGGCGGAGCGGGAGCATGGCGCCGGGGCGATCGGCGACAGCGGCGGAGCGGGAGCATGGCGCCGGGGCGATCGGCGACAGCGGCGGAGCGGGAGCATGGCGCCGGGGCGATCGGCGACAGCGGCGGAGTGGGAGCATGGCGCCGGGGCGATCGGAGACAGCGGCGGAGACAGCGGCGGGAACAGCGGTGGAGCGGGAGCATGGCGCGGCGATCGGAGACAGCGGCGGTGGAGCGGGAGCATGGCGCGGCGATCGGAGACAGCGGCGGTGGAGCGGGAGCATGGCGGGGGGATCGGAGACAGCGGCGGGAACAGCGGTGGAGCGGGAGCATGGCGCCGGGGCGATCGGAGACAGCGGCGGGGACAGCGGTGGATCGGGAGCATGGCGCCGGGGCGATCAGCGACAGCGGTGGAACGGGAGCATGGCGCCGGGGCGATCGGCGACAGCGGCGGAGTGGGAGCATGGCGCCGGGGCGATCGGCGACAGCGGCGGAGTGGGAGCATGGCGCCGGGGCGATCGGAGACAGCGGCGGAGACAGCGGCGGGAACAGCGGTGGAGCGGGAGCATGGCGCGGCGATCAGAGACAGCGGCGGTGGAGCGGGAGCATGGCGCGGCGATCGGAGACAGCGGCGGGGACAGCGGTGGATCGGGAGCAGCGGCGGGGCGATCGGAGACAGCGGCGGGGCGGGCGGCGGGGACGCGGGTGGCGGGGACAGGGGCGGGCGGCGGGGACAGCAACTTACCGCTCTCCTCGGCTTCCAGGGACGGTCACAGGCCGCAGATCCACATTGATTGGAGAGAGCGGTCACAAGACCGGTCTCTCCAATCAGAGCTGGGGGCGGGTGAAGCATCGATCACCCAGCTCCAGCCAATGGCCAGTGCTACAGCAGCACTGATCAGGGCTGGATTTCAATGTTCCAGCCATTTTCAATGGCTGGAACATTACAGTGGCTGTAATTGGCTGAGCGGCGTTCGTCAGCCAATCACAGCCTCTGTAGGTTCGGGGAGGAGGCACCACCCCTCCTGAGGTCAGGCAGAGGTCCCCTCCTTCCCGAATCCACCATTTAAGTAAACAAATTTCACTCCCCGGGGCTCCGGGACCGCGATTTCGCCAGGACGTACTGAGTACGTCATGGGTCGTTTAGCACCATGTCACCATGACGTACTCAGTACGTCCAAGGTCGTTAAGGGGTTAAAATAGCTTAGTAAATATGTGCAGGAGGGTGGAATGCAGAGGTGCTGGAAACTGCTTGGCACCAGTGGGACACTAATGGAGTACAGCAGCCACTTTTTGGATGCCACTAAGTTTCAGCAGTGTTTGCTATTAAAATAGCTTAGTAAATATGTGCAGGAGGGTGGAATTCAGAGGTGCTGGAAATTGCTTGGCACCAGTGGGACACTAATGGAGTACAGCAGCCACTTTTTGGATGCCACTAAGTTTCAGTACTGTTTGCTTTTATAATTGCTTAGTAAAAATGTGCAGGAGGGTGGAATGCAGAGGTGCTGGAAATTGCTTAGCACCAGTGGGACACTAATGGAATACAGCAGCCACTTTTTGGATGCCACTAAGTTTCAGCACAGTTTGCTATTATAATAGCTGAGGAAAAATGTCCAGGACGGTAGAATGCTGAGGTGCTGAAAATTGCTTGGCACCAGTTGGACACTAATAGAGTACAGCAGCTACTTTTTGGATGCCGCTAAGTTTCAGCACTGTTTGCTATTGTAATAGCTTAGTAAAAATGAGCAGGATGGTAAAATGCAGAGGTGCTTGACATTGCTTGGCACCAGTGGGACACTAATTGAGTACAGCAGCCACTTTTTGGATGCCACTAAGTTTCAGCACTGTTTGCTTTTATATTAGCTTAGTAAAAATGTGCAGGAGGGTAGAATGCTGAGATGCTGAAAATTGCTTGTGACCAGTGGGACACTAATGGAGTACAGCATCCAATTTTTGGATGCTACTAAGTTTCAGCGCTGTTTGCTATTATAATAGTTTAGTAAAAATGAGCAGGAGGGTGGAATGCAGAGGTGCTGGACATTGCTTTGCACCATTGGGACACTAATGGAGTACAGCAGTCACTTTTTGGATGCCACTAAGTTTTGGCACTGTTTGCTATTAAAATAGCTTAGTAAAAATGTGCAAGTGGGTGGAATGCAGAGGTGCTGGAAATTGCTTAGCACCAGTGGGACACTAATGGAGTACAGCAGTCACTTTTTGGATGCCACTAAGTTTCAGCACTGTTTGCTATTATAATAGCTTAGTAAAAATGTGCAGGAGGGTGGAATGCAGACAAGCTGGAAATGGCTTGGCACCAGTGGGACACTAATGGAGTACAGCAGCTACTTTTTTAATGCCACTAAGTTTCAGCACAATTTGCTATTATAATAGCTTAGTAAAAATGTGCAGGAGGGTAGAATGCTGAGGTGCTGAAAATTGCTTGGCACCAGTGGGACACTAATGGAGTACAGCAGCCACTTTTTGGATGCCACTAAGTTTCAGCACTGTTTGCTATTAAAATAGTTTAGTAAATATGTGCAGGAGGGTGGAATTCAGAGGTGCTGGAAATTGCATGGCACCAGTGGGACACTAATGGAGTACAGCAGCCACTTTTTGGATGCCACTAAGTTTCAGCACTGTTTGCTATTATAATAGTTTAGTAAAAATGTGCAGGAGGGTGGAATGCAGAAGTGCTGGAAATTGCTTAGCACCAGTGGGACACTAATGGAGTACAGCAGTCACTTTTTGGATGCCACTAAGTTTCAGCACAGTTTGCTAATATAATAGCTGAGGACAAATGTGCAGGAGGGTGGAATGCAGACAAGCTGGATATGGCTTGGCACCAGTGGGACACTAATGGAGTACAGCAGCCACTTTTTTAATGCCACTAAGTTTCAGCACAATTTGCTATTATAATAGCTTAGTAAAAATGTGCAGGAGGGTAGAATGCTGAGGTGCTGAAAATTGCTTGGCACCAGTGGGACACTAATGGAGTACAGCAGCCACTTTTTGGATGCCACTAAGTTTCAGCACTGTTTGCTATTAAAATAGTTTAGTAAATATTTGCAGGAGGGTGGAATTCAGAGGTGCTGGAAATTGCATGGCACCAGTGGGACACTAATGGAGTACAGCAGCCACTTTTTGGATGCCACTAAGTTTCAGCACTGTTTGCTATTATAATAGTTTAGTAAAAATGTGCAGGAGGGTAGAATGCTGAGATGCTGAAAATTGCTTGGCACCAGTGGGACACTAATGGAGTACAGCATCCACTTTTTTGATGCTACTAAGTTTCAGCGCTGTTTGCGATTATAATAGCTTAGTAAAAATGAGCAGGAGGGTGGAATGCAGAGGTGCTGGAAATTGCTTGGCACCAGTGGGACACTAATGGAGTACAGCAGCCACTTTTTGGATGCCACTAAGTTTCAGCACTGTTTGCTTTTATAATAGCTTAGTAAAAATGAGCAGGAGGGTGGAATGCAGAGGTGCTGGACATTGCTTGGCACTAGTTGGACACTAATGGAGTACAGCAGCCACTTTTTGGTTGCCACTAAATTTCAGCAGTGTTTGCTATTAAAATTGCTTAGTAAAAATGTGCAGGAGGGTGGAATGCAGAGGTGCTAAAAATTGCTTAGCACCAGTGGGACACTAATGGAATACAGCAGCCACTTTTTGGATGCCACTAAGTTTCAGTACAGTTTGCTATTATAATAGCTGAGGAAAAATGTCCAGGAGGGTAGAATGCTGAGGTGCTGAAAATTGCTTGGCACCAGTTGGACACTAATGGAGTACAGCAGCCACTTTTTGGATGCCACTAAGTTTCAGCAGTGTTTGCTATAAAAATAGCTTAGTAAAAATGTGCAGGAAGGTGGAATGCAGAGATGCTGGAAATTGCTTGGCACCAGTGGGATACTAATGTAGTACAGCAGCTACTTTTTGGATGCCGCTAAGTTTCAGCACTGTTTGCTATTATAATAGCTAAGTAAAAATGAGCAGGAGGGTAAAATGCAGAGGTGCTGGACATTGCTTGGCACGATTGGGACACTAATGGAGTACAGCAGCCACTTTTTGGATGCCACTAAGTTTTAGCACTGTTTGCTATTAAAATAGCTTAGTAAAAATGTGCAGGAGGGTGGAATAAAGAGGTGCTGGAAATTGCTTAGCACCAGTGACACACTAATGGAGTACAGAAGCCACTTTTTGGATGCCACTCACTAAGTTTCAGCACAGTTTGCTGTTATAATAGCTTAGTAAAAATGTGCAGGAGGGTAGAATGCTGAGATGCTGAAAATTGCTTGGCACCAGTGGGACACTAATGGAGTAAAGCAGCCACTTTTTTGATGCTACTAAGTTTCAGCGCTGTTTGCGATTATAATAGCATAGTAAAAATGAGCAGGAGGGTGGAATGCAGAGGTGCTGGAAATTGCTTGGCACCAGTGGGACACTAATGGAGTACAGCTGCCACTTTTTGGATGCCACTAAGTTTCAGCACTGTTTGCTTTTATAATAGCTTAGTAAAAATGAGCAGGAGGGTGGAATGCAGAGGTGCTGGACATTGCTTGGCACTAGTTGGACACTAATGGAGTACAGCAGCCACTTTTTGGATGCCACTAAATTTCAGCACTGTTTGCTATTATAATAGCTTAGTAAAAATGTGCAGGAGGGTCGAATGCTGAGGTGCTGAAAATTGCTTGGCACCAGTAGGACACTAATGGAGTAAAGCAGCCACTTCTTGGATGCCACTAAGTTTCAGCACTGTTTGCGATTAAAATAGATTCGTAAATATGTGCAGGAATAAAGAGGTGCTGGAAATTGCTTAGCACCAGTGACACACTAATGGAGTACAGAAGCCACTTTTTGGATGCCACTAAGTTTCAGCACTGTTTGCTTTTATAATAGCTTAGTAAAAATGAGCAGGAGGGTGGAATGCAGAGGTGCTGGACATTGCTTGGCACCAGTGGGACACTAATGGAGTACAGCAGCTACTTTTTGGATGCCACTAAGTTTTAGCACTGTTTGCTATTAAAATTGCTTAGTAAAAATGTGCAGGAGGGTGGAATGCCGAGGTGCTGGAAATTGCTTAGCACCAGTGGGACACTAATGGAATACAGCAGCCACTTTTTGGATGCCACTAAGTTTCAGCACAGTTTGCTAATATAATAGCTGAGGAATAATGTGCAGGAGGGTGGAATGCTGAGGTGCTGAAAATTGCTTGGCACCAGTGGGACACTAATGGAGTACAGCAGCCACTTTTTGGATGCCACTAAGTTTCAGCACTGTTTGCTATTAAAATAGCCTAGTAAACATGTGCAGGAGGGTGGAATGCAGAGGTGCTTTACATTACTTGGCACCAGTGGGACACTAATGGTGTACAGCAGCCACTTTTTGGATACCGCTAAGTTTCAGCACTGTTTGCTATTATAGTAGCTTAGTAAAAATGGGCAGGAGGGTGGAATGCACAGGTGCTTGACATTGCTTGGCATCAGTGGGACACTAATGGAGTACAGCAGCCACTTTTTGGATGCCACCAAGTTTCAGCACTGTTTGCTATTATAATAGCTTAGTAAAAATGAGCAGGAGGGTGGAATGCTGAGGTGCTGGAAATTGCTGTGCACCAGTGAGACACTTATGGAGTACAGCAGCCACTTTTTGGATGCCACTACGTTTCAGCACTGTTTGCTATTAAAATAGCTTAGTAAAAATGTGCAGAAGGGTGGAATGCAGAGGTGCTGGAAATTGCTTGGCACAAGTGGGACACTAATGGAGTACAGCATCCACTTTTTGGATGCCGCTAAGTTTCAGCACAGTTTGCTATTATAACAGCTTAGTAAAAATGGGCAGGAGGGTGGAATGCAGAGGTGCTTGACATTTCTTGGCACCAATGGGACACTAATGGAGTACAGCAGCCACTTTTTGGATGCCACCAAGTTTCAGCACTGTTTGCTATTATAATAGATTAGTAAAAATGAACAGGAGGGTGGAATGCATAGGTGCTTAAAATTGCTTGGCACCAGTGGGACACTAATGGAGTACAGCAGCCACTTTTTGGATGCCACTAAGTTTCAGCACTGTTTGCTATTATAATAGCTTAGTAAAAATGAGCAGGAGGGTGCAATGCAGAGGTGCTTAACATTACTTGGCACCAGTGGGACACTA